>NC_057712.1:28363256-28497379 GCF_004010195.1 Chiloscyllium plagiosum
GATAGATGGGAAGGGAGATTGGCAGGTAGGACAGGTCATGAGGACAGTGCTGAGCTGGAAGGTTGGAACTGGGGTAAGGTGGGGGGAGGGGAAATGAGGAAACTGGTGAAGTCCACATTGATGCCCTGGGGTTGAAGTGTTCCGAGGCGGAAGATGAGGCGTTGTCCTTGATTATAGAGGAAGTAGGAAGGAGCTCAAATAGCGAGTTAGGAGGGCTGAAAGGATCTATGAGATGACCTTGCCCAGTAGGGTTAAGGAGAATCCCAAGGCATTTTCTCCATATATTAGAAGCGAGAGGGTAGCTGGGAAAGAGTAGGCCCTCTCGAGGATAAAGGAGGGAGGTTATGTATGGAGCCAGAGGAAGTGGGTGAGGTCCTTAATGCATTCTTTCCATCACCAATCACCAAAGAGAGGACATGAGGGTTGTTGAGGTAAGGGAAAGGTGTGTGAATACTTTTGGGCAGGCCAACATAATGAAGAAGAAAGAGTTGGATGTCTTGAAATATATTAAGGTAGACAAGTCCCCAGGGCTAGACAGGAGCATATAAAATTCCTACAGTGTGGAAGCAGTCCCTTAGGCACATTACTTTCACACTGACTCTCTGAAGAGCATCCCACCCACCCTATCCACCTAGCCCTGCATTTCCCATGGCTAAGCCACCTAACCTACACATCCTTGGACAGTATGGGCAATTTATGCATGACCAATCTACCTGACCTGCACATTTAAGACTGTGGGAGGAAACTAGAGCACCCAAAGGAAACCCATATAGATACAAGGAGAATGTGCACACTCCACACAGGCAACTTCCCAAGGGTGGAATTGAACCCAGGTTCCTGGTGCTGTGAGGCACCATGTCACCCCAGGGTACTGTGGGAGGCAAAGGAGGAAGTAGCTGGAGGATTAAGCGATATCTTTGCTTGCTCTTTGGCCTCAGCTGAAGTTTCAGAGGACTGGAGAATGGCCAGAGTTATTCCTTCATTTAAGAAGGGAAACAGAGATAATCCAAGTAATTATAGACTGGTGAACCTGATGTTAGTGATGGGTAAGCTGTTAGAGAAGACATTGAGAGTTAGGATGTATTCACATTTGGAAGCGAGCGGACTTGTTAATGAAAGGCAGCATGGGTTTGCACAGGGAAGATCATGTCTCACCAACTTGATTGAGTTTTTTGAAGAAGTGACAAGAATGTTTGATGAGGGAAGGGCAGTGGATGTTGTCTACATGGATTTTATTAAGGCATTTTATAAGGCAACTCATAGCAGGCTGGTACAGAAGGTAGCGTCTCATGGAATCTGGAGGAGCTGTCTAGATGGTTGCAAAATAAAAGCAAATTACTGCGGATGCTGGAATTTGAAACCAAAAGAGAAAATGCTGGGAAATCTCAACAGGTCTGTGTCATCTGCAAACTTACTAATCACACCACCTACTTTTTCCTCCAGATCATTTATCCATATCACAAACAACAAAGGTCTCAGCACTGATCCCTATAAATACAACTAGTCACTGATCTCAATTCTGAAAAGCACCTTTCCACCGCTGTCTGCCTTCTATGACCAAGCCAGTTTTTTATCCATCTAGAGAGAAAATGCTGGGAAATCTCAACAGGTCTGGCAGCATCTGTAAGGAGAGAAAAGAGCTGATATTTCGAGTCTAACTGACCCTTTGTCAAAGCTTTGAAAAAGGGTCAGTTAGACTCGAAACGTCAGCTCTTTTCTCTCCTTACAGATGCTGACAACATGCTGTGATTTCCCAGCATTTTCTCTCTAAATGGATACAAAACTGGCTTGGTCATAGAAGGCAGACAGCGGTGGAAGGGTGCTTTTCAGAATTGAGATCAGTGACTAGTTGTATTTATAGGGATCAGTGCTGAGACCTTTGTTGTTTGTAATATGGATAAATGATCTGGAGGAAAAAGTAGGTGGTGTGATTAGTAAGTTTGCAGATGACACCAAAATTGGCAGAGTTGCAGAGAATGAAGAGGATTGACAAAGAATTCAACAGGATATACATATATTGCAGATTTGGGCAGAGAAATGGCAGATAGAGTTTAATCCAGACAAATGAGAGGTGATGCATTTTGGAAGATCAAATTCAAGTGTGAATTATATAATAAATCGCAGAACCCTTAGGAGCACTGACATACAGAGGGATTTGGAAACACAAGTCCACAGATCTCAAATAGTAGCAACATTGGTGAATAAGGTGGTCAAGAAGGCATACAGCAAACTTGCCTTCATCAGTAGGAGCATTATATATAAAAGTTGGCAAGTTATGTTATAGCTGTAAGAAACTTTAGGCTACATTTGGAATACTGCATGCAATTCTGATTGCCACACTACCAGAAGGACATGGATGCTTTGAAGAGGGAACAGAAAAGGTTTACTAGGATGTTGTCTGGCCTTGAGGGTCTTAGTTATGAGGAGAGGTTGGATAAGCTTGGATTGTTTTCCCTGGAACAATGGAGGCTGAGGGGCGACCTTATAGTGATCTACAAAATTATGAGGTACATGAATAGGGTGGATAGTCAGAGGTTTTTTCCAGCGTGGAAAGGTCAATTACAAGAGGGCATGGCTTCAATGGGAGAAGAGGAAAGTTTAGTGGAGATGTGCAGGGAAAACTTTTCACAAAACTGTCAGTGGAGGTGGTGGAAGCTGGTACATTAGCAACGTTTAAGGCATATCTTGATAGACTCATGAACGGGAGGTGGACAGATGGACAGAAACTTTGCATGAGCAATAAGTAGTGGATGTAGATAAGGATCAGGAATCAACGCAGGCTTGGTGGGCCAAAAGGCTTGTTCCTGTGCTGTATTGTGTTGTATATTATTGTATTATGTATTCACATGCAGGCCCTGTCCTTTTTAACTGCAATATCACGTCCAAGCATGATGCCAACTTCAACAAAACCAAAGCTAAGGGGTCAGCCATTCTCTGGTGCTTGCTCTGTGGGCAATTGCCTTTAACAATCAGACTCAATTTGCCTGGATTGAATTCAAACAAATATTTGGCAGTTAACAGTTCACTGGTGCATTTTCCATGGCAACACTTCAACCAGTCAACAAACAATTTCTAACCAATCAGCATCCTCTTCTCATAAAGTATAAGTCATTTCCTTAGATTTTTGGTGTTCTTGTATCTCTGTCCTGATGATTGCCAGATGAAACGTTTCAGCAGCATAATGTTCTTCCAATAATACTTCATCTAATGGTTAAACCTCCAGGTGGTTTCCAACAGGCATATTGGGGATTCATTGAAAAATTAAGATTGGCTTTGCTGCTCACACACAGTTTTCTGTCCAGACATGTACTCTTCATCCTAATTACCACCCTGCATCATCTCAGAAATATATAGTTAGGATTTTGGTCTCTTGGAAATTAACCATCTTTAAAGATTATTGATTCATTATATTGAATGCTATAACAGGAAGAAATAAGTCAATGCTGTTTTTTAATTAAGTAATATGAAAGAACGAGTCTGTCTCAGTAATTTAGGTCTGGGAAATTGAGAATTTACTGTGCCCTACTACATGCACGTGTGCGCACATACACACACACGCACACAGACACACATACACAAACAATATCTGAAGCAGATTCTCTGATGAACTTTCCTTCAGAAAAATACTGAATGAAAAGAAGCAGAAAACACATTTTATTATTAAAAGCTAAATGAGTGGAAACTGCTCTAAATAACTATGTTACATCAATTGTATCAATTTCTTCCTTTACTAATGTAATGTGTTATGGACCAGACCGAATCCCACCCCCAAAAGAAAATATTAAGAAGATAACCTAGACTTCACCTTTTTCTTATTTTAGAAAGCAAATGTAAGGCTTTGTGTTCTGGATGCACTTTGATTGGTCAAACTACCGGGTGAAACGAAATTTACACTTTTTATTCATAAACTACAGTCAAATACTGACAAAATAAGAAATTTTTAAAAAGCTTGACTGTAACTCTATCAAAATACTTAGCAAGATCATATGTATGTTAGCTACCACTGATTAGCTGTTCCCAAATAATAATATTCACTAAACACACCTTGGGCGAAGATAAATTCAGTAAAGTAGATTGTCTTACATGCAATTCTCCTTTCTAGGAGGAAAAAAAATCAAGAGAAAGCTCTGAGAGGGAGAGAGAGAACTCAAACATTTTTGCAGTAGCAGGGAGAGATCTATAGTAGCTTCCAAACCCCAACAGCTACAGAAAGTTACATTAAAATCCTGGTTCTGTGGGAGCTTGACTCTATCCTTTCAAGCTGCTTCTACTGTTCCAACTTTAAAAAATAACCCAAAGCCTCACAAGTTGTTTATTTTATTGGCTTGGAAAAGATGGCCTAGTACCTCTGACTCAACCTCTTTTCATAACAAAAAACAGGATAAAATACACCTCTTAAAGCCACAAGGACATCACAAATCAAGGTGACTATCTGTTGAATATAATTTCCTGACAGATAACCTCTTTTCACCTCTATGTACCAATCTTAATTGCCTGACTTTCTTCTGTCATTTAGTCAGCAATGGTCATTACTGTCTGAATAGTCCTCTACCAGTTTTTCTAGTTTCTTGGGCTGTTCTACTTTGTCTTTGTGTTATAATCAATGAATGTACAGGTATTCATCCATCCATTACTCTCATCAGCGAGCTCTGCTTGAATGAGATTTGAGTCATATCTGATGTTTCAGCATTGTTGTATAAATACATAAAATTAACCTACAGGAAAAGACTAACTGGTGTATGAAGTCTATCCCAGACACCAGAATGACTGGATTTTCATGGTTAAATGCAGGTCCACAGCCACTTCACCTCCCACTTCCTCATCTGAGTAATCTCTTAGGTGTATCAAGAAGGGACTGATGAAGGAAAACAATACGCTAGAATATTCTTCTTTGTCCCTCTGCAAC
Source organism: Chiloscyllium plagiosum (assembly GCF_004010195.1). Taxonomy (NCBI): domain Eukaryota; kingdom Metazoa; phylum Chordata; class Chondrichthyes; order Orectolobiformes; family Hemiscylliidae; genus Chiloscyllium; species Chiloscyllium plagiosum. The sequence goes on from NC_057712.1 coordinate 28,368,163, forward strand.
AGTCAAATCCCGTCCAAGAGATCACATGGACCAAGTGTTAGTTTAACACAAATGACAAGGGCCACAAAAATGTGGACTGCACATTGCTCCTTATCTTCCATATAATGCAATCTCATCCCACGTCCCTTTTGAAAGTATATGGAGAGGCAACATTTACCACACTATTTGACATCATACACCATGGTCTCAGCTCTCAGGAGCAAAAAAAGCTATTTTATTCTCTGACCTGTATGGTTCCAAACTTGCAAATTTTCCTTCAACAATCAATGCACAAACTCTTACTGTAACTCATTACTTCCTCATACCTCAAGACCTTTCCTTTATCTTTCCTTCCCTGCATAATCTATATTCTCTCCACCTCGAGTTTGGACATTTTCTGCACCCTTGTTCTTGATACGTCCTATATTCTTTGCTGCATTTTCCAATTCTTGATTATAGTCCTTTAAGAAAATTAATATCAATTGTATAGGAGAAAATATCCCTGAATTATAAATATGTAACTCGGTTCTGATATGGAAATACCCTGCTGAAGAAATACAGTTTGAAACCCTACTGAGTAGAGAAATTATTTTCTAATGAAAATCTTTTAAATGTGTATTAGAATCTATTTTGTATTTGCTAACCTGTTTTATATGTTTTTTTCCACAGTACCTCTGTTGTCACCTCCGATTTTCACACACATAGATATTCAATATAGTGAGAAATTTGGTGTGAGCTTTGGCACTGAGGGAGAGACAATGATATTGTCCTGCCGGATGATCCTTACACCAAACCTTCACCGTTTACAGCCAGAAGTTGTGTGGTACAGAGATGGTCAGTAATTGTGAGCAAGTCTTTTACTGGTTTTCACTTGTGATATTTGTGGAAGTGTGCATCTGTTAAAATAAGCTAACGGTAGCGAAGAGGAGACTAGTCTCAAACTTCTGTGGTTGCAAATTCTTGTCCCTGCAGAGTTTTACATTCCAAGCTTCCTGCTTCTGATACCCAGCCAGGTCAAAACCAGCCTGCAGAAATTTAATGCCTTGTCTCATGGAGATTTAAGTACTTTTATGGTTGGAGTCAACTCCTTCATAAATCGCCAAATCTGGTGAAGTGAGTTTATCCAATGGTTTACAAAGGGGAAAAAATTTGTGGCCGTGTTTTGATACAAATTCACTAGAGTTTTGTTTTACAAGATGCTTTAGTAATTGCATATACCAGTGAGGATCTGTAATCACATAGAGCATTGATCAGATTTACAATATTATGGCTCCTTGCACCTTCACTCTGTGTGAGTGTGGCTTCTTTGCTGGTATATGGAATACCACAGTGAAACTCCAGCTACTGTCTGATTGTCAGAATTTCCTACCATTCAAGCTGGTGGGTCAATTTTGTAATGTGACAGCAAAGACATTTCCTGAAATAATTTATCGTTAGAAATTCAACATGTTTATTACAAGTGACAGATTTTAGAAAATCTGAGGATTTTTTTCCCACCTATTTATTTAGGTGGCATTCTCCCTTAGGTCAATATTTATTCCTTACATGTGTTCCAAGGCTGCTTTGGGACATTGGGAGACAGTGAAAAATACTATGTAAAGATGTGATCCTAATTTTTTCATGAGGTGAAGACTTTTTATTATGCTTACAAAATAAAATTTCTTCAGTTGTAGATCCGTCATTACTGATGTACAAGCATTGAAAGAAGCAGCACAGGAGGTAACTATTTGGCCCATTGTGGCAAGATGCCTATGGTATTGCAGACTGGTCACATCAGGCTCAGGACATTGTTGTAGGAGTTCCTCAATATAGTTCCCCAATGTTCTCCTTGGCTCATCTTTTATTGATGCTTTCTCTCTAACTGAAGATTGGAAGCTGGGATGTTTGTTAATGAGCGTTCAGTTTCATTTTCAACTCAGATGCTGTTACAACCAGATGAAGAGGGGAAATCATGTTTTTTTTTCATCTCAAAATATTTTAGAAAGGAGTGAATCAATTACAAGAGACAGATTTGAGTTTCAATGCCCTCTTAGGGCAATGTTGGTTTTGGCTCAGGCTGATCCTCATTTACCAATCGCTTCATGAGCTTGACTCAATCTGGCCAGGCGATCACAGCAGCCATTTTTAGTCCTTTTGTTAAAAGTCACTTCGGTTGATGAAGGTCCATCTTAGTACATTTACTTCCTTGTTCCTTGCAGATGTTGTAATGCTGAGCTCAGGAGGAGGCAGTGGAATAGTGATAAAGTTACTGAACAAATAATCCAGAACCCCAGTCTAGCATTCTTGGGACATCAGTTCCAATCACACAATGACAGGTGGTGAAATTTGAACTCAATATTTGAAAAAAGCTGTCCAAATGATGCCCATGACCTCAGTGTTGGCTGCCAATAAAACCACATCTGGTACACTAATGTTCTTTAGGGAAGGAAACTATCATCCTTACCTGGTCTGGCCTACAAGTGACCCCAGACCACAGCAATGCAGTGCCTTTTGACTGCCATCTAGGCAATTGGAGAGGGGCAATAAATGGACAGCATTGCCTACATCCCATGAGCAAATAACAAAACCCTTTCCTATATCAATTATTCCATTGTGTTTTTGGTCAAAAACTTCAGAAAGATAGTGTCCACTTTAAATTAAAAGCAGCATAAAGGTTCTCAAATGTAGTTTTGGGTGGTCAGTTAGCTCATTTGGCTGGAAAGCTGGTTTGGAATGTAGAGTATCACCTTCAGCACAGATTCAATTCCCACACTGGCTGAGGTTACCACAAAGGACTCTCCTTCTCGACCTCTTTCCCTGCCTGTGGAATGGTGACCCTCAGGTTAACTCCCACAGTTAGTCGCCTCTCTCTCTAGTGAGCGCGCAGGACTATGGTGACTTCCCTTTATTGATTAAAGGCTTTTGCCTGAAACGTTGATTCTCCTGCTCCTTGGATGCTGCCTGACCTGCTGTGCTTTTCCAGCACCGCACTCGCGACTCATTCTTTAGCATGTAAATTTGTCTGAACTTGGAAGCACAAGACACTTGGACTATCAGCCTGTCATTGATAAAATCACACGCTGGTGATCGTCATGTACACTGCTTCAATAGAACACAAGTCATGGGGGGACTTTTTGTGTATGGACATTGTGCTTGATTCTGGCAGCTTTCAGTTTAAGTGACCTGCATTGTTGAACATGACGTTCCTTACAGATGTGTTTGCTAAATTGTAGGGATTAATCAGATATCCTGTTTTCGTTTGCTTTTGCTTTCTCTGGTTCATTGTAACAGGAAAATAACAAATCTCAGCTAAAGAATTTGTTTAGTCGCAAATAGCAACAATAGAAATCTTCCTTGTTACCCAAGTATTTACATAGTTAGCATATGGAAGGACTGATTCCCAAATAAAACCTATCCATAGTTTATAAGCTCACTCTCCATGAGAAGAGATTGCAAAATTTTACCTTGACCATTTCCTTTAGAATCTTGTTTTCAATTTCAGTCAAAACTATTTCAAGTTTGTGGAGGTACTTGAAAATTGTGACCTTGTCCTTGTTTTTCCTTTCTTCCATTCTCTAAGATGATTTTCTGCATCACTTAACACGACAAAATGAGAAAAAGAGAAGCCCATGTCTAAAACTTTTTTATTAATTTTGTCATAAGATTTACAAGCTGCAATGAAGATAATGATTCATTGAAATATTTTCTTCCAACAGTACCCATTCTGAAAGTGGTTTGCAGGAATGCATGTGCCCAGCCCATTAACCTCTGACCTATGAACGCACCTCATAAATATCAGAAACACAAGGGGCCTGTTTTCAACCTGATGCCTACCTGGGAAACTGGTGCTCACTATTCAAGTTTCAAGTTTCATTTTTAGCTAATTGGGACTTTTGTTTTGCGAAACTGGTGTGCAATGCCAGGTTTGAGCCTAAATGGCACACAAAGCATGCATTCTGAAATTGATCTCCATTGAAAAATGGTGCAGCACCTTCAGAATAAGTGGGGCTCAGGAGAACATTTCCTGACCCCGAATACAGTCTGGAAAACATACATTGCAATTGTTGAGGAGCATCATGTTGTTAGATGAAATGAACCAGTTCCAGTTACGAAGATAATGTTTCTGTTTTGAACTGCATCAGTGATGTATTAAGTGCTGCAGTTCAATTATTTGGGCTGCAATGCATCCGTTCTGCCTGTGATCTGTGAAATCTTTTGCTTTTTCCAGATGTTGAAATAAAGAAGTCCAAGTGGGCTGTAATGCAGTACAGTGACTGCACTGCCACGCTGACTCTACCTCATCTGAATAAAGATGATGAAGGACTGTACACAACACGTTTGATAACGAGAGGTGGCATTTCCCAGCACAGTGCTTATCTATTTGTCCGAGGTGTGGAATTCAGTCTTTTGCTCCACCTTTGTATAGAGTTTTGTTGGCTCCTTGCAAACTTTGTTATTTCCCTTTTCCTCACTTTATTGTTATCAGTTATGTATTAGCATTCATCAGAGGGGAAGTCACATGATCTACTCAATGATATGCAATGGATCTTCTTGTGCAATCCACTAACACATTCACTAGGTTTGCAGAATTTGCACAAACTGCTGTGATATGTTTCAGCTCTGAACTGTCATTATAGCTAGCAGATGTTATTCTGAGCTCTCCTTGAAGCTTTAAATTCCACACATTCCTCTCAATGGCTTCATTGATTAATTGGGCACTGCAGGTTGTAATGGTGAGAGAGCACCTAGTTACTATAGTGCACCCGGGCACAAGACCCATTGGAGGGACATATCTCTGGTACCTGCCAGGCCTTCAGCCATGGAATCTTTAGCCTTGGTTTACACAGGGTCTTCTCCGCAGCCAAAAATCGGGCATGCTCCAAGTGAGATGGACAAGATGTCCACTTCGAGTCATAGATTTAAGCAGATTGGAAACAGTCCAATTTGTCCATGCTGACCAGATACCCTAAGTTAATCCAGTCCCATTTGCCAGCATTTGGCCCATATCCCTCTAAACCCTTCATCTTCATGTACCCATCCAGATGCTTTTTCAATACTGTAATTGTACCAGCCTCCACCAATTCCTCTGGCAGCTCATTCCATACATGCATTGCCCTCTGCCTGAAAAAGTTGCCTCTCAGGTCCTCTTTAAATCTTTCCCCTTTCACCTTAAACCTATGTGCCGTCTAGGTTTGGACTCTCCCAGCTGAGGAAAATGACTTTGCTTATTCACTCTATCCATGCCCCTCATGATTTTATAAACCTCTATGAAGTCACCACTCAGCCTCCAACTCTCCAGGGGAAAACAGCCCCAGCCTATTCAAAGCATTTCAAACCAAAACATTTTGCTTGACTTCTGGAATCCAGATGCTTTGCCTATCCTGAGACCTTCTGCTGTGAACCATTTTTGCACCTTGTGGGAACCCTGATCTTTCCACTCACTTGCCATACTGCCATCTTCTGATTTTCTGGTACTTTGTGTGCACATTTTATGGACAAAGCTTGAGTTCCTATGACTATGTGCCAAGAATTAATCCAACATAGACACATGCTTGAATTTTTGTTAAAGATTGAATGTTCCAAGCACACATAAGCAACTGCTGAGGTTACAAAATATATTTTGCCACAAAGGTACATACATTACAATCAGACCATTCCTCATTGGGTCCTTCATCTTCACCTTCACCCTATTGTCCAAGAGTCTTTTTTTAAAATTAAATAAAACACCCTAATAATTTTCTGTGACTTTCCTTATTGATTTTATATTAGATATTATTAGCACATGCTACAAACTGTAATAAAAGGCTCAGATGCAAAACTTAATCTGTTAACTATTTTATTGTGTAAAATGAATAAATATCAAAGGCATCTACAAAAGGACTAAACTTATCTAAGGCAATCTCCTTTGGTATGTAGAGTCTTACAGTTGTTGCCCACCACATTTAATTCTAAAGTTTAATTGCAAAATGTAATTTTTTTGGTATAAAATTAATTTCTCCAAAATATTTTTCAGTCTTAATGTCTTAATGTGAGAACTCAGTTCAGTTTACTTTTCCATTTTGTTTTGTCCTCGCCTATGGCTCCATTTCCCTGGTGGTCACTTTTTCAATGGCAAATGAATTTTCTGTCTTTTAAAAGACAACTATTAAACTCCTGGGAATGGCAACAGAGATTGATTTAATTCATGATGAATTTCAAGAGTGCTCAAATATTAAAGAAAATTTATAGTGAACTGGCAAAGCATTTTCTGCTATAGTTGGATACCACGTCAAAATCTGTTCCTTTTAAATTGACATAATTTAGTTCTATGTGGGTTCTCCAAATCAGTTGCCATAATTTTGGTAGCTTTGTCCAAGAAAGTGGAGTCAGTCCCAATGTGGCTAAGCACTTAAGATAGACTGTAATGCTTAAACTTTCAGATTTATTTCTTTATCTTCTACTTAAAACTGACAAGGTCTGCAACTTGTAACTTTTAACTTTACTTCATATGTTTTACACTACACTTTAATTGCAATGGTCAGCTTTTAACTTTGTTCTTTCTTTCTACCTTGTTCTTACGATTCTGTACCTAGCTACTTGTACCTAAGATGGCACCTTGTGTGGTGACATTATACACTTTTCACAGTACTTCTGTACTTTGAATATAAAATCAAAATCAAAATCAAAAAGGTTGCAAATCAGATTAACCATAACTAGCAGAGCAGGCTGATGGGCCCAAATGGCCTATTCTTGCTCCTATGTCTGCAAAAGCTCCAGGTTTAGTAATTTTTCCAGTGTTTTTGTAGATCTGCTAAAGTTATGACAGCTGACCAGAAGAGCCGGTGTGGAAATTCCATTCTCAAATTAACAAATTAACTTTTAGAACTTAATATGGAAGGACATTTTTCTGTTTTAAATCATTGTTTTGCAAAACCATTCTATATGTTAGGCTCATGGAGGCTATCCCTCCTGAGGAATGAAGTGCATTTTCAATGGTTTGAAGGGAGCCCAGCGAGGGCAGACACCTGCCTGTGCTGCTTCTGCTCCCCTCTGATAATCGATCCTAACACACTCCCAGAAGATGACCCCCCTTCTCCAAATAACACCATATGTGAGTTTTCTGCTCCCTTGAGGAAATAGTTTACAAACCTGTTTGCAAGCTCAGAGAACATTTTTGAGATAATTAATACTGGCTTCACACATCATACAAGGAGACAAAGAGAAGGTTGATGGGATTATTTTCCTTTCTTACTCAAATGCTTTTTATGCTTACAGATGCAGATGCCCCAATAGTAGGAGCTCCAGGAGCCCCAATGGATGTCACATTTTATGATGCTAACAAGGATTATGTCATCCTCACCTGGAAACCTCCAAACGTAACCAAAGAGAGTCCTGTGATTGGCTATTTTGTTGACCGGTATGATTGCCATCATAAATGCCAATTATATTACCAGTAGGAGAAGGTCTGGCTAATGGAGTCGTGTCAAAGTTGTCAAATACTATGTGGCACAATGACAGTATCCCTTCACCTGGATTGGGAGGCCTAAGGTCAAGTCCCACCTGGTCCAGAAGTGTGTAATAACATCTCTGAACAGGCTAATTAGAAAAATAGGTTAAGACCATAAGACATAGGCAAGGATATTCTGCCCATCAAGTCCACTCCACCATTTAATCATGGCTGATGGGCATTTCAATTCCACTTACCCGCACTCTCCCTGCAGCCCTTAATTCCTTGCGAGATCAAGAATTTATCAATCTCTGCCTTGAAGTCACCCAACTGTGACTTCAAGGCCTCCACTGTGCTCCGTGACAGTGAGTTCCACAGGCCCACTACTCTCTGGCTGAAGAAATGTCTCCTCATTTTGTTGTAAATTATCCCCCCTCTAATTTTAAGGCTATGTGCATGGGTCCTAGTCTCCCCTAATGGAAACAACTTCCCAGCGTCCACCCTTTCCAAGCTATGCATTATCTTGTAAGTTTCTATTAAATTTCCACTCAACCTTCTCAACTCTAATGAATACAATCCCAGGTTAAGTATTTTCATCAATCCCATTGAAGATCCTTTTCAAGGGCTCACGATCACTTTTCCAAATTGGGATTTTTTTAATAAAGAATCAGAATCATCTGTACCCGGCCTTTAGTCAGGTGATGATAAGGGTTTTAATGAAGATAACAATGAATAAATTCATCTCAATAGGTTGTTGGACAGGGAGAAAGTAATCTTGGCTGAGATTTGAATTCTGGCCAGCTCACAACCTTTTGTTTTCTTCCACATATTTATAATGCACAACCAATCGCACAACTATATGCAAAACTAGCTGTTAAATATCATCCTGTTTTAAGTGATCTCTTAATTTCCCTGTGCAGTTTGTACTGCATTACTCCCTATTTCTACACTTGTTGCTTGTTAGTCATGTGGAATGTCACCATTTTATAAATCCGTGATAACAATGATTCTCTATTCTGTAAAAGGCATGTCTATAACTTGGTCATTTCCTTTATTGTTTTGCAGTCCTATGAAAAGAGCCTTTTGTTTTAAACATCTTCTTCAGAAACTCCAACAAGTTAGTTAAATACAGTTGCCCTTTAAATATGTGCTGGCTTTTCTTATAATTAAAGAATTAATTTAAATAATTTCAGGATATTTGTAACAGTCAGATAATGTCCAACTAACTTAATTGAGTGTTTTGATAAGGTAACAAAGAGAGTTGATGAGGTTATTGCTGTTGGAGTGTACATGAACTTCCATAGGGCATTTGTTAAAACCCTGCACAACAGATTTGAGAACACAGTTATAACTAAAAGAATAAAAGGTACAGTACCAACATAGATACAAACTTGGTTGAAGAAACTGAAAGTAGGGCTGTTTTTCAGTCTAAAAGAAGGTTTATGCAGAATTCTTCAAGAGCTGGTGTCAGGATTCTTGGTCATCCTAATGTATATTTATTACCTGGATCGCAATTTAAGTAATGCATTACTTGGATTATGAACTGAGAAGAGAATAGTGTAGAACCCCAGAGGAATGTAGACAGATTGGTGAAATGGGTGGACTCGTGGCAGATGAAATTTAATTTAACTAGTGAATTGGGACGTGATTAATGTTGATAGGAAGAACTCAGAAAGACCAAATAAATATTATATCCTAGCCTTTATTTGGAGGGGCACAGAGTATAAGAGCAAGGAAGTTATGATGAGCCAAAATTGTCAAAATTCAGTTGGTGTATTGTGTACAGTTTCATGTGCCACACTTTAAGGAAGATGTGAACACATTCTAGTGGAAGGATTGAAGACTGGAGGGTGCAGATCTAAGTTACTTGACAAAAGAAGGAATGGTGTCGAGAGGAAAAATGTTTTCTTGCACTCAATGATAAGCATCTGGAATTAAAACCTGAGAGTCTGGTAAAGGTATGTTCCATTGAGGCAATTAAGTGAAAATTGGATTGCTATCTGCAAAAGAAGAAAGCTCAGGACTACAAGGAGAAGAAAGTAGAGTGGCAATCAGTGAATTGCCCTTTCAGAGGGTCAGATTAGACGTGATTGCCTAAATGATTTCTTTCTGTGTTTAACCATTCCATGATGATATATGTGCCCTCATGTTTCCTCAATAATTGCTGTTGATTGTCCTTGTGTTTCATAACTATTTTGATGAAGGGATAGCACACAATGAAGCCACCAATAGCGGCTTTTAGGAGACACATAATCAAAAGTAAGTAGTGCTTCCATCCAATTACTTCCTTATCAACAATGTGCCTTGATATCTCTCAATTCCATGTAGCCCACACTGGGAGCCAAACAGTACTGAGCATTGCTGCTTGTGTGCCCTTTACTACCATGCCCTGTTGATTTAAAGAAATTGAAAGTATATTTCAGCACAAAGGGAGACTGTGAATTAGGGATAGTCTTTGAGGCATTGTTAACAAGATTAGTACAACTTTAGTGGTCACCATGAATGGGATTCTGCAGCTCTATCGTCTTTGTATATGTAAATAGCTTTTACGCAAAGATGATACAAAACAAAATATAAGCTCATTTGATATTTTGGACCAAAGCAAGCATGCAATGTCAGTTTGACAAAAAAAATGTATCTTCGCGCTCAGGATTTTCCTGAGGGGCTTTTGTGTAGATTCCCGTGCTTCTCATGGAATTTTCTTGTGTAGGTGTGAAGCTGGAAGTGATAACTGGATTCAGTGCAATGATGCCCCAATTAAAATTTGCAAATATCCTGTGACTGGTCTGTTTGAAGGACGTTCCTATATTTTCCGTGTGCGAGCAGTAAACAAGAGTGGTATCAGCAGACCTTCCAGAATTACTGATGCAGTGACAGCTCTTGACCCTGCTGATTTGGCTAGGCTGCAAAGTGAGTATCTTCGTTCACAGTCTGCACTAAATAATTATGTTGAATCTGTTTTTGTTAAATAATTATGTTCTTGGGCCAGAATAGTTAATGCTCATATTTCTAATGAGGAACCAGCACTTCATGTACCAGGCACTGAAAAACAGTTAAAAATAAGTGTGAGAAATGACAGGCAATGCCCATAAAACTACACTAGAATCAAAGGATAGAGACTTTGGATGTATCCACATTGACGTTATGATAAATCCCATGTTCTTAGCCCAATTTCAATACATTAGGTCAATGTTCAGGGCTAATTGTGGAACTTTAATCTTGTTTGAAGGTGTTGTCAATTCTTGTGGTTATCTACTTTAGTGCATATATGGGTGCCACAGAACCAGTGAGTTGAATCTGTGGGATAGAAAGGGGAGGAAAATGTAATAAATTTTAAAAGGTTTTCCTTATATATAGGATAACTTGCTACTCAAGTCATTCCAAGTTGTGTCCATGCATAAAGAGCAGAAATGGGACTAATTCCAGGTATTACTAATATCCTTCCATACTCCTATTTCCTAAACATACATTTCCTTTTTAATCATCACAATTTATCATGAATATCAACGGTAGTCCATTCTACATCCTTTCAATCACTGTGGGAGCAGATCTTCACTGGATTTGCTGTTAATCGTTACCAAGACCCTCATTCAGCTTTCTTTCAAATATCATCAGTCACCACCTGCCTCAGCTTATCTGTTATTGAACTCTCATTTTTCACCTGTAGAGTTGATTATTTCTATGCTGTCCTGGCTGGCCCTCTGTCATGTAAACTTGTAAACTTGGGTTTATCCAATACTGCACTGCCTGTATCCTAACATGTACCAACTACTGTTCACCTTTATCAATGAGCTGACCTACACTGACTCGAGAACTCAGAATGCCTCAATTTTAAAGTGCTCATTGTTTTTAAATGTTGCTATGACCTCTATCTCTATACCCTCCTCAGGGCCCAACATATCTTCACAGATATCTCTGCTCCTCCATTCTGGTCTGTTGCACATTCCCAATTTTCATCATTCCACTATTGACGCCCATACCCTCAGCTGCCTGAATCTTCAGGTCTGCAATTTCCTTCCTAATCCTTACCACCTCCTCCTCTCTTCCTTTAAGATTCACCTTATGACATATCTCTTTTTAACCAAGTATTTATTTACATGTTCTAATATCTCCTATGTGGCTCGATTTCAAATTTTATTTGATAGGCTCTTGTGAAATGTCGAGATCTTCCATATACAATACAAATGCTTACTGTTCTTGGCATCCAATTTCATTTTAGAGTTAAAGGCTATGTTTAGGTTTGGTCTCTGGCCTCAATGTGACCTGAGCTGGGCTGGTTCTCATTCAATTTGCAGGGAAGGGTTCCAATGTTAGGCCTGTCAGATAGGGGGAACCCACCAATCCCAAGGAGCAAAACTCAATACAAAGGTAGAATTGATGCAGATGCTGGAAAGCTATATTAAAAACACAAAGCACTGCAAAAACTGCTAAACAGGTCTGGCAGCATCTTTGGAGAGTGAAACAGAGGTAAAATTTCAGGTCACTGACCTTTCCTCAAAAATGAAACTTTGTAATATTGCAATGGGACTTTTGCTACAACACTACAAAGCGGAGGCAGCTGCATTAAAATGTGTTTCTTTCAATTCAGCTGAAGATTTTCCATGTTTCTTCCTTATTATGTGTGGAACCAGAGTGGGGTGTGGGCTGTGAGAGGAATATCTGGGGTAGGTAGCTCCTGCTAGGTTCCCTCCTTTCAACAGGGCTAGCAGTAGGTTTCCGACTAAATCTCATCGCTGCTTCTGGCAGGATTTAGAGGGAAATTGACCCCTTTCCTTTTGGTGCAGCTTCCTCTGTCACTCAAATGTTATGGGACAATCAAGTGCTGAACACATCACATGAGGTGCATCAGGAGAAAAGTGAACAATAGAAGAGAGAGGAAAGAAAACCACTTAGATTGGGACTGGACATGATGCCTTCTTGCCAGCTACACTACTTTTTATAGGGTAGTATAACACGGGGAAGTGCATGCCTGTGCCTCACTATTGGCATGACATGATAAATGGGGACTCCAAGCAATTTAATTGGTGACATGAAATGAATATTTCTCAGTGTGTATTGAAAGGCCCTGTTTCATGCTCCAGGGTGGAAAATATATGTTATCAGTATGTCCGCTTGATCAAGGCATCAAAAATATGTTGATCGCTTTCTAAGAAGAGAAAACCAACAAGTGATCAGCCTTGTTTAAATATTTCATTTATTTTTCATTTGATTCCATGATTTTCTTAGTGTTTTCTTACTGAAATCAGTATAATGGTATTTTTATTTCTTTCCTCAGCTATTTATTTTGATGCAAGTCGACAAATTGTTATAAGCCAAGATGAGCTGGAAGGTAGATTCGATTCTATTCATTTTTTGGCTCTTTTTAACTGGAAATAATTTGTTTTTAATAATGTTTACCTGGAAGTAATAAAAGTTATATTTCATTATTGACAAGTGTGTATATATCAAATTCAACAGAGTAATGGAAGGTAATTATTTCATTTCAAATTGACCAATGTTTCAGTGAAAGTAGCATGGAGGGGAACTGACCAGAAGCTCCTTGGAGTAGATTTTGAATCTATCCATGATTATTTCCATTGAAGTGAACAGAAATATAAGTTTGGTGAGATGTAAAATTAACTGTCAACTCACTATCACATGCACCAAGCTAAAATCTTCCTTAACAATTGTTTGCGTATTTATGACATTGTATAGCATTTTAAGCTAATGATATCTGGTACAATAGGTAGGCAGTATTGCAGCATTCTTCAGAAAATATATCCAAGCTTCAATAAAGCCCAGGATATATTCCACATCTCTAATGTATTACCAGTAAAAATTAAGACAAGGCTGAAGGTAAATCATGTTGGTGTCAGATTCTGATTAACTTGAAAACTGTCAGATTGATAAATTATTTTATAAATTTGTGTCTGTCTGTGTAGGCACTTAATCAAAACCGTTGTTAGTAAAAGCAGTAAATGTATAATTGGCGAGCTTTATATGCTTGATGCACTCTGCTTAATTTTGATGTTGTTTCCCATTTTGCCAAAGTAACAGACAGCATAAGCTTTCTCCCTGTCTTCTCGGCATTTTCTTACCTATACATTTCCATTATATGAATTGAGAGTATCAGTAGGCCAATCAGCCCCTTTGACCATGCTCTACATGCCTGATCTGATTGTTGGCTCAACTCCATTTTCTACCTACTCTTGATACCTCGACTCTTTCTTGTTAGTTGAAAATCTATCTATCATTGTCTTAAACAAAAAATCAATGACCCTCCATCAGCATCTGGGAAAGAGAGTTCTAAAGAAACTTAGCTCCCTAAGAGAAATTCCTCCATCTCTCCATCTTAAATGGGTGAGTCCTTATTTTTAAACTGTGTTCCCTCGTTCTAGTTTTCATACAAGAGAAAACATTCTGCAGCATTCACCCTGCCAAGTCCCCTCAAGATCTTATTTGCTTCAATAAGGTTATTTCTTATTCTTTTAAACTTGAATGGATAAGTCCATACAGTCCAACCTTTCCTCATAAGATAACCAGTTTCGCTCCCCTGCACCAACCCAGGTATCAGTTGTGTGAACTCTCTCTGAACTGCCACTGACTCATTTAGATTCTTTCTTAAATAAAGAGACAAAAAATGTAGACAATATTCCAAATGAGGTCCCATCAATACCTTACACAACTGTAATAAAGCATCCCTATTTTTATATTCCATTCCCACTTATAATAACAAAACATAATGATTTGCTTTTACAGCATTCCTACTTGCATACCAACCTTTGTGGGCGGCACGGTGGTACAGTGGTTAGCACTGCTGCCTCACAGCGCTAGAGACCCAGGTTCAATTCCCGCCTCAGGCGACTGACTGTGTGGAGTTTGCACGTTCTCCCCGTGTCTGCGTGGGTTTCCTCCGGGTGCTCCGGTTTCCTCCCGGGGCGGTGTGGACTTGTTGGGCCGAAGGGCCTGTTTCCACACTGTAAGTAATCTAATCTAATCTAATCTTTTTGTGGTTCACGATACAGATGTCTCTTTATCTCAGCCCTGAAATCTCTATTTTAATCATAGGCTGCTTTTCTGTTATTTTTCTGACAGTGGGATAAGTTTATATTTTCCCACATTATATTCTTATTACCAGCTATGTGTCCACTCACTTCATCTATCTGTATCCCATTGCAGACCTCTTATGCCCTCTTCACAACTTACCTTCCTGCCTATATTGGTGTAATCAACTAAGTTAGCAATCTTAACTTTGGTCCATTCATCCAAGTCAACAAAATAAATTGTAAATATTTGAGGTCACAGGGCAATGATTCCTATGATGCATCACCCATTATTTCTCGTCAAGCCGAAAGTGACTCATTCTTACATCTCTGTTTCCTGTTAGTTCCTTTATGCATGCTGAAATGTTACCTGAAGCCATAATCTATTATATTGTGTAATGAAATTTGATGAGGCGGCTTGTTGAATGTGTTCTGAAGTTCTAAATATAGCATATCCACCTATTCTCCATTAGTCACATTGTTAACTACTTCCTCAAAGATTTTCAATAAATTAGCAAAACATGATTTCCTTTCACAAAATCATATTGACTCTGACTCTGCTTGATTGCATTCAGATTTTTTAAGCCCTGCACCCTTAATAATAGAATTCCACATTTTCTCTATCACCTTTTAGGAGTTGTTTCATTAGATCCTGTCCTATTTTCTAAGGCTGTCATCCATTTTAGACAATTAACTATCTTTCATGTTATTACCACACCATATCCTGTGCAACTGGTGGAGTAAGCTATTTAAAATCCCAAACAGCTGCTTCTTATATGATTTTCCAAAGATATCTTTGATCCTGAGAAAAGAGCTCCTGAAGAGTTATGCGTTGAAGCACTCATTTCTTTCTTATGATTTGGAGATGCCGGTGTTGGACTGGGGTGTACAAAGTTAAAAATCACACAACACCAAGTTATAACCCAACAGGTTTAATTGGAAGCACTAGCTTTCGGAGCACCACTCCTTCACCTGATGAAGGAGTGGCACTCTGAAAGCTAGTGCTTCCAATTAAACCTGTTGGGTTATAATCTGGTGTTGTGTGATTTTTAACTTCTTTCTTAAGCTAACTCATACTAATTCCTACCCTAATTTTTGTATCAAGCATTTAGCCTTGATTTTGGTATAACAAAAGCCTTTCTAATAGTGAAATATAAACAGCAACAAGTCAAAGTAGGCAAGATTGATGAAGTTGAAGGTAAAGTGAACAGTGAAAAAGAAAGCTAGTAATACACCAGTTAGGAAAGCAATGATTTACATAACTGACCACGTTAGGCAATGCTTAAGGAGAACTTAATGGCGCTAAGCTTATACACTGCAAGCTATGCTTGTGAAATGGTTATCCAGAAGCAGATTTTTGTGATTGAACTATGATATCTGGAAGTTTATTGTGAAGTGTTCTTATTAGTAGCAATGTACAAATTTCTGCCTTTCTTGCTTTTCCCACTTATTCTTTTTTTCATATGTGCAATACCTGTTTAGGATGTTAGATCTTGACATAAACTTCACCCTTTTTAGAGGTGGTCTGACCTAGATCTGCATTCTGATGTAAAGTCTAAGCATCAAAAGCTGTATCATATTACAAAAAGCATTCATTTCCTTAGCATCTTTTCACCAATGTTTCTGTTGTGTTTTCTAATAAAGCTCTACGTGTGTGCAACTAGTAAATGCACAAATTTTAGTTCCTAATTTCCTCTTTATATTATGGCACAGACTTGTAGGCATAATGATTGCAAAACTGTCAGTGTTCCCAGTTATTACTGCTCTGGAGCCCAGACCAATCTCTGGAGGATTCACTTGCACAGAAAAATGTGAAAACTCACATGTTGCTGTCAGTGAATCTGCCCTTTTTCACAGGCGTGTTATTGCAGTAATCACAGAAGTAAATCAGTTAGAAGTAACCTGATTCCCTTTTATGCTGTAACATCACTATTGAGAAATGCGTAAGAAAAATTGTATCTTATTAATGAGGTGTTACTAGATTTTCAAATTGTAAAAAATCATTACTTCTACTGAATAATCTCCCTCGGTCTGACAGCCAGAGATTAAGTCTGGAACCTGCATGATGTGTATGGTTTAGTGCTATTTTTCAGCCAGTACTGTAATCTATATTTCACCCAATAGCAATAAGTGATTTGACTCTTATCTGTATCCCATAGGGGATATAAAACCCCCAGGTATACCTACAAATGTCCATATAGCTGAAACCAGCAGGAATTACTAATGTTATATTTGAATAACAATCATTTTTTTTCCTTCAGATAACGTAAATATTTTTAAGGCAAATTATTTTAAATATTTCAGCTTTTCATGTACAGGGTACAGGTTCAAGACTTTGTTTTGCTGTCCATAAAATTAATGAAGAACAACCATGCACTTTATTTCCTGGTTTGTTATTTGTGAGAATTATTCAATGTGAATGACTGTTTATTCAGATAATCATAGGAGTTACTGAGGAGAGCTTTCTTCCTTGTCAGTGGTAAATGGATCACTTTGCCACTCTCCATAAGATCTGAGTCATTATAATTTATGGCATTGAATCATTTTAATGCTGATACACAGCTGATGTTTTGCATTCCTTTTGCCTGTGAAAAATCAGACATGTTAAAAACATTAATTGATAATCCTCATACAATTTACACAGATGTAGAATGATCCAGTCAGATTTGGGTGTTTGATTATTAAGTCATTGCTCAAGCACCTTCTCAAAGCCATTTCTGTGGAAGGCACTAGTTCGTCCAGTGGTGTGTTTTTGTCCTTGCGTCAACAAAAGCCTGATCCTGCCCTCAAAATAACTTTCCAAGTATTTAAATCCAGCACTAGACATGAAATAGAAATCAAACATTGAGAGTCTGGTAGATATTTTTCTTTGTAGTTGAATTGCACAAGTCTACTTCCAGACCAGTAGAGCTCAGCTCAGTGACAGCCAGAGATTAAGTCTGGAACCTGCATGATGTGTATGGTTTAGTGCTATTTTTCAGCCAGTACTGTAATCTATATTTCACCCAATAGCATTAAGTGATTTGACTCTTATCTGTATCCCATAGGGGATATAAAACCCCCAGGTATACCTACAAATGTCCATGTAGCTGAAACCAGCAGGAATTACATTGTACTCAGCTGGGATCCACCTGAGCCACGTGGCCGAGAACCACTGATGTATTACATTGAAAAGGTATAAAAAGTCCTTTGTGTCTCAGTCAGCTGTTTTTGTGTAATAATTCATTTTCCAAATAAAGTTTTATAATATTTCTCTTGCCATAATAAATTAGAACATTTACATTTGATCAAAATAACTTCTGAATTGTTGATCTATAACTTAATGTAAACTAATAGTCACGTTTTCTCATTATGAGCTTTGTAGATAATGTTGCCAGTGAGATGAGGATGGATGGAGAAGACTTGTGAAGAGCATTAAGGCTAACATGGATGAATTGTATCAAATGACCTGATTCTGTGCTGCATGCCCCATGGAATTTGCATAACGTTGAGGAGAGGCAGTACAGTCTCTGCAAAGAGATAGCAACACAAAGAGGCTACAGTCCAAAAGAATTAAATTAAGGAAAATAATCAGTTAAGCTATGTAGATTCTTTGGGTGCAGGATGGGATTAAAAACCCCAATAATCCAAAAGCAAAATACTACAGATGCTTGAAATCTGATATAAAAACAGAAATGCAGGAAATAATGAACAGATATGCTGGTATCTACTGAGTAAGAAATAGAGTTAGCAATCTGATGATAGGTGATTTACCTTAAACGCTAATTCAGTTCATTCTCTATGTATGCTTCAGGAACAAATATCCAATATTGTTTCCCATTGTCAAAGGGTGTCTAAAATATGATTGATAACATGATGGGTTTGGTGATATTCAGATAACTTCAGCAATTGCCTGAGAATGAACCAGATTCCTGCAATCTTGCATGTAACCTCACAATGAGATTTCAACCATTTATCCATTCCAGTACAAAACTGTTCATTTCCACCTTCATAGCATCACCTGAATCCACCGTTGTCTCAGCTCATCTACTGCTGAAACACTGATTCATGCCTTTATTGTCTCTAGACATGAGTATTCTAATATACTCTTGGTCATTGTTCTCTTATAATTAGTCTCCTATATTAATGCCCTCCGTAAACTGAATCTTATCCAAAACTCCACCGTCTATACCCCAACCCCATCAATTCCTTTCACCCATTAACCCTCGTACTTGCAGACTTACATTGATTTCCGGTTAGCCCCAACTTGAAATCTTCTCTCTAGCTTTCAAATCTCTCCATTGCCTCAATCTTCCCTATCTCTCTAATCTCCTCCAACACCACATTCCTCTGAGATATCTAAACCTTTATAAATCTTGGCACTTAAGCATCCCTATTTTTAATTGCTGCACCATTAGTGGCCTTATCCTCAGCTGCCAAGAGCCTATGATCTGGAATTTTCTCTCTCCACTTTTCTTCCTCCTTATTCCTTCTCTACTTCCTTTAAACACTCATTAAAACCTATTTCTTCCACAAAGCACTTGGCCATTTGCTATCCATATCTTCTTACGTGGCTTGGTATCATATTTTGTTAGATGCGGTGCTCCTGTGCAGCCCTCCCAGATGTTTCAGGACATTAACAGTAATATATCAATACAAGTTGTTGTTGTTGTCAGGTACCTTTTACATGAGCAGTCTAATCAGGCCCTGAGAAGGAAATATACCGGCCATGCCTCTCTCTGGTCTTTACATCCAGAAAGCGGTGCAATGATATATTTTTTTCTCTAATTTATTCTAATGAAGAGCTGGGGAAATCAAGAAGAGAAGAAGTAGGGGGAAGCCATTTGAGGGACCTCTGCCAGCCAATAAAATTATGGCCTAGTGTTCCACTTTCCTTTCAACCCCCTAACCTTTGACCCCCTTGTAGATCAAAAATCTGTCTAATTCAGCACTGAATATATTCAATGATCCAGCCTCCATTGCTCTCTTTGGTAGAGAATTCCAAAGATTACTGACCTTCTCAAAGATGAAATTTATCTCCATCTTAATTGGGGGACACCCTTTCTTTTTTTAAAACTACATCCCTAGTCCTCAATTCGCCCATGAAGGAAAACCTCATTTCAGCAGTGATTCTGTAAAACAGGCTTAGAATGTTATATTTCAATAAGATTACCTCTCATTCTTCTAAACTCCAAACAATATAGAATCAATCCACTCTGCCTTCCCTCATAAGTCACCCGTTAATTTCAGGAATCTAATGAGTGAACCTGCTCTGAACCATCCCCAAAATGCAACTGTCTGAAAATCAATTTCAGGCATCTTGTCAGTAATGTGCCCCATTCAGGGCTGCAAATGATTAACCAAACAGTTTCTATAATAATGATATCCCTTCTCTTTCAGACCATGGCTGGCAGTGCATCTTGGCAAAGGATCAACCAAGAGATTGCAGCAAGATCCCCACGTTTTGCTATATTTGACTTGGCTGAAGGAAAATCCTACGAATTCCGTGTTTTTGCTGTGAACAAGTTTGGTATGAGCCAGCCATCAGCATCGACTGGACCCGTTACAGTTCAGGAACACATTGGTAATATTTTTAGTCACAATGTTGTCCAAATTTCAATGTGGAATTAACAGCATGCATGCTTTGCGTTTCTTGAAGAACATGTGGAATGTGATCACCGCATTCTGCTCAACCAATGAAAATATCAATTGCAAACAGACAACACAGTAATTTAATGGTGAAGTTATATCAGAGAGCAAAGTTCAGTGCAGGAAAATCACATGAAACATTTTCCAATCCAATTCTATTATAGCATTTAGAGTTACTCACCTTCCTCAAATATATCTTCCTCCAATATAGGATCAATCCACTCTACCTTCCCTCATAAGTCAACCCCTTAATTCAAGAATTCATTTTTGTAGATAGGTAGCATTACCTTTCAAACTGATCCATAGCCACGTACATTCCAGAATGAATCTCAACACAATGATTAGCATTGAAATAAAGACTGGCTGATGTATTTCCCTTTACTCATTCAGGGCTGTTCAAACTCTTGCACCAACTGCGATCAGCTAACTTGGTACAGGTCTTTGGACTAAATCGAATACCAAGCTGGCCTTTCCTGTGCAACAGTCTAGGTGTCGACCATTGGTAGTATCAAGTGGAATTCTTTTCTTTATTATAGTTTCAAGAGCAATAAATAATTCTGTTTTGGTTTTAGTTAACTGTTTCACATCCCGTATTTTCCATAGTCAATGGTAATGGATTTCTTGAGCTACTGCAACATTTCTAAATTCTGGGATATTGATTTGGCAGTGGTGAAGGGGTGGCAGTATATATCCAACTCAGGATGACCCAGGTTTTCCCTACAATGTTCCTCTAGCCTTAGGTAACAAGGTTGTGAAGGGAAGGAAGTCCTTATCAAAATTGCTACATTGTATTCTGTAGAATATTCTCACTGCAGTATGTCAGTGGTGCAGAGAACAAGCATTGGCAAGGTACCCGATTAAGCAATCTGAGCTGTCTTGAATGTTTCTGCAGACCTCCAGGTGAGAGGAGAGTATTCTAGTGCTCTGACATGGATCTTGTTGATACAAAAATAAATTTGTGGGGCCTACTCATTAGACTACCCAGCCTCCTTACACACTTTAGGAACCATTGTGTTAATTGGAGTGGCCTAATTAAGCTTTTGGTCAATGGTGACCCAATGATGTCTATCATTGATAACTTGGTGGTGAAACCATTGGTTGAAAATAACTCATTTTTGAGATGGTCAGCATCTGCCTTTAAGTCACGTAAATGTTACCTGTCACGACGCAGACCAAACTGGGATGTTGTCCAATTTCTGTACGGACTATTTCTTTACAGGGAAGGGATGAAATCTTACTGAGCAATGCTGGTGAATATTGCTTCCAGTCCACTGTTGTCATGATCATTAATATTATAATAGTGTCTAACGTTTTTAACATCTTATTACCTTTTACAGAAATTCCAGCTTCGCCCTCTGGTGTTCGATGTGCAAGAAACACAAAGCATTCGATTGTTGTGCATTGGACACCTTCAAAAAGTGCCAAAGACCTGATTGGCTATTACATTGATTCCTGCCTGGTGGGAACCAATGACTGGCAGCCCTGCAATCACAAGCCTGTGAAATACACAAGGTCATTGTTGCAAACCTGTCTTCAAGTTGTCTGCATTAAAAATAACATTTTAGTTTAAGGTAGAAGTCCACAAAATCAGCATCCCTTAATTTGTGTGTGTGTATGTATGTTTGTGTGTGTATATGTATATGCATATATTAAATAATATTGTAAACTGGTTGAACAGCTCAGTGGGTACATGCTGGATCCCTGCTTACGCAGGAACTTCTGCCTGTCCTTTATAAATCCAGGAAGAACTGAAATTGGAGACCTCTTTACTGAGCATTCCTGTGTTCCTGATTCAAACTTGCCATAATGTTAGACCGCACAGTGAGATCTATGAGAGCAATAGACTTCCAAGAGGCTGCAAGTGAACCCTATCAGTGGATTCAAGCAGCCTGGGTCCATGAGATAATTTATTTCTGTAGATTCTGAAAGGACCACTTCATGGATTTTGCCTTCCTACTTGTTCTGTAACCCTGGCAGAGTGGCATCAACAGATCTAATTCTGAGGAAGTGTCACTTGAACTGAAAGATTAACTCTGATTTCTCTCTTCAGTTGCTGCCAGGCCTGCTGAACATTCCCAGCAATTTCTGTTTTTGTACCAGTAGAGCCAATCTTGGTGCAAATACAACTTATTGTGTTTCTGGATTTCTGGGCCTTGTACATTAATTTTGCTTGGAATGGATTTTTTTTTTGCTACTACTAATAGTTATAAGTTCAGTAAATGTAAACACGTAGGAAATATTACTTAGTAACAAAGTAAAGAAAAGGTGAGATTTAATACCATTCAAGTGTTTTGCACATTTAGATTTTTCCCAGGTGATAACAAAATATACCATTTCCAAAATTAAGTACAGACTGGCAATTTGTGGGAACATGTGAATATATATAAACCTAACTGAAGAATTATTTCAGCAAGTCTCCCTGTGTTTTTCTCCATTTAGATTTGTTGTTCATGGTCTAAAGAATGGACATAAGTACATCTTCCGTGTGAAGGCAGTTAATGCTTTGGGAACAAGTGAGATGTCTCAAGAATCAGATCCTATTACTGTCCAAGCAGCTCTGAGTGAGTACATATTCCTGATTTTCAAACAGTAAATACATAATAATAAAAGAAATACAAAGCATTGGGTTTAAAATTGTTATCAATGCAACTAAAGGTTGGAATTTAATATTTTTGAATGCCCTGCCTGGAGAATTCAAAGGCACTTTTCAGAAAGGAATTGGTAAATATTAGGAGAAAATTGAGGAAGGATATGAGGAAAGAGGGGCGCTAACTTGAAAGTGTCAACACAGACTGAATGGCCCCCTTCTATCCTGCAGTATTCCATGATTAAGTGTTTGGAATAAAGTATGACTGATGGCTTTTCAGATTTTAAAAATGTGTGGGGGCACCATTAATTATCACAACTTCTGTTTGTACAGATGCCTAATAAATATATATATAGAAGTATTTGTAAAAATTACAATAACTTAGAAGAACAGTTTTCTTTTTGCAATGACACGGATACAAGAGAACATGACTGAAATGGAAACAGCAACTAAGCAATGTTAGTTTATGCATTGGTTATGTATGTCAGATATTAATAGCCCTGTATGTAGTTCAAGATTTATCTCATTCCTCACGGAGAAATATGAAAAAAAAAGTTAAATAAACCAGGTAAAAGCAACATTTCCATAATTCTCCTGAGAAAGTGGAACAACACACAGAAAATAACAATACAATTTCTCAATAAGTTATTTGAATGTTCACAGTCTATATTGATTTTGGGATATTTGGGCAGCATTTTTCCCTCCCTGGTGTGTTGTGAGAAATGGCCTAAAAGGTGGGAAACAATAGGAAAATGAAATAATTGGACTCTCAGTATAAAGAAACATTGTCCTAATTGTTCCCTCAGGTCTTAAATGGCGACCTCAGAATCTCACTACTGAGCTGCAACTATTTTATTTCCACGTATTTGCAGCTCATTAAAGATCCAACTCGCCTTATTTATGTGTTCCTTTCAAATGTTCCCTGAGAAACTGGATAGCTTGGAAATTGAAGCAGCTACCTGGTGCTGCAGCTCACCAATTGCTTATCACAGCCATCATTTAACTATGTCCTACAACAATGTCCTTGCATGGTCCATGACCACCATTCTCCTTGACACGTTGTTCGTTCGAATTGGCATTGCCAACCACTAGATTCACCATACCTGCCCACGGTTTAACTCTCACTCCACTTCAGCCCTTCAATACTTTTCTTTGGAATTCAGGGACACCCATAGGTTGTACAAATTTTCCGGGTTGCTATGCCAACTCAGTCACACATGCAATTCATGTCCTTGCAGTCCAGATCAGGTTGGTCCTGCAGCTTAATGGAAAGCCATCCAGGGATCGCAGGTAATTCAGTTGATGTTAGTGATGACATTGATCTTGAGGGTGGCTCACGGTTTCCTACAATGATGCAAAGGCAAGGTTGAGTACGATGGAAGTGGTTGAAGAGTACTTAGTGGTGATTCATGAGCAGAATGTGGTGAAACGGTCTTAGTGAGTGAATGGATTCCAACGAGCACTGGAAGCATTAGTATTTTGGGAGAAAGAGGTGAGTGAGTGGATATTATTGGATGTAATACTGAGAGTTGTAGTCCATGAACCTTGGTGATATTTCTGAGCAATGGCAAAGTTAGAATGATTTGGTGGCCCTGTGATTTTGAAATAGTAGAGAGGAGATGGTGGCAGTTAATTGTGAGGAGCACAGAAGCTCATTGACCTCCTTCTTGTACTGCTGGGTGTTCCAATTCAGTCTGACCTCAGCACTGACCAGAACTGCCATTTGTGTCCAGGCTAGCTTGGTTTGCTGGTGTGACTTGCTGTGACAATCAGCTGGAAAACGGACTGCCCTCCTCTCTACCAATGTGACTACCAATACTTTCAAGTCCCTTTTCATGAAGTGGGAAATGTGCTTTCCTTTCCACTGTCGAAAATGTGTTGCTTGAAAAACGCAGCAGGTCAGGCAGCATCCAAGGAGCAGGAGAATCGACGTTTCGGGCATGAGCCCTTCTTCAGGAGGCTGAAGAATTCTTCAGGCTCATGCCCGAAACATCGATTCTCCTGCTCCTTGGATGCTGCCTGACCTGCTGCGCTTTTCCAGCAACACATTTTCGGCTCTGATCTCCAGCATCTGCAGTCCTCACTTTTTCCTTTCCACTGTGCAATGGCCTGGGTGTAGAGGCTCGAGCTCATGTGGAGGCTGCTTCCTGGGTTTTAGAGTCTGAAATTGTGTGCAGTGGGATACTAAAAATATGGAGGGTATTAGTTGTGGCCAGGCATGATTTATAGAGAAAGATGGACACGAACCTGGTTGCATAGTTGATGAAGTGCAGAAGATTGCATGAGAAAAAAATCACTCTGAGCTAGGCCTGGCAGGATACCTTGAATCTCCCTTGACAAGCCACTTCAAGTGAAAATGAGAAAATTCTATCCTGTGTTCCTGTAGGTTAATGCATGGAACTAGGAAGGGAATCACAGCTCGCTTTTTAATAAGTTGTTTCCATGTTGAGGAGGGAAGCAGTAAAATGCTGTAGCAAGACATGTAACATAATGAAGAGAGGTAAAAATACTGCTCAAAAATGTTAGTATAGGAGCTTGAATGAGCATTATTGTTGTTATTCTTTTCTTTATATAATTCTGGAAAATTTATCCTGTATTTTTGCAACTGAATATTCTGGCAAAATTTACCAAGTCTTGATATATAAATTAGAAACTAATACCTTATTTTAATTTTTTAGAAATGTTAACTTATCCTTTATGACATATTGAATGTTCTTCACTCATGATTCAGTGCAATAATCTTGTCAACTTTTGTGAATTATAGCTGAAGAGAACTGAAGGTATGGATGGAGTAGTGCAGAATTCATCTTAGCTATTAAAGGCTGAAATCTTGTCTATGCCATTCAACTGTCAGCTACATTAATGGAGCTGTGAACTGTAAAGGATTAACACCTTCAGTGAAATATATACATACATACAAATCAGGAGTAAGCCATTTGGCTGGCCCTTAAACCTGTTCCACTATCAACAATACCATGTCTCATCTGATTAATTCACATTCCCAATACCTCTGATAACCTTTCATCCCCATGTATAGAGTCATAGAGATGTACAGCATCGAAGCAGACCCTTCAGTTCAACTCATCTGTGCCAACCACATATCCTAAATAAATCTAGTCCCAGTTGCCAGCATTTGGCCCATATCCCTCTAAACCCTTCCTATTCACATACCCATCCAGATGCCTTTGCAAATGTTGTATTTGTACCAGCTTCCACCGCTTTCTCTGGAAGTTTATTCCATACATTCACCACCCTCTGCATGAAACACTTGCCCCTTGGGTCCCTTTTAAACCTTTCCCCTCTCAACTTAAACCTATGCCCTCTAATTTTGGATTGCCCACCCCAGGGAACAACCTTGTCTATTTAACCCTATCCATGCCCCTCATGATTTTATAAATCTCTATGAGATCACCCCTCAGCCTCCAATACTCGAGAGAAAATAGTCCCAGTCTATTCAGCCTCTCCCTATAGCCCAAACTCTCCAATCCCTGGAAATCTTTTCTCAACCCTTTCATGTTTCACGACATCCTTCCTATAGAAGAGAGACCAGAATTGCATGCAGTGTTCAAAAGTGGTCTAACCAATGTTCTGTACAGCCACATGACCTCCCAACTCCTATACTCGATGCACTGACCAATAAAGGGAAGGATACCAAACGCCGCCTTCACTATCTTGTCTACTTTGGACTCCACTTTCAATATGAACCTGTGCTCTAAGGGCTCTTTATTCAGCAACACTTCCTGGGACCATCCCATAAAGTGTATAAGTCCTGGTCTGATATGCCTTTCCAAAATGCAGCACCTCACACTTATCTAAATTAAACTCCACATGTCACTCCTCGGCAAATTGGCCCATCTGATCAAGATCCCTTGTACACTGAGGTAGACATTTGGATTTGGTTTGATTTGATTTATTGTTGCCACACGTACTGAGATACAGTGAAAGGTGTTGTTCTGCATCTCTCCAGGCAGGTCGTACCAGACAAAATACAGAGTAGCAGAACAGAGTGCAGAATACAGACCCTCAGAGAAGGTGCAGAGAGAGAAAGATCAGCACCAACATTTGAGAGGACTGTTCAAAAGTCTGATAACAGCGGGGAAGAAGCTGATTTTGAATCTGTTCGTACGTGTATTCTAACTTTCATATCTTCTGCCCGAGGAAAGAGGGTGCAAGAAAGTATGACCATGGTGGGAGGGGAGTTTGATTGTGTTCGTTGCTTTCTTGAGGCAGTGGGAAGTCTAGATGGAGTCAATGGATAGAAGACAAGTTTGCATGATGGACTGGGTTGTATTAACAACTCTCTGCAGTTTCTTGCAGTCTTAAAAAGAGTAGTTACCATTCCACGTTGTGATTCATCCAGACGGGATCTTTCTATGGTGCCTCTATAAAAATTGGTAAGAGTATTGGTGGACATGTTGAATTTCCTTACCCTCCTGAGGAAATAGAGGCATTGTTGTGTTTTCTTGACCTCACATTGACATGAGTATCAGGACAGATTGTTGGTGATCATCACTCCCAGGATCATCACTCTTTACACCATGCTGCTAAACACTCTATCTCTTTCCTGTATTCCATCTTCACAAGGTTTGGGGCAGAATTTGGCCACATGGTCATGAGTGTATAAGGACTATAGTAAGGGGTTGTGTTCACAGCCTTGTAGGGCATTGGTGTTGAGGATTATCATAGAGAAGGTGTTGTTGCCTATTCTTACTGATTGGACTCTATAGGTCAAGAAGTCAAGGATCGAAGTACAGTGGCGGGGGGGAGTCCAAGACCTAAGTCTGAGAGTTTGGAGATGAATTTATTTGGAATTATGGTGTTGAGAGTAGAGCTGTCATCAATAAGTCAGAGCCTGACGTAGGCTGGAGTTGATATGAGCCATTTCTAACCTCTTCAAGCACTTCACAATTGTGGAGGTTGGAGCCACTGGGTGGTTGTCATTGAGGCAAGCTGCGTGATTTCACTTTGGCACCAGGATGAATGGTGGTCTTCTTAAAGTAGCTGGGGACTTCAGAACAAAGTAAGGAGAGGTGAAAGATGTCACCGAATACACCCACCAACTGGTCTGCACAAGATCTGAGTGAATGGCGGGGACTCCATTTGAGCAAATCTCTTTCCGTGGGTTCACTCTCAAGAAGGCTGATCGAACATCTGTGATGGTGACTGTGGGTACAGGTGCATCTGAGGCTGTTGGGGCAGATGACATCATTTCACTAACTTTTTGTTCAAAACAAGCATGGAATGCATTGAGCTCATCGGATAGCGATGTACAGTTGTGCACGATTCTGTTTGACTTCATTTTGCAGCCATTAATGTCGTGTAAGCCTTGCCACAAATGACGGGTGTCCGTGTGGATAGTCTGGGTCTCACCCTTAGTTTAGTTTGCCTCTTGGCATCCCTAATGGTCTTGGGAAGGTCGTACCTGGATTTCCTTGAATAGATCAGGGTCACTTCAGACCTGGATTTCAGTAGGGAGTGGATCTCTTGGCTCATCCACGGTTTCTGGCTGGGTAACATTCCGATTAACTTCTTCAGCACCCAGTCTTCTACATACTTACTAATGAAGTCTGCATTGGTAGTGGCATACTTAGTTAGGTTGGCAGCTACATTCTTCAATAGGGACCAGTCCATTGAGTCTTAGAAGTCCCGTAGAAGGCCTTCATTTGCCTCAGACTAACACAGCACTATTTTCTGTACTGAGTCCTCACTCTTCAATTTTATGTATAAGCTGGAGCAGGAGCACAGCGTTGTGATCTGATTTTCCAAAGTGCAGACAGGGGAATGGGAGCGGGATGCATTGTTGATGATTGTATAGCAATGGTCAAGGATGTTCAGATCACTGGTGAGACAGGAAATGTGTTGTTGGTATTTTGGTAGCGCTTGCATAATGTTGGCCTGGTTATGATGTACAAGGCCTTGGGGTATTCTGTCTCAAAACTGTTTGTGGTGTAGCATAGTTCATCAAGGGCACTCTTCACTTCAGCATGAGGTGAGGTGTAGACTGCTATCACGAAAGTAAAGGTGAACCCGTGAGGCAGATAGTAAGGATGACACTTCACTGTGAGGTATTTTATGTCCGGGGTGCAGTAACTTGCCAGGGTCACTCCAGCTGAGCATCAGGAGTTGTTGATCAGGAAGCAGACTCTGCCACCCTTTGCCTTGCCTGCGGATGCTGAACGGTCTATTCGGTGAACTGAGAAACCTTCAGGTTGTATGGCACAATCAGGTATAGCAGGAGTGAGCCATCTTTCTGTTAAACAGAGTACACAGCAGTCTTCAATTTACTCTGTCTTAAAGTACTCAAACACACTGCTTCCACCATCTTTTGAACAAGAGAGTTCTTCACAAACCTATGGGAGAAAAATAATCTCATCTCTGTCTTCAGTGGTTGACCACTTATTTTGTAACTGTGATCCTGAGTTACAGATTCTCCCACAAGATGAAACATCTTCTCCACATCCACCCTGTCAAGACCCCTCAGGATCTTCTATATCAATTAAGTCACCTCTTACCCTTCTAAACTCAAACCTAGCCTGTACATCCCCTGTTCATAAGACAACTTGCCCATTGCATGAACTATTCTAGTAAATCTTCTCTGAACTATTTCCAAAGAATTTACATCCTTCATTTAATAAGGAGATCAAAACTGGACACAATAGTTTAAATGCAATCCCACCAATGTGCTGTATATAACTGAAGCATACTTTAGTATTCAACAGTTCTCACAATAAATGATAAAATTCTATCAATTTTTCTAAATACTTGCTATACCTGCATACTAACCTTTTGTGATTCATGCAAGAGGACACCTAGATGTCTCTGCAGCTCAGAGCTTTGCAACTTTTCACAATTCAGATAAACTGTTTTTCTATTCTTCCTGCCAAACTGGGCAATTTCACTTCATTTATCAAATCTTTGCTCCTCACTTAATCTAACTATGTCCCTTTGTAGCCTTACAAACTCTTCACAACTTACAACCTTTCTTTGTGTCATCAGCAAATTTACCAACCATGCCTTCTGCCCTTTCACATCATTGTAAAAAGTTGAGGCTCCAGCATTAATAGCTGTAGCACACCACCTATTGCATCTTGCCAATCCAGAAAATGACCTGTTAATGTCTACTCCCTCTTGTCTGTTAGATAATCAATCATCTATACATGCCTATGATACCTGGTACACCGTAAGCTTTGATTTTCCACAATAACCTTTAATGTAGCACTTTATCAAATGTTTTCCAGAAGTCTAAGTACAATTAATCCACCAAGTCCTTAATATCCACAACAAAGAACTCAAATAAGTTGGTTGTATGTTATTTCCTTTTCAAAATATCACATTGACTCCAATAAAAGCAAAATCCTGTGGATAATGAAAATCTGAAATAAATTAGGAAAATTCTGGAGAATCTCAACAAGTCTGGCAGCATCTGTGGGGAGAGAAACAGAGTTAATGTTTCAAGTCCGATATGACTTCTTCAGAATCCAATAGAGTCAGTGCTGCCTAACATGCCTGATAAAGGGGTTATACCTGAAACGTCAATTGTTCTGCTCCTTGGATTCTGCCTGACCTACTGTGCTTTTCCAGCACCACACTTTTTGAGTCTGATTTCCAGCATCTGCAGTTCTCACTTTCTCCTAACTGTAGTTGCTGTCCAACCCACTGGGTTTCTCCAGTATTTTCTGTATTTGTTCTGTGTATACTCTGCCTGATTACCTTGAACTTCTCTAAGTGTGTTGCCATAACATCTTTAAACATAGATTCTAATGGTTTCCTTATGATAGATGTTAAGCTAAAAGGCCTGTAGTTTCCTGCGTTGGAAATTTCTTGTGTTCCTCTCTCCCTTCGGTTTTCTGAGTTTCAGCAATTTCTGGGATGATGCTTGTAATTTCGATAGTGAAGACCAGTGCTAAATACTGAAATAGGTGATAGGAATGTTAAATGATTATAAAGTCAAAGAGATGATTGTGTTAAGTAAATGGCTGAAATTTTTGCCAAAATTGGTTTCTATGCTCAGGTCCCATAGAATGTTTTTTTTTTCAAAAAAGAGTTTGGATATTACTACTTTGCTGTCCCAAGTGACTTTCTTTATGTGATCATTTTAGGAGGTGGTATCCCTCATGGTAGGTATTGGACCAAGTGTGAAGCAATAACAAGCGCACTTTTTTTTGGCTAACAATATCTTAAAGCACTATGTTGCTCTTTAACGGATGAACGTATTAACAATCCCATCGTATAAACACAGTTAATACTCACTCTATATTAAGTATAAATCACCAGTGCGCTAAGTGTGGAAAAAATTGTTTTAACTCTCACAGGAAATGTGGTGATTGAGCACAGATCCATTGCTTCTTTTTAGAATAGTTATTAATTACAATTATTCAAAGCCTCATTGATGCCAGTTATCATTCTAATCTGCATTGATTTACTCTGCACCAAGACAAATCTTGGATGTGAAGCTGCTAAGTTCATGATATTTTGTGTTGCAATAAGGTTGAAAATAGTCCCAGATGATGGAAGCTTCTGGCTGCAGAATGAAATTCAAAAACAACCTTATATAATCAATTGTTAACTTCATTGATGCTAGCAGAGACCAAGTATCCCATCGCCCTGACATTTGAAAGCTCTTTGGAGACCCAGGAGCATACCCCTGCTCAGCTTTCTTAGCAGGACACTAATGTATACTCAACAACATAATTGGAATTTATTTGTTCTGTACCTCTGCATTTAAATAACGCTATCAGTCATGTAACAATATTCTAAAAATCTAATGTAAACTAGATGCGATTGCATACTATGTCTCAAGTATATCTGGCATCTTAAAGAAGTATTAATTCTTCTTCTACTTTAGTTGAATAGTAGGATAGCCTTTATTGATATGGACAGTTGGCAACTTCACTCAAGAAAGGACTTTTTTTTTAAGTAATTTGGAATTAGTAGATGATACCTTGAGATTTGAAGTTAGAATTTAGTTTCCTGAATCTTTATCTCCCCATAGCTGCCCCATCATCACCTTATGGTATAACTCTCCTTGACTGCACAAACGACTCCATGACGCTGGGCTGGAAGGCACCACGGTTTACTGGAGGCTCAGATATCATCGGATACTACATGGATCATCGTGAAATCACTGACCTACATTGGCATGAAAGCAACATCAAACCAATCACTGGAAGAGTTCACAAAGTTAGTGTCATGTTTAATATTTTTAGGAAGGGAAACTATTTCCCACAAATGTGAAGAGCTTCCTTTTGTTTCTACTAGCCAGTCACCAAATGTGACATACTGCAGAATTGGTTGGTAAAATCACACAGAATCGAACTTTTGAAATATACGTGGTTAAGATCAAGGATCTATTATTTCTTTGCATTAGAGTGTACTACTGTTACTTAAAATGTGCCAAAACTATATTTACAGCAAATTCGTGACCAAACATTAGACAGTAATCGGGCGAGGCCAAGGAGAAAATTAGTATAGTGAGCATTATGTACATGTAATGGAGAATATTAGGATTGCCTAATATTAGGGTTGAAATGAATATTATGAACATTCAGCAGCTCTATTACACATGTGCAATCCCTCCTACCTAATCTCTTTTCTGTATTTTGCTAAAGTGATATTTAGGGATTGAAGAATAAATCTTACCATTTTATGTCTACCATAGTATGCAGCCTCTGGCCTGTTGGGATAAATATAACCACTGTCTATTAATATTGATAACTGAAAAATCATATTTTGAGAGGATTTAAATGGAGTTGACAATTGGCTGGACATTATGTTCTTTTTTTCTTTGTATTGAAGTGTTTTGAAAAGATATTGGACATGCTTGATGGCTCAGTGCCAATTCATTACCACTGTTTTGCAAATTTATTTTTATTCCATTTCACCTATGGTAAAGAAATTGACACATTTAACTTCCTAAAGGTAGGTGCATTTATGTAAACATTGGAAAAAGTAAAAGTGAGTCACCTTTCAAATCATTTAAAGCTATATGCTGGTAAATACGTTGTATAGTGCATTTGGAAGAAACATTGTGGAACCAAATATTGTATCCTTTCTCTGCCTGGACGTTGGGCAAATACATGATATACCTGCCAATAGATCAAGGTTCACCTGAATAAATGAGCCAGATCATTACTGAGGACTTAGCTATGTTTTTGCTGGCCTTGAACACCACTTTAGGCTTCAAGTTGGTATTATAGAACAAGAGTCTATGGTCTAAACTTAAAAGCTACCTGAACAAAGTGCTACCCATCAAGCACTCACTCAATCAGAATCCCTGATCAAAAGGAATCTCACTGACAAAATGTAAAATACCACTTTCTTCCGGTCCCTAAAAATAGGTTGCTGACTGCTCGAGGTGAAAATTGAGCGTCACATTGAGGTCAAATAATTAAAGTCCTTCTTGCTCTTGAAAACAGTCACAGAAGCCCTGAGCAATGTGAAAGGGGAAAAGATCTACACCTTCCTCCTGTTACTTGGCCCAGGAAAATTAGCCCTGCTCTTTCAAAGCATTTAAGAAATTAACAGATTGGTGTTCTGCAGACTAAGAGTGTTTGAGTTCAGGCTGAGAGTCCCCATACCAATTCTTTACAGCATTCATAAGTATATTTAATTTTGTCAAAAACATGATCTTCCTATTATAATCGTAAGGATTCAGCTGAAGGTGATTCTGTCAACTTTGTCTCATCCTTTCAAATTAAAGATATAATATTTCCTATTACACCACCTGAATGAATCCAGCCTTTCAGAATCAAATAATCTTCCTGATAATTGTGCATTCTAAACTATTGGAAGCCCTCTGTGTAAAAAAAAAAATTGACCAATATCAATCCTAAATTTGTCTTGCCCAACTCATGTATCCACTTTTTAATATGTCCTTGGTTGAACTTCTATCCCGTTTAGTAAAGATGGGTTTTTAATTTGACTGCCCCTGGATTATTTTTTTCCGAGGATGAGCAGCTGAGATTACCAGTTTTTTGCTTACTGGTGTTCGCTGTTTTATCAAGAGTCAGCCATTTTTTTTCAATATTATCTTCAGAGCCTAATTAGCCACTCATGTCAACATAATGTCTTTGTCACTGCAATTTCAGGTCACTCAGCCATATCAGGAACTGGGTTAGACTAAATCTCAAAGGAGTTGAAGCTGTGCTAGAGCTCTTGAAGTTGTCCACTGTGACTTCCTTGTCTCTGCTGTTTCTCTGTAAATCCCATGGATTTTGAAAGTAAAAGTTGTCATAGTTCGAGAAGACCTTAGGCTGCTTTCATTAGATAGAGACAACCTTTGGTAGGCTTAACCTGAGGGTCACCATGCCTCAACTAGCTTAGAAGGAGTGGAGAAGGCAGGGTTGCCATGGTGACCTCAAGTAGTCCGGGAGTTGTTTTTATCACACTGCATCACAAACCAGCCATTCAGCCAACTGAACTAACCAACCAATTTATGACAGACAATTTGGATAATGCTTGTCAAAATGAATTTGGTTGGCAAATGCACCACTCAATACAGCATAGATTGATTTTAAGTGGTTTGAAGTTTTCATGACGATTGCAATGTTGATGTTTTCTTTATTTTGTTGCTCTGTGAAAGGTTGAAAACCTGAAAGGAGGCTCTTTCTACGAGTTTAAAATCAGTGCTATGAATGTGGGTGGTGTTGGCGTCCCTTCAGATTCCAGTCGGGCTTTCAAATGTGAGGCATGGACCATGTCAGAACCAGGTAAGAGAATTAGCGACAGGACATCACTATAAAGTCACTCTAAATACAGACTAACTGCTCAGTTGAGGAATATATGTTCATTTAAAATTGCATTGGCAAGAATTTGATGGCAGCAATAATGAGAGGCCAAATGCCTGGTCCTTGCAGGTGGAAAGCCTAAATTAAGCCTTTGCTAGGAGTTGCAAAGATGCTGAAGTAAAAGCTAAATCAGCTGGGAATTGCCCAATTCTCACGTGGGCCTTTATGTTCTGGTGGAGGGCGAAGGATAGATATTCAAGAGAGCTTGTGCTAGTATAGGATACCTGATAGATGGGTCATTGACTGACCCCATCACCTCCTTCACCTACTTCCAATACGAATAGCAGCCATCATTCTTGATGGCGCTGTTAGTATGCAGAATTACCCAGCCTCCAATTTTTCAGCAGCTGTGAAAGTGGGGAATTCTTGAAAAGGTAGCATTTTCTGCCTCATGCTAATTAAGTTTTTGTGCAGTTACCCTTTAGGTGGGTATATACCTAGGTGATGACCCTATAAATGAGTATATATCCTGGCGATGACCCTTTAAATGGTTATATACCCTGACGTTGACCTTGAAAAGATTATATACACTGAGAAACAGGGAGCCTACCATCAGTATCTTAATATAGCCTATAATCTCTGGGATCCATTCACAGGGACGAAATGCAGTACCTTGAATTATTAAAAGAAATATTGCAACTTGATATTCCAGCTACTTGGCTATTAAAAAGTAATTATGTGACAAACATTGTTTCAAACTTGGGATGACACTCAATGTTCAGCCTGTACATGTTGACATTACAATGTTGACCAACACTTCATTCACTGTTAAGCAGTTTGGAACATCCTAAGATCAGAAGATGCACCAAATCAGAACCCCAGACTCCCCACCTGCTCCAACCACCATGAACACATATTCTCACCTTATTTTCCTGTCAACACTATATTTAGGCCATCTAATATACCAAAGTGCAAGATTTTATTTAAAAATCAGGTCTCTGGTGCCTGAGAAATGACTGTAGCAAGAAATATGGATACCACTGCAAGCCTCCCCTCACCTGTACCTACATTTAATTCTGACCATTACTTCACTTAGTGCAGGACACTTCCAAAGTCATGATATTGGGTAACACTAAGATGTTTTTTCTTATTTTCTACACACTGTCCAGGGCCACCTTATGACTTGACATTCTGTGAAATCAGAAAGCATTCTCTTGTGATCTTGTGGAAGGCACCAATTTACACTGGCAACAGTGCTGTTACTGGCTACACTGTGGATATCTGCGAGACAGATTCTGATGAATGGAGAGCTATAACGGAGAAAGCGGTATCCACTCGCTATTTAAAGGTAAGGAATGAGTAATGTATGCTTTATGCTAAATACATTGATTTACTTTCAGGTATTTACAACTGAGTTGAAATAGACCTTAAAGCCCCTGTACTAAGTTAACCAGTATCCATGTGTGCCTGTTTTATGACAATTGGATCAGGCTTGGCTGTGATGGCGCGCATAATAAATGGCTTGTTAAAATTTATTAGACTGGCCACTTGAATGAGCTTTCACAGAAGCTGCCTACATCCCAGGAACTATATGTTAGCACCAATCACCTTCAGGGGAGGAAAGGCAAAAACTGTGGAGATAAAATCATCATTAAAAACCAAGCTCCCTTCAAAATGACAAACAATCACTTCATGTAAGATCAATTTTTAAGTTTCTTTCTATTCTGCTATCACACAGTCACATGCATGTTTCAATCAAGCAAGTCTGAGAGCTCCAAGGGTCGTCTTCTTGTTAAAAACCTGACATTGCACCTGAGATCAATTAACGCCACAGATATCAAACTTTGGAATTTTCTCATCCGCAAGACTGAAATACCTTATACTGTAACCAATTATTTCTTTGGGCAAGCTAAAAACACACTTTATTTGGAACAGTGAACTCCTGGCTTTCCATTAAGTCAGATCTCTGAATCAGTTTAGGGATTGGATCACTGTGTGAAATGATGTCAACCTAGAAATAGACCAAACTACAGTGCCCAGCAGAAGAAAGTCTTTACTTTCTAACTAGTGAATCAAAGTTACACTGGAGTTGCTGTATAGTTTATGTTGCTTTTACATGCTTCAGTTCCATTTTCATCAGGAATATGTCCACTTTCTGAAGGAATTCCAGAAACATGACTGCATTTAATATAATTAACAAGAAATATTTTTTAAAGTTCTGTTTTGACTTCATTAATTTCACAGGTTACTAATTTAGAGGAAGGAAGAAGCTACATTTTCAGAGTCCATGCTGTGAATACAGCTGGTCAGGGCAGACCCTCTGAGCCTTCCGAACCCATCCTCATTCAAGTCAGGCCAGGTACACTATGCGTTCTTGCTTATAAATGACAGGGCTGGGTAAATTGCCAATTATAACTTGGTAATGACTCTACAGGAAGTATGAAATTAAATAGTTATAGAATCCCTACAGTGGGGAAAGAGGCCATTCGGCCCATCGAATCTGCACCAACCCTCTGAACAGCATCCCACCCAAACCCAGCCTACCACCCTATCCCCGTAACCCTGCACTTACCATGGCGAATCCACCTAGCCTGTACACTCCGGGATGTTGCAGAAAATTTACCATAGCCAGTCCACCCAATCTGCGCATGTTTTGGACTGAGGGAGGAAACCAGAGCACCCAGAAGAAGCCCAAGCAGACATGCGGAGAGCATGCAATCTCCACACAGTTAGCCAAGGCTGGAATTGAACCCGTGTGAGACAGCAGTGCTAACCACTGAGCTACCACGCCGTCCTTTAAACAGGAGGAAAGAATCTAGAGGGTCATTTTGAATAGTTGCTCATGGAATGTCGGTGTCACTGGCTAGACTGCCATTTTTGCCTATTCCTAATTGTCTTTGCAAAGTTGGTGATGAGCTGCCTTCTTGAATCTCTGCACTCCATGAAGTTTAGGGATATCCACAATGCTGCTGTCAATGAAGTTCCAGGATTCTGACCTAAGGAGAGTGAAGGAATTGCAATATAACTCTAAGTCAGAATGGTGTGAGATTTGAAGGAGAACTTACAGGTGGTTGTGTTCCTATGCATCTGCTGCCCTTGACCTTCTTGATGGTAGAAGTTATGGGTTTGGAACGTGCTGTTAAAAATTCCTTGATGATTGCTTTTAATAGTTTTAGTTCAAAATATTCCCTGTATTCAGAGATTTGTCAGTAATTTATTCAATGGGGGTGTTTTATGGCCCCATTGCTGGTGTATTTTCAACAGCTGAGCATGTAAAATAGGATAATATTATTAACAATAAAAATAAAATAGCTAGCCCACCATATACCTGGCCATACCCCTTCAGCCTGAATATTTATGGTGGGTAGGTAAGACATAAGTCTATTGAACCTTAACTCACCTCTTAATGAAGAGTCGAGGGGAGATCTTTTCCAAAGTGAGTAGAGTTTTTGACCAGGAAATGAAGTGGGAGGAGGTAAGGGGCAATCAACACCTCCTCTCCCCAATTAAAATTCACGCTCAAAAGGTGGTTCTTTTGCAATTTTGGGAAATGGAGCAAGATCTTTCACACTTTTAAAGGGCTTCTCTGAAGCTATCTGAGGCTAGGTCATCTTGTCATGCAATGTGAAATCCGCTTACAACCTAAAATCCTGGTTTTGAAGATCGGGTAGTGTTCATCCTTTTGATGCTGTGTTTCTCACTTTATGCTGAAAGTGCTTTGAGACCCTTCCAATTATTTTCATCAAAGTGTCCCAGTATTGGTGGAAGAACGCATTCAATGTCTCATGGAACGCAGAGCATTGTTTTGATTTATGAAGTGGAGTTGTATTCTGAACCTAAAATGCCCCCATTAGCAATACTTCTAATCATGTAAGCACACTGTTAATATTGTATCTCTGTCTTACTCTTGACTTTAAGGAACAAAGGAAATCACAAGTGGTGTTGATGCAGAAGGAAATATCTACTTGAGCTTTGAGTGCCATGATATGACTGATGCCTCCCAATTTACTTGGGGCAAAGCCTATGAGGAAATAACTGATTTCTCAAAGGTCCACGTTGAAACAGATGGTGAAAAGTAGGTTGATTAGTTTTGTCTATTTTAGGTTATGTTAAATGTTGGGAGTTATCATTTGGAGACTCAAGAACTCCAGGTTCTCGTATTGTTTAAAGTTAAAAATCATACAACACCCGGTTATAGTCCAATAGGTTTACTTGGAAATACTAGCTTTCGGAGCACTGCTCCTTCATTAGCCATCTGGTCGAGATTCCCCTTCCCTTACAGCTCATATGGCTCATTCTGCATTTACATCCATTCTGCCACTGGGCCCTTGCCTGTTGCAGCCCAGACCTGGTTCTACCTCCTAGAAATGTTCAAGACCCCTGGATCAATGGAAGAGAGAGAGAGAGACCTGGCATAATCCATCTCTGCTCCACTTTTCTCAGCCTTGGCACCTGGTGAATGGAATTTCCTGGGGCACAATTCAGGATAACTGGGCCCCCTTTCCTTGAAAAACTAACAAATACATAGTTATAGAGTTATAGAGATGCACAGCATGGAAACAGACATTTTGGTCCAACTCATCCATGCTGACCAGATATCCCAACATAAACTAGTCCCACCTGCCAGCACCCGGTCCATATCCCTCCAAACACTTCCTATTCATATTCCCATTCAAATGCCTTTTAAATGTTGTAATTGCACCAGCCTTCACTTCCTCTAGCAATGCATTCCTTACACCCACCACCTTCTGTATAGAAAGGTTGCTTCTTAGGTCCCCTCTCCCCTCTCGCTTTAAGCTTATGCCCTCTAATTCTGGACTCTCCCACCCCAGGGAAAAAACCTTGTCTATTTACCCTCTCCATGCCCCTCATGACTTTATAAACATCTATAAGGTCACCCCTCAGCCTCTGACACTCCAGGATAAATAGCCCCAGCCTATTCAGTTTCTCCCTTTTGCTCAAACACTGCAAACCTGGCAACATCCTTGTAAATCTTTTCTGAATCCTTTCAAGTTTCACAACATCCTTCCTATAGCAGGGAGACCAAAATTGCACACAATATTCCAAAAGTGCCTGAATCAATGTCCTGAACATGACCTCCTTTCTCCTATACCCAAAGAATTGCCCAATACAGGAAAGCATACCAAACACTCTCTTCACTATCCTGTCTACCTTAGACTCCAGTTTCAAGGAACTGTAAACCTGAACTCCAAGGTCTCTGTTCAGCAACACTCCCCAGGACTGTACCATTTAGTGTATAACACCTGCCCTGATTTGCCTTTCCAAAATGCAGCACCTCACATTTATCTAAATTAAACTCCATCTGATCATGATCCCATTGTACTCTGAGGTAACCTTCTTTGCTGTCCACTAAAATCTCCAATTTTAGTGTCATTTTCAAACTTACCAACCATACCTCATATATTCACATCCAAATATTTTATGTAAATGATGAAAAGCAGTGGACCAAGTGCCGATCCTTATGGCACACCATTGGTCACAGGCCTCCAGTCTGAAAAGCAACACTCCGCCATCACTTTCTGTCTCCAATCTTTGAGCCAGTTCTGTATCCAAGTGGTATTTTACCTTGTATTCCATGTGATCTCACCTTGCTAACAGTCTACCACGAGGAATCTTGTTGAATGCCTTATTGAAGCCCATATAGATCACGTCCACCGCTCTTTCCCATCAATCCTCTTCATTGCCTCTTCAAAAAATCTTAATTAAAATACTGCATCACAATTTCCCATGCATAAAGCCATGTTGACTATCCCTAATCAGTCCTTGCCTTTCCAAGTACATGTAAAGTCTGTCCCTCAGGATCCCCTCCAACAGTTTGCCCACCACTGATCTCAGGCTCACCAGTCTATAGTTCCTGGCTTTTCTTTTCCACCTTTCTTAAATAATGGTACCACATTAACCAACCTCTAGTCTTCTGGCACCTCACCTGGGGCTATCGATAATATAAATATCTTAGCAGAGGGCCCAGCAATCACTTCCCTGCTTCCCACAGAATTCTAGACAGCACCTGATTAGATCCTGGGGATTTGTTCACCTTCATGTGTTTAAGACGTCCAGCACCACCTCCTCCGTAATATGGACATTTTTCAAGATATTACTATTTATTTCCCCACGTCCTATATTTTCTATATCCTTCTCCATAGTGAAGACTGATGCAAAATACTTGTTTAGTATCTCCCTCATCTCCTGTAGTTCCAAACATAGGCAACTTTGCTGATCATTAAGGGTCAGTTTCTCTCCCTAGTTACCCTTTTGTACTTAATGTATTTATAAAGTCCCTTTGGA
Source organism: Chiloscyllium plagiosum (assembly GCF_004010195.1). Classification (NCBI taxonomy): domain Eukaryota; kingdom Metazoa; phylum Chordata; class Chondrichthyes; order Orectolobiformes; family Hemiscylliidae; genus Chiloscyllium; species Chiloscyllium plagiosum. The sequence goes on from NC_057712.1 coordinate 28,408,816, forward strand.
TGCTCCTTAACCGTATTTGTAAAAGCTATTGCATGTTCCCCTTTTGCTCTCCTGATTTCCCTCTTAAGTATGCTTTGACTGACTTTATATTCGTCTCAGGATCCACTCGATGTCTGCTGTCTGTACCTGACATATGCTTTCTTCTTTTTCTTGACCAAAACCTCAGTTTCTCTAGTCATCCAATATTCCCTTTCCCTACCAGCTTTGCCTTTCACTCGAACAGGAACATACGGTCTTTGATCTCTCGCCTCAGTTTTGAAGGCTTCCCACCTTCCAGTTGTCCCTTTACCTGCAATCATCTTCCCCCAATCAACCTTTGAAAGTTCTTGGCCTTCCTCCAATTTAGAACTTTAACTTTTGGATCTGATCTATCCTTTTCCATCACTATCTTAAAACAAATAGAATTATGGTCACTGGCCCCAAAATGTTCCCCCATTGGAAACTCAGTCACCTGCCCTGCTCTACTTCCCAAAATTAGGTCATATTTTGCACCTTCTGCAGTAGGTACATCCAATACTGAATCAGAAAATTTTCTTGTTCACACTTAACAAATTCCACAACATCCAACCACTTAACACTATGGCAGTCCCAGTCTATATTTGGAAAATTAAAATCCCCTACCATAACCATTCTATTACTCTTACAGATAACAGATCTCCTTACAAATTTGTTTCTCAATTTCCTACTGACTACTTGAGGGTCTATAGTACAATCCCAATGTGATCATTCCTTTCTTATTTCTCAGTTCCACTCAAATAATTTATCTGGATATATGCCCAAGAATATCCTCCTCAAGTACAAATGTAATGTTATCCCTGATCAAAATTGCCACTCCCTCTCCTCTCTTGCCCCCCCTCCCCCCATCTTTCTTATAGCATCTATACCCTGGAACATTCAGCTGCCAATCCTGTCCATTCCTGAACAGCGTCTCTATAACTGCTATGATATCCCAGTCCCATGTTCCTAACCGTGTCCTGAGTTAATCTGCCTTACCTGTTAGGCCTCTTGTATTGAAATAGATGCAGTTTAATTTATCAGGCCTTTGTTGTTCTCTACTTTGTTCCTGCCTGCCCTGACTGTTTGACTTTCTCCTTTTCCCAACTGTTACAATCTCAGCCTAATCTCTTTCCTAATTATTTCCCTGGGTCCCAGCCCCAGACCTTACTAGTTTAAATCCTCCTGAGCAGTTGTAGCCAATCTCCATGCCAGTATATATTAGAAACTTTGTCATTTTGCTATAAATCTCTGATTTCTCTCTAATCGCATGTTTTGTTCTATGGTAGGTGCATGTGTTGGTTAGAATGCAAACAATCTTTGTTACAAGTGGATTGATCTTGGATGTTCTTAATTCTTAGGATGGCTTGGGAAAGACAGATGGAGGTGGGGTGGGGCAGGGTGAAATATCCATCCCTTTTCCCATAAGGGAAATTTAAATTTTCATGGCGAACACCATTATTCATGTTAGCACTGAATGAGGGGAGAAGTGGAGCCATTGCAATGTGCCTGGAGTCTTGGGAATTGAAAAATTGATTACTTGCTTCTGATTTCTGTAAGTTTGAAACCCACCTGGGAAAGGTTTAAGAACCATCACACTCTAGCAACACTGACAATCAAAGGCCCATAGTTGACCCTGACATTCACTGTTGCTAACAGCCTAAGAATGATACATAATGTCTTTTCCAAAGGAATACCACTGGGACCTATCCATTCATTTTCAGCTGCGTATATTATGGACCCTCCTGTGAAAGTGTTGTGATTGGCAGTTGACACCCGAAGGGATATATCGTTAGTAGATCTGGGCCCCATCCAATGACAGTCATTACAACACTTCACTATTCAGCATTAAAAATCTCAAGACCCCGCTATCCAATATGGAGCTCTGTCAGTTGAGTGTGTCCTATGGTGCTGAGTCAAAGTAATGGGTAATTTCCCTTTGCTTTTCAAGTCATAAAGATGTACAGCACGGAAACAGACCCTTTGATCCAACTCGTCCATGCTGACCAATCTAATCCCACCTGCCAGCAACCGGCCCATATCCCTCCAAACCATTCCTATTGATATACTCATCCAGATGCCTTTTAAATGTTGCAATTGTACCTGCCTCCACCACTTCCTCTGGAAGCCTATTCCACACATGCACCACCCTCTGCGTGAAAAAGCTACCCTTTAGGTCTCTTTTATATCTTTCCCCTCTCACCCTAAACCTCTGCCGTCTAGTTCTGGACTCCCGCCCCGCAGGGAAAAGACCTTGTTTATTTAACTTATCCATGCCCCTCATGATTTTATAAGCCTCTATGAGGTCATCCCTCATCCTCTGATGCTCCAGGGAAAACAGCACTAGCCTGTTTAGCCTCCCCCTAGAGCTCAAATCCTCCAACCCTGGCAATATCCTTGTAAATCATTTCTGAACCCTTTCAAGTTTCACAACACCTTTCCAATAAGAAGGACACCAGAATTGCATGCAATATTCCAAACGTGGCCTAACAATATCCTGCAACATGACCTCCCAACTCCTGTACTCAATACTCTGACCAATAAAGGAAAGCATACCAAACGCCGTCTTCACTATCCTATCTACCCTTTACTCTATTTTCAAGGAGCTATGAACCTGCAGTCCAAGGTTTCTTTGTTCAGCAGCACTCCCTAGTATCTTACCATTAAGTGTATAAGTCCTGCTAAGATTTGCTTTCCCAAAGTGCAGCACCTTGCATTTATCTAAATTAAACTCCATCTGTCTGAAGATAATCTAATCAATATTGGGCAGGGGAACAGGAACAAAATATAATTCATATAGAAGTATAAATGATAGGTGGTGATGGAGTCCAAAGAAAGAGAACAGCAACAAAAACAGAAATTGCTGGAAAAGCTCAGCTGGACTGGCAGCATCTATGGAGAGAAGTCAGAGATAACGTTCGGGTCAATTGACCCTTCCTCAGAACTGCAGTTGGGCAAAGGGGTGGATAATGGTGAACCAGGGTGAAAGAAAAGCAGATAATAAGGACTGTTAGGTGAAAATGGGTTGGCTGTGATGAAAGCAGCCCATGTGTTCACAGGGCCAGGGGTGTGGGTTTGGATAAAGAATGTGGAAGAATATGTTCAGGCTAAAGTGTCATACATTGTTGCATTAAAAAAAACTACAACTGTTTTTGCTCTACAGGTCTAAATTAATCTTCAAACATCCTGACATGGCAGATTTAGGAACATACTCTGTGGCAGTATCAGACACTGATGGCATCTCTTCCAGTTATAACCTAGAAAAGGAAGGTACGCATTCCTTCAGCGAAGGCTGTATCTGGATATATTTCCTCGATTGACAGGCTGAGAAAAATTCAGTTCCACCAGAGCATCATCCCAGATTTATCAGATAGCTGATTGGAAATGTTGGCATGCCAATCGTACCCAACTTTCTTGTTTCATGATAGTACATGTGGGAAGATTTCCTGAGAAACCTTGAGAATTCAGTTGACCATGTTCTTGTGAGGCCTCGGTGGCTGTTTTCATAGCTGAGACTGGACACAATTCCTACAATCATCTTCTAAAGGACCTGAACCCAGAGCTGATTATCTCTAATTATGTTATTTCAGGCATCCTTTAGAGCCTAAGAGATTCAAAGTTAGTTTTAAATCTTTACTCCCTCCAGGAGTTATCTCTCTTGCTGTTATCATTGGAAAATGTGGGGAGGGGGCCAGCACTCAGAATTCACCTGCTGCTGGTTCACCTTCACTATGTTTATCCCCACAAGATGGGACGAGATCTGGAATCTGAAATATAGAGTGTGACACACATAGACACATTGGCATATTATTCAGTTGTCTTGAAGCAGGTCAGTTTGAATTTCAGTCTCTCTTCACCTGGTTAAAATAATTAGATTTTGATCTTTGTCTTAACTGTGCTTATTGCACAGACAGTCGAGTTCAGCAGGAAAATTCTGGTTGGGAAACTGATAAATCAATGAGCAGATTCCTCTTCTACCAGAGTTTTTTTGTTATCCATACAACACTTAACACTAGATTGTATGAATGGAAAAATCTATTCCATTGAATGTAAACAGTGTATTGGGTTTCATTAAATCTCATAAAAAGTGAAGTCTTACAAAATCTGTCACCAGATGTAAACTATCTGCCTTATATTTTTCAGAATTGGAACGCCTGATGGCTTTGAGCCACGAAATCAGACATCCAAGTAAGTACAGCTGAAGCCTTACTAGTATATCTACTGTCAAACATGATACGCTTGTGTTTTTTATTACTTCTCAATTATACTTTGGATTTTCTTTAGAGACTATCTTGTATTGCTTGAGGTCTGTTTCCATTCTTCAGGGATATGGGTTTAGTGCATTGTAAAAGTTTGCTTGCCTCAGTTAAATGGTGGGTAAAAACAATGACTGCAGATGCTGGAAACCAGATTCTAGATTAGAGTGGTGCTGGAAAAGCACAGCAGTTCAGGCAGCATCCGAGGAGCAGGAAAATTGACTTTTTGGGCAAAAGCCCTTCATCACCTGATGAAGGGCTTTTGCCTGAAATGTCGATTTTTCCTGCTCCTCAGATGCTGCCTCAGTTAAATGGTGACAAACCCTGTGATTGAAATGAGGAGCTGTGTGGGTTAATGCAAACTGAAAGTAGCTATGATAAAACACATAGAAAGTCAGCAGGGGGGAAGAACAAGCTACTTAGGAACTTCAGTATCCACCTACTTTTATGAAACATAAACCTAGTATCTTTTGTTACACTTGAATGCAGCATATATTCACATTCTGAGTCAGATTTCATAATAGAACAATGAATGGAATAACAGCAATTCATAGGGAAAATGTTAGCTGACAAGAGGGAAGTGATGGCCTACTGGTGTTATCACTGGACCTTTAATCTCGAGACCCAAGTAATGTTTTGAGGACCCAGGTTCGAATCCCGCTACAGCAGATGGTGGAATTTGAATTCAATATAAAATAAAATGTCTGGAATTAAGAGTCTAATGATGATCTTGAATCCATTGTCAATTGTTAGAAAAACCTGTCTGGTTCACTAATGTCCTTGAGGGAAGGAAATCTGCCCTCATTACCTGGTCTGAACTACATGTGACACCAGACCCACAGCAATGTGGTTGACTCCCAACTACCCTCAAGGCAATTAGGGATAGGCTATAATTGTTGGCATAGCTAGAGATACCCTCATCCCATAAATGAATAAACAAAAGTCTTTTGCCAGATTTTTCACTGGCAGATCAAACTAGAGCAGGTCAGGCAGCATCAGAGGAGCAGGAAAATCGACATTTCAGGTAAAAGCCATTCATCAGGGCTGATGAAGGGGCTTTGCCCAAAACATCGATTTTCCTGATCCTTGGGATGGCTTACTCCTGTTTCTATTTCTAATGTTACAATTAGTAAGCATGGTCAGTGGGCCCCAAGCGCTATGATTTTTAGCTTTGACTGTTACTAAGGTCCGAAGAAGGTTCCACTGTTTCATCTTTAGGGTTTTTCTGCTGATTTCAAATCCCCAACAAACTCTTCAAGTGTAAATGCACCACAATGTTTTAGATGTGGGCAGTTCTGGGCTCTTTGCTTTATTCCAGAGATTGCGCAAGGATCCCACTTTGTTTGACAAATGATCTCCAGCCAGGAAAATGAGGTGCACATATAGTGAATTGATATTGATCAGACAAACTCTTGCTCTGTTGCTATTCCTCTGGAGAACAGCCCCATTCCCACTCTGGCCATGCACCGTACGCATGAAACGGCAGCAAATTAATTACAATAGTAACCTGAACGTGCATCTAAATCAATCAAAACTTGCATCTTCTTTCTAACAGAGTTCTCCATCAGCCATTTTAAGTTTGTTCAGTCCACTTACACCAATTGCATGATCCTTTGCTTTCTCTGCATATAAAATGTGTTGGCGTGCCCTCTCTCACAGCACCTGACGAAGGAGTATCACTCTGAAAGTTTGTGATTTCAAATAAAGCTGTTGGACTATAACCTGCTGACATGTGACCTTTGATTTTGTCCACTCCAGTCTGACGCTGCCAACCCTCAACAATAGTAACCTCCTGTAAACACCGAGCATTTAAGAACTATTAACAATAAAATCAATCCTGATTGATCACAGGATTTGAATAACTAACAAATTAATTGACTTTGTATAATTACTACAATACCTCAGAGGAACAGGTCCTAAACTGTTCAATTTCATTTGAAGAATAATGTACTAAATGTAGTATGGAATAATAGCTCCTTATCAGAATCCATTATGTTAAAGGTCAACAAGAGTTGTACACTAAATCTATCACTGCTTGCACCATGCCTTTGAGATTAGCAGAGATTTGTTGCTGAAATAGGTGATTATGAGAATCTTTGTAAAAGTTTTTAAAAATCCTAACTAAAGTTTTCTTTTTTTCTTACGCTGAATACAGTAACTATGTGCAATTGAAAGCAACTGCTATTTCTTTTTCTTCTTAGCAATCCCATTGAAAAGTGAATTGTCCTACGAGGTTTTCGACAAAGGCCAAGTTCGATTTTGGCTTCAGACAGAGAGCGTGTCGCCCAATGCTACTTGTAAATTCATTGTCAATGACTTGGAGCTGGCTGACAGTAAGGTAATGGCTCTCTTCAAAACAAAATGTCTTTAAGGAATGAGAGGAAATGTGGTTGATGTAACAAACTCTCCTTCAGATGCATACAAACTTGCTTACTTGGAATTTCCCTGGTTCATGGCAGTATTAAATGTTCAATGATTTGCAAATATATTTGAGCAGAAACATGAGAAAATAAAAATCTCTTAAATAGCAGTCAGATTGTTGATGGTGCACAAAATGGAAACATGACTTTGCATCTTTCCAGTATATCAGATTCTTATTTCAGATTTCCTATTTTAAGGAATTTTATTCTCCCCTAAGTTGTATCAGTGATTAACCAACACTTTCAATATAAAAGTACATTTGGAGGTCATTTGGAAACACCTGGACCAATACATGAATAGGAAGGGAATACAGGGATATACATCCTGTAAGTGAAGACAGTTTTAGTATGGAAGGGAAAAATGTATCGGCACAGGCTTGGAGGGCTAAATGGCCTGTTCCTGTGCTGTATTGTTCTTTGTTCTTTGTCATGTGGTGTAGTGGTACAATCTCTACATCCAGAGCAGTAGGTCCCACCTCAGGACTTGATAGACAGGGAACGTATGTCATAAAGCAACCAAACAGATTGATTGCAAATCCTTATGAAATGCCTTTGACAGGTGGTTAAGAGCAGAGAGGTTCCTGGTCAACTAGAATTGTGCAGAACAAATTCTTGGTGTGTTGCTATTCCCCCTGGAGAATTCTCCCATTCCTACTCTGACCCATGTACCACATTTGTGAAATAGCTGCAAGTTAGTAACCTCCAGTGAACACTGAGCATTTAACATATTAAAAGACTCCAGGTACAATTTCTTGTCAAGTTTAAGAATCATCTTTGTTTCAATGGACTGGTACAAGTATGCTGGAGCAGTGGTTAGTTGATGAGTAGAATTTGTCTTTCTTAAAACCTGCTTGTTCTTAAAATTCATTTATCAATTGTGAGGTGGCACGGTGGCTCAGTGGTTAGCACTGCTGCCTCACAGTGCCAGGGACCCAGGTTTGATTCCAACCTTAGGCGATTGTCTGTGTGCAGTTTGCACATTCTCCCCGTGTCTGTGTGGAATTCCTCTGGGTGCTCCAGTTTCCTCCCACAGTCTAAAGATGCGAAGGTTAGGTGAATTAGCCATGCTAAATTGCCCATAATGTGCAGGGATGTGTGGGTTAGGTGCATTAGTTGGGGTAAATGTAGCATAATAGGGCAGGGGTCTAGGTAGGTTACTCTTTGGAGGGTCAATGTGGACTCGTTGGGCCGAATGGCCTGTTTCCACACTGTATGGACTCTATTCCATTATATTCTATTCTTTTTCAAGGCTACTCCCTCATGTGTGTTATTATTTAACCAAGAGGACAGACTGCCATCCTGCACTAAGTTTTTGTTAGTGTTGCTTATTCCTTAAACTGACCATTAAACAATTGATCCTTTTTAATCATGCTATCCTCCCTCTATGGATGTGCCTGACCCCTGGTTGAGATCAGAAACTCTCAGCAAGCAGATAGATTTTCTCTCAAAAGTCTACTTTGGAGGCAAGGAGCTCACTTAAGGACAGACATTCCTCTGAAGCACTTTAGTTAATAACAGCAAATCTTAGTCTAATAGTGGGAGGTTGTGTGTGGAGTCAGAGGAGATAGGGGAAGCACTAAACAAATATTTTTCGACAGTGTTCACTATAGAAAATGAAAATGTTGGTGAGGAAGATACAGAGATACTTGCATCTAGACTACAAGAGATTGAGGTTCATGAGGAAGAGGTATTAGAAATGCTGCAGAGTGTGAAAATAGACAAGTCCCCTGGGCCAGATGGGATCTACCCTAGGATCCTCTGGGAAGCAAGGGAAGAGATTGTCGAGCATTTGGCATTGATCTTCAAATCATCATTGTCTACAGGAATAGTGTCTGAGGACTGGAGGATAGCAAATGTGGTTCCCTTGTTCAAAAAAGGTAGTAGAGACAACCCTGGTAATTACAGACCAGTGAGTCTCACTTCAGTCGTTGGTAAAGTATTGGAAAAGGTTATAAGAGATAGGGTTTATAATCATCTAGAAAAGAATAATCTGATCAGGGACAGTCAGCATGGTTTTGTGAAAGATAGGTCATGCCTAACGAATCTTACTGAGCTTTTTGACAAAGTGACCAAACAGGTAGATGAGAGTAAACCAGTTGATGTGGTGTATATGGATTTCAGCAAGGCGCTCGATAAGGTTCCCCATAGTAGATATTATACAAAATGCGGAGGAATGGGATTGTGGGAGACATAGCAGTTTGGATCAGTAATTGGCTTGTTGAAAGAAAACAGAGGGTTGTAGTTGATGGAACATGTTCACCTTGGTGTCCAGTTACTAGCGGCGTACCGCAAGGGTCGGTGTTGGGTCCACTGCTGTTCGTCATTTTTATAAATGACCTGGATGAGGGCTTAGAAGGGTGGTTTAGTAAATTTGCGGACTACATTAAGGTCGGTGGAGTTGTGGATAGTGATGAAGGATGTAGAGCTGGGCTGAGAGGTGGGCAAATGGAGTTTAATGTGGACAAGTGTGAGGTGATACACTTTAGCCGGAGTAACCGGAATGCAAAGTACTGGGCTAATGGTAGGATTCTTGGGAGTGCAGAAGAGCAGAGAGATCTCGGTGTCTGTGTACACAGATCCCTGAAAGTTGCCACCCAGATTGACAGAGTTGTTAAGAAGGCATACAGTGTTTTGGCCTTTATTAATAGAGGGATTGAGTTCCGGAACCAGTAGGTTATGCTGCAGCTGTACAAAGCTCTGGTACGGCCACATTTGGAGTATTGTGTACAGTTCTGGTCACCGTATTATAAGAAGGATGTGGAAGCTTTGGAAAGGGTGCAGAGGAGATTTACTAGGATGTTGCCTGGTATGAAAGGAATGTCTTACGAGGAAAGGGTGAGGGCCTTGAGGCTGTTCTTGTTAGAGAGAAGAAGGTTGAGAGGTGACTTAATAGAGACGTACAAGATAATCAGAGGGTTAGATAGGGTGGACAGGGAGAGCCTTTTTCCAAGTATGGGGACAGCAAACACAAAGGGACACAACTTTAAAGTGAGGGGAGATAGGTAAAAGACAGATGTCAGAGGTAGTTTCTTTACTCAGAGAGTAGTAAGGGTATGGAATGCTTTGCCTGCATCGGTAGTAGATTTGCCAAGTTTAAGTGCATTTAGGTTGTCATTGGACAGGCATATGGACGTACATGGAATAGTGTAGGTGGGATGGGCTTCAGATTAGTATGACAGGGTGGCACAACATCGAGGGCCGAAGGGCCTGTACTGCGCTGTAATGTTCTATGTTCTATGTTCTTTGCACAAACACCGAGAAGCTTCAGCTAAGTATTTCACATTCAAATAGAAAGAAACATTTTAAAAGTGTATGGCAGGGTATAGGGGAATTGGCTTGAAGGTTAGCCCAGGCTTGATAGACTGATGTACTACAATAGAAAAGAAACTTGACATAATATAAAACATGCTACAAGTACACTATCATTTTCATTTCATTAACACCACCGGATGAAATTTCATTCTAAATTATTTATTTTGTGTGACTATAGATTACAGTAATGAGCCTTAAATCCATTTTTAAAATCTTTTATCTCCCAATTCTTTTGCAATTAACTTTTTCCTGCCTTTTATTTCTTGTACCATATTCTGACCTTTACAATTCTACTCTGAAACTAACTAGTAGGAGATGCAGAAGAGATGATCACCTTATTCAGCTGGCATCAAGTTTGGGGAAACTCCTTTCCTTCTTGCTACAAGAAGGCTGAAGCCTTATTACTGGAAAATCATTAAAAATTGTAATATTCCACAATGCATTAAGGTTTCATGTCATGTGATTCATCCATCTTGTAGAGTTCAACCAAGGAGTTTAAGAGTGCACCTCACAGCAGTTGTCTCATACGTGACCTTTACACAGTAGGACAATGCATTTGCACATAGACCAGTAGGCCATCTAGCCTTTAGGGCTTGCAATACCAATGATACATTGTCAACTTCATTTACACACATCCCTTGATAACTTTACCTAAGAGCAAAGTCTTCAAAGCTCAAATCCACTTAGTCTTTTAATGCAAATAATCACTGATTGCCACTGCACACCAGATATGTCAGAAAGGGATCTCACCGCAGTACAATTTTTTTATTCAATGCTGCAGTTGTTACTAAAGCATGTCTTTAAATCTGTTCTGCTAATTTAAGGAGCTATATTACATCATGTAAAGAGAAATTTCATTTGATTTTCTTCACAGGATCACAAGATTACTTTTAATAAGTCTACTGGTATGGTTGAGATGGTGATGGAGCAGTTCACAAGTAAGAATGAAGGAACTTACACTGTCCAAATACAGGATGGCAAGGCCAAAAACCAGTCCACTCTGGTTTTGATTGGGGATGGTAAGTGTGCTTTCACCTCAGTATTACATTCAGCTTCTTTTGCACCCAGTGTTGCTTGAATTGGGTGGGTTTCATTGCCTGTGATTATTATCCTGATTGATTGCTCTTTTTAGTATTTAAGGCTGCCCTGGAGGAAGCGGAGTTCCAGAGGAAAGAATTCTTGAGAAAACAAGGTAAGACATGAATGGCCTTTGACTTGGATACAGCATCTGTACGATTTTCTCTGTTCTGCCTTTTTAAAAATTGACTTGAAGTGGTACAAAACAGCATCTGTTGCCTGTTAATGTAGCTCAATATTGTGTTTTAACAATAAAGTCCTCCATCTGCTATTTTGAAGAAAATGCTGGTTAATATCTAATTGCAACAGACGAGAAAAGACTTTTGTGCAAATGCATTAAACTTAATGGAACTCATTACAGAATTCAACTTTGCTGTGTTTCTTAGCTTATCTGAATTTTATAATTTCCTCAATCTCTGATAAATGTTTATTTTCTTACTTGCCTTTTCACATGCTTGGTATTCCTCCTTCCATCCTGGGTTGATACGTTATTATACAGTGTACCATTACTTCAACTGAATTAACTTTGTTTCCTATCTAGGGCCTCATTTTGCAGAGTACCTGTCGTGGCATGTGACTGAGGATTGCATTGTTGAGTTGATATGCAAGGTAGGAACATCACCAAGGTTAGATGTTATAAACCAATACAAACAGTATGGGTGGACACAAATTTAGTAATGTTAAGTAATTGTAATGAATACATCCTCAGAGTGCTATCATCAGGGAGCTGTTAAACATCCCTACATTTTGCAGACCTTGACATTTTCCCATCTTGGTTTCCTACAGTTTAGAAAGATGAGCGATGAATACTTGCATAAAATACTCTCCACTTAAAACTGTTAATACTATTCACAGTAGAATGCAAAGGTTTTGCATTTATAAGATCAGAAGAAATAGGAACAGGATTAGTCCATCAAGTCTGATCTTATTGAACGGCGAGTCATTCAAGATGAACATAGCTGATCTGACTGTGGGCTTAGCTCAACTTTATTCCATATCACTGTAAACCTTAGCTCCTTTGTCGAATATATTCAACGTCCCATTCTTCATTCCTCTCTGCTAAAAATGCTTCCAAAGACTAATGATCCTCTGAATGGAGACATTCCTCCTCATCTCCCTATTACATGGGAAACCACATATCTTTAAACTTTGCACCCTAGTTTGACATCTCTCTCCAAGAGGAAAGTCCTCTCAACCCTGTCAAACTGACTTAGAACCTGAACTGCGTTAATCATGTCTCATTCTTCTAAACTCCAGTAAGAATAGGCCCAACCTCTCCAAGTATTCCTCATAAGTCAAACCTATTCATGCTGGGAATTATTCTTATAAACCTTCTCAGAATTACTTCTAACGGAAGTATATCCTTTTACTAAGGAGATCCAAACTATACATTACATTCCGGATGTGATACCACCAATACCCTGCATAATTATAGTAATTCATTGTGACTTTTGTACTGCATCTCCCTTACAATAAAGACTAACATTCCACTTGTATTAATATCCCTGCTGCCTCGGCATCCCAGTTTATTGAGAGTGGAAAGGACAGAAATACCAGAGTCTCTGGCTGCAATCATCTCATCATCCTTTGATATGAGAGTGGTGTTTGAATATGGAAGATTCATTTCTGGATCCCTGTTCACAAAAAGGAATGAGGGATAAACCTGATTATTAAAAGCATATCAGTTTAATAGCAGTGGTAGGGAAACTTCCAGAGACCAATCAAAGATAACATAAGTTGCCACTTCAAAGAACAGACATTAGTACAATGGTGGTCAGCATAGATTTGTTAAAAGCAAAAAGTCTCATGAGCTTGATGTGTTCTTGACGGAAAAAAAAGTAGAAGTTTAATAAAGTTAAAATAGATGAAATTGAATATGTGGACTTTAAAAATGCAGTTGATAAAGTGCTACATAATGGACTCGTTATCAAAATTGAAACCTATTTGGAATTAAAGGGACAATAGCAACACAGCTACAAAATTAGATTAGAACAGAAAGTAGAAACTGGTTGAGTTCAGTTATTGGTCAGACTGAAGGAAAATATGCAGTGGTACCCCAGGCATGGGGAGAGACAGCAAAGTTTGAAGATTGCAGATGGCACAAAGCTTGCAAGTAATGGAAACTAAAAAAGGTAGGATTACTCCTTGGGAAGACACAAGCAGGCTGATAAAACAGGCAGACACATGACATTAAATTGAATGCAGAAACTTCTGAAGTGACAGACTCTTAAAAGAAAAATGAGTAAATGTGGAAACCAATAAATCAAAGCAAATACTGTGCATGTAAGAAATCTGAAATAAAAACAATACTTGAGAAACTCAGCAGGTCTGGTAGCATCTGTGAACAGAATAAAATAAAAACAAACGGACCTGAAATGTTAATTCTGTTTCTGTCTCCACAGATGCTGCCAGACCTGCTGAGTTTCTCCAGCACTTCATTTATACTTTAGGAAAAATTGAAGACTTGCATTTATATTTAAATTTTCATGGACACTGAACCATTCCAAAATGCTGTGGAGCCACTGAAATACTATTTGAAATGTGATCACTGTTGGAATGTAGGAAGTGTGACAGTCAATTGCAGACAGCCAACTCCCACAAGCTGTGATATGATAGTGAGGGAGAGTATAAATATTATAGTTTTGAAATGATATGGAAATCTTTGAAAGTGCCAGAACAAGTTGAAGCAGTTATTTAAAGAGTGTATTAGATTTTTTTGGTCCTACAATCACATATAGATTACAGAAATAGGGTGACACAGGGACTCCATGAGCCAAGAGGCCCTCTTCCCCCCTCTGTCTCCCTTTTGCACTTCCCCATCTCTCTCTCCCGGATCCCAATCTCACACCTCCATTTCCTGGATCCTCACAATCTTGCTGTCCTGTCAGTACTGACCTCTTCCACTGCTCCCTGCCACATTCCCCCCAACTGCCAAAATCTGCGCACGCGCAATTTAAAGTGGCACAAAGTGTACATGCATTAGTGTCATCAAATGCAGCCCTGATTTGTCCCTACAGTACATTACCCTTATTGTTGGTGACCGGTAAACCACTTCTTCCAAGACATCTTGCACCATGTTGTTTCTCAACTCCACCTAAACACATTCTCAATCCCTGTTCTTTCAGTCAAAGGTCCTGTCTTCCCTAAACCACCGATTCCATCACTTATTACAAGCACTAACTTTATGACTATCCATCCTCAGTGTCAAATTTTCTTTAATATTCAATTCCCAGTCTTGGTCACCCTGCAATCGTATTTCCATAATGATAATTAAATCATATTCTTTCACTTCTTCTTGAATCATCAATTCACCTACCTTGTGATGAAGGAGAAAGTGAGGTCTGCAGATGCTGGAGATCAGAGCTGAAAATGTGTTGCTGGAAAAGCGCAGCAGGTCAGGCAGCATCCAGGGAACAGGAGAATCGACGTTTCGGGCATAAGCCCTTCTTCAGGAATCTTTTTAATTTCCGATATGGCTAGGAAGAACTGTTTGTTTAGTTTATGGATCCTTCTGTGGATGAAGAACAGGAGAGGTCCTTTGCAGGTCTGTGAGAGTGTTGTCCTGAGCTGGGGTAGGTCGAGTTGCAGGGAATGTAGGTAGCGGCGCATTGCTGCAAGCGTGGTGCGGAGGATCCGGAGGGAGGTCCGTTGCTGGAGGCTTCGGATTTGTTGTAGGTACTGGTTGTCCTGGTTGGGTCCAAGTTTTGTTGGTCAGAACGTAGTCCGGAGTCCATGCGGGATCAGTCGGTTCCGTAGGCAGGTGCTGAGGAAGGAGATATGGCTGTGGTAGCGAGTCTGTTTGAGAATGTGGCTGAAGAGCTTCTGTGCAGAGGAGATGACCTGGGGAGTGCAGTGAGAGAGGGACTCACTTAAATCTTTGTAGAGGGGGCATAAGCCCTTCTTCATTCCTGAAGAAGGGCTTATGCCCGAAACGTCGATTCTCCTGTTCCCTGGATGCTGCCTATCTTGTGATGAATGCATGCATGTAAAGGGTATATTTTTATTCTACCTTTTTAGTATCATTCTTGATTTCACCCTGATTGATTCTAGATTCTAGGATTCTGTTGCTTTCCATTTTCATTTACAGCTTTTGTATTTCCCATAAACAGCTTTGTTTTAATTCTATTTGAATTGCCTCTCAAGTTCTCTTCTTGACAAGATAGTTTAAGTCCATCAGCACTAACAAATCTAACCATAAGGGTTTTGGATGTAAAATGTTGTGCTCTGGTGTAAACTGTCTTCCACATACAAGTTCTACCTGCCCCAGATCTGGTCTTATTAGCAAAATTCTAAAGCCTCCCTCCTGCACTATTTTGCCAGCCCCTAACCACTTATACATGTCATCATTTACCCCCACTTACTTACCCACTTAATGCATTTAGCCACCTATCCCTACACATTTAATCCCCTACCCATTCACTCTCATCAATCATCTATCCTTTCATCTAATCCTGAAAGTTCACACTAGGACTTTAAACTTGCCATACAGCAACTAGTGCCATAAAACATTTTTTTTAATTCATTCAAAGATTGGTGGCATTGCTGACCAGGCTAGCATTTATTGCGCATCCCAGAGGATAGTTAAGAGTCAACCACATTGTTGTGGGTCTGGAATCACATAAAGTCCAGACCAGGTAAGGATGTCAGTTTCCTTTCCTAAAGAATATTTGTGAACCAGATATTTTTTTTTCCAACAATCAACAATGGATTAATGGTCATAGTGAGTTTTGAGATTTGTAGGTCAGGTTGAAGTTCTGGATATAGGTTTGCTCGCTGAGCTGGAAGGTTAGTTTTCAATCGTTTCATCACCATACTAGGTAATATCATCAGTGAGCCTTCGGATGAAGCACTGGTGGTATGGCCCACTTTCTATTTATGTGTTTAGGTTTCCTTGGGCTGGTGACATCATTTTCAGTGGTGACATTGGTGGCGTCATTTCCTGTTCTTTTTCCCAGGGGCTGGTAAATGAGATCCAAGTCAATGTGTTTGTTGATAGAGTTCTGGCTGGATCCAATGCGAAACATCTGAAAACGAACCTTCCAGCTCAGCAAGCAAACCTATATCCATTCATGGCCATGATTAGACTTTTAATTTCAGGCTTTTATTGAATTCAAATGTCACCATATGTCATATTGGGATTTAAACCCGACTCCCCAGAACATTACCTGAGTAGCCGTATTAACAGCCCAGCAATAATACCAGGGCCCATCACCTCCCCTAATGTCATGTCCTGTCCTCCCCTGAAGCTCTTGCATTCTGGTAGAATTCTGTCAAAGCTAGGCCAGGAAGACACAAAAAATGTACAGTATCGTCTAGTCAACAGAATTTAAGAACCAGCAGCAATCCTGCGAACATCACTGCTGCTTGGGCCATTGTTAAAGATTGTGAGTTTACCAATATTTGTTTATTAAAGTGTTTCACTTCAACTGTATGTGACAGGTGGCAAACACGAAGAAGGAAACTGTGTTCGGTTGGTACAAAGATTATGTAGCTGTTCCTGCTGAGGAGCCACCTAACCCCCAAACAGGAGAAAGCAAGCTGTCTATTCCTGAGGTAAAATTCATTGACAAAAAGTCTGACACAAAAGACAATTGGAGCATCCAGAGTTGTGTCTAAGTAATTTGACTTTAAATGTTTTATTACCTCCTACTAATTTATTTTATTCAAATCAATTACTGGCATATATATAAAAGGAAAGAATTAATAGCAGACATAAAGAGATTTGATCTTTTAAAGTGTAACTTCTATAATACAAAAACTGTAATTACTGAATATTTTTCCACAGTCAAAGATAACTCAAAATAAAGCATTCACTGACCACAAAGAGGCTTTGCAGATGCGTTTTTCCCTCTGCATTCATGGTTTTAATGAAAGTGAGAGTCATTGACTGTAACCTGAATGGCAAAATCTACTTGCATTTCAGTGGTGCTATCAGCGCAATTTTATTGCAGGTTTCGGGACACTAACATCCAATTCAAACAGGAGTCCTGACCAAACACTTGCTGCTGCATGATCTTCCTGGAGACAGTCTCTTAATTGTCTCAATGTCTCTCAAGCCAAGCATCAATTGGTCAAAAAAACAGTTTTCAATTACTGCCCTTCTTGGATCAATAATGTACCCAAGACAATGTTTTGGGAATAATTTCTCAATATTTAAACTCTCTGTAGAGAGAACCTTGTGTCCTCTGCAGAGAGAGAATTCTCTCATGGAGAATGGCAGAGTGGGAATTGGATTCCTGTTTGTTTATTAGGTAGTGCAGTAGTTAGTGCTACAATTTCTAATGGTGTTGTGTAAAGTTGTCTCTAATTTCTAATAAATTAATATCTTTATCTTTAGTTCTCCAGAAAGGATATGGGCGAGTACAAGATGACGCTGAAAGATGACAAAGGGCAGGATGTTACAGTACTGGAGGTGGCTGGCAAAGGTTTGTTTGATTTCTTCAAGTTGATTCTTAGATTATGGGCTCCTACTCCAGCATTGGTGGGTCAGTGGATTGTTCATTGTTGTCTGAATTATCAGTGTATTTTTAATTTTGTGCGGTAAACTTCATCAACATTGTGTGAATGGGTTCCCTCCCAATGCATAAGAAAGCATGATAGAACAGGGGTAGAAAGAAGCAGGGAGTAATTGCATCTCCTGCCATTTCCCCAGTCAGATTATGTCCACTTTAATTGCATATAACTGACCAGAAGATCTGCTCCATTTGTTCATGTATTTTCAAACAGCAAGTAAAAGAAACTTATGTCACTTTATTCCCTTTACTTAAGAATTTATAGTATAAAATAGATATGATAATAAGATGGTGATGTATGGAATAATATAATGCTAATGTCAAAAGTCATGTGTAAAGATGCAATAGTCTGCACTAGTGATTGATGTATTTACAGAGAACAGTATTATGTACAGTCATGGATATTTGTTAAAGCCTTGCAGAGTCAGACAGCAGTGACTCTTGTGTAACAGAAAGCCATTGCACACACTATCAGAAGAGACAAGGATAGCCTTCTCTCTAAGGTGCAGAGTAGAACACCAAGTAAGAAGCCACATAAGAGCAGAAACCAAATTTTAACCATATTAATCAGTGCCAATTTGCTCACAATTCTACAATATGCACTATGAGCAGATCAGGTTCATTCACAGTGGTATATCCCCAGAAAATTAGCCTTTTACTTTTCAGTCTTTGTACTATGATGATGGGGAACATCAAAGTATTGATAACTGTGAGGAGGGTAATTTTAAACTTCAAGAGGACATAGACAAGCAGTGGGTGAAATTTAATATAAAGAAAAATGACATCATTCATTTCCGTTAGACAAATATGGAGAGATGATGTAAAACAAAGGTTTAATTTCAAAGCAGTAATCAGGAGCAGAGGAATCCAAAGATATATGGAGACAACTCCATTCAAGGAGGTAGGACCAGGTGAGAGATGGTAGACAAAACATACTGTACCCTGGCAGATGTGGGTACTGCAGATGCTGGAGATTAGAGTCAAGATTAGTGTGGTGCTGGAAAAGCACAGTGGGTCAGGCAGCATCCGAGGAGCAGGAAAATCATGTTTTGGGCAAAAGCCTTATTCCTGATGAAGGGCTTTTGCCCAAAATGTCAATTTTCCTACTCCTTGGATGCTACCTGACCTTCTGTGTTTTTCCAGCACCACTCTCGTACCCTACCCTGGCTTTATTAATCAGGACATAAGTTACAATAACGGGAATGCCTGATGAAAACCTTAAGCCTGAAACGTCGATTCTCCTCCTCCTTGGATGCTGCCTGACCTGCTGTGCTTTTCCAGCACCACACTCTCCACTCTGATCTCCAGCATCTGCAGTCTTCACTTTCTCCCATAAGTTACAATAAATCTATAAAAGTCAGTGGTTCCACTTCAATTGAAGCATTATGTCCAGCTTTGGGTACCACACTTTAGGAATGATGTGAAGGCATTAGGATGCAAAAAGAAATACAAGAATGATTCCAGGCTGGGCAGCTTCAATTATAGATATTTTCTGATCGACCTTTTCAGAGATGTTGTTATACTTTTCTGAGCCTTGAACTCAGGCCTCCTAACTCAGAGGTAAGGGCACTACCACAGTGCCACAAGATCCTCTCAGCTTCAGTCATTTAGGTAGGACAGGCTGGGGCTGTTCTGCTGAGTGAAGGGAAGAGAAGATTGAGAGGAGATTTGATAGAGAGGCACAAAATCAACAAGATTCTGGACATGGAGAAACTGATGGTGGCGGGATCAAGAACCAAAGGGCATCAACGTAAGCAATTGTCAGAAGAAGCAGCAATGGAAAACCTTTATTGTTCAATGCAGTGAGTGGCTAAGATCTGGAGTGCACTGCTCGAAAGTGTATTTGGCAAAATTCAGTTGTGGGTTTCAAAAGAGAATTGGATTATTATCTGAAGTGGAAGTATGTTGAGAGATAAATGAAATAAATAAAAATCAAACAGTAGGACTAGGTAAATTAACTTTGCAGAGAGACTGCAATCCCAATAGCCGCTTGTTGCGTTGTGTGATGCTATAATTTCGAATGCTGTATGTTTTTGTCAAATTATGCAGGGGCAATGACTTTGAAGTTTATGGTTAAGTAGATGTTTGTGAATAAACAGTTAATACATTAATTAAACAGCTTACTGCCTCAGTAAACAAGAAATTAATTTCATATAATCACATTAAATAGTCACTGATGTATAATAAGCTAAATGGCATGCCTTTTCTATTTTAGTGTATGAAGAAATTGTCCAGGAAATTAGCAGAATTAGTGGTAAGTGACTGATTTCCAACTCCAACCTATTATGCTCCATTCTGATTTACAACTTCTGTCCAGCAGGACCGGAACTATGTGCCAGGGCAAGAATATACATGGCTTGCTCTTTATTGCCACCAGAGGTAGCTATTGAGTTTTGTGCATTGTTATATCATTTACATAAGCAAATAGTAATAACAAGCAGAAGAAATTTATCCTGAATATTTTAAAATGAGCTATCCAACTGACAAGCTGTAAATATTTGATACATTTTTACTCTGCATAATACTTCACATGAGTTAGATGAAGTACTTCTTGTTTCACCCAACATATGTGAATGCTTGTGTTTGTACTATTTTTAAGCTGTTAACTTTCAGGGTTTTCTGCTTCTGAACTGAAGATAAAATGCACCCCAGAAGGGATCAGACTTCAGTCCTTCTTGAAGTACTACATGGAGGACATGAAGGTTTTCTGGTATCACAAGTACGTGAAACTGAGTTTACATTAACTAAATAGATAAATGGCATGTTTAGAAAGTAAATATTCTGACTGTGCAGACTTGTTATGCTTCAATCTACTGAGCTACCTGGGGATCAGGGGAGTAAGGGGAGTCATTTGAAAATCTAAAACAAATCTTTTGATAAAGGAATAATAGTCATCATTTCAGTTCTTAGGAGTTTATTCAATATAATCTAATGTAAGCTACCAACTTGTCAATAAGGTTCTGGATGTACTAAAATTCAGTATTAAAATAGTTGACAGTAATTTGAGTTTTAATTAACCATTTTATACCTTTAACAGCTTTGTAGAAATTCCTCTTGTCATTCTGGTCAACACAGACTTAAAAGCCTCTGGCTGTTTTAGCCCATTAGCCCCACATGCATTTTGCATCCTTTGTGGCATCTATTGCTCTCCTGGAGTGATTCCTTATTAATGTTTCATTGGAAATTTACTTTTTTTTTCTCCTGCAGCAGTTCCTTAATTTGATCATGGTTTTCATCAAACCAATCACAGTGGTTTCTTCCCTCTGCTCTCAGGACACCATGGGAAGGTTGACCATTACAGAATTTTCTTCAGAGAACAGCTGTTCCTCACCTGATTTATTCACAGTACTCTAATGCCACTTGTGGTCTAGCTCATTTTGGTGGGATGGTAAATTTAACCATTAAGAAATGTTAAGCATGAAACCATGGCTCCTGTGATTTGTACAATACTCCAATCCTCTCATAGTCGGCATGACTCTGCCAGCTGATGACAAAGTCAATCTGATTCTAGTTTTTAGATCTTGATTGCATCCCAGTGTTTGGAACTTTGTCTTTTTGATGCTATTGGTGACTTGGCATATTCCAGCAATTGCAAAGATCCAGGAGAATTATGGCATTGCCATTGTATTTTCCTAGGATATCATTCCCAAACCTACAGAAATCTCCTGCCCTTTTATTGAAGTTCTTTTCACAATGAGTCTGTCATCTATTTGATGCCCGGAGTCTCATAGAATTGATCCACAGAACATGTCAGTGTTGGACTGTGTGAGATCTATGATTAGTGGACAACAGGAATGTGACAGAGGTAGGTATAGAGTCATGAAGCAATCACTTACACCTCTATGAAGACCTTTTAAAACTTTTTCTGAAGTCAGAGTTGATAGCAAAACCAAAACCTTCTTTCACATCAAGAAGTTAAATAGAGTTCTTTTCTATTTCGTTTGTTTCACTCACAATATAGACTGGGTAAATACTCAACAAATGTATTTTGGGACATAACCAGATGTATGTAAAAGAGTCAGTAGGGAGAGCACTCAAGAAAGACTTTCACTTGGAGATGCATTGTATTTGGTCAATCCCACACTTGCCTAGTCTTGGGTTCATGTTCCTGTGGCTTGATGTGTCGAGATGACTGAAGATGTGGTGACTAAAATCAAAGATCTGCAACACCTTCTGACCCTTAGCCAATGAACTAATAAGGGAAGACTATTTTCTGTGCTACAAGCATCAAGGTATTTTGTTTTCGTGCATATGGATAAGACTGGTTGGAGATGGACATTCATCCTCATATGGGCATGAGCCCACCTGCTCCTTTACCTGGTTACCTCTCTGAACTAGCGTAGATACTAAGGTGTGGCTGGGTTGCTCATGCACAGCAGCTGTGTGAGGGCTGGGTGAGTATTGAGGACTAGGTACAGGTAGCCAGCCAGCTACAAAGTAGGATGTAGATGACTTCTGTTTAAGGGACTATTTTTGACACATCCCACCCGTTAGACTACACAAGAACCAAACTTGCAAAGTGTTCTTTAATTTGGAAATGTATCATTTTTTTAATCTTTGCACAATTTATTTTTATATTTAACTAATTGGTCCCATTTTCTAAAATAAACTTTAAGCATGAAACCATGGTTCTAACAATTTTATTTTAGAAAATAAAATGACATTCAAATAAGACATCTTCTGTTCATGCAAGGTTTAAAATTACTTGGAATGAGCTTCAGTTATTAAAGAGACAGTGGCAGTGTGATAATGAAATGGAGTAGAGATGAGTGATTATTGTTTAGACAGGAGAGATGCATAGAGTGGTACTCCCCGTAGGTTGACATTCGAACCACTGCACTTTCTGACGCTTGCTAGTGACTTGGAATTCAATATGCAGAGACCTATTTCAAGGTGTACAGATGATACAAACTTCTGAAATGTAATAAACAGTGAAGAACATAACAAAAGACTCCAGGAGGACGTGAACAGATTGGTGAAGCACATAGCCAATGCAACCTAACACAGAAGTGTGAAGTGATCCATTTTTGTTGAAAAGAATAAGGGAGGCATTGGAAATTACTGGTGCCATTTCAAGTGAGATGCAAGGAGTACAGAATACAAACTTCTGAAGGTGGCAGGTCAAGTTATCAAGTCACAAAGAAAATATCATGAAGGCTTGGTTTTATATCAGAGGCAGAATAAAAGTCATTTTATAAATCAATGATTAGGACAAGCTGTAAATAGTGTCCAACCTTGAAAAGGATGTAAAGGAGATGTACCAGAACGCTACCAGGGATGGGAGATCTCAGTCTTATGGAGCGACAGGACAAGTCTTAACACTGCTAGCATTGTAGCAAAAATGTGCATTAACAAACAACTCCTAGGAAACTTCCAGCCATAGTTATTTTGAGATTAGGGCTGGTCGCAATTACACAGGAGACTGACTTGGGTTTTGTTGCTGTTCACTCTCCAATTCCCACAGGAATTGCTTAGCAGGAAAACAATTATTCAGCACAAATTGCACAAATCCATGATATTGACTTCTGTAGAATGGATGGCTATCTGGGATAGAGATTTCTAGAGAAGATCCAGCAACTCTAGTGCATTCACTTGTTATACCAGAGATTTCTACAGATTATCAGAGGTGTGGAGCTCCCCAGTAATTCATAAATCAATGAAGAAAATTAATAAAACTCAATTTTTAAAGAAGTCAGGACATTGTTTAAGCAGAGTAGTAAGTCCTATGATATTGACCATTTCTAGTTTGTGCTACAACAATTGCCATATCTTTAATGTCTAATTCTGTCAGGAAATATTACCTGTATGTTTGGTCAAGTAAGTGATATCAATTTTCTGTTTGCAAATTGTATGAATGTTTTAGAAATATTACTCTTTGTTTGGATTTAGAGATTCAAAGATTGCATCATCTGAAAAGATGAGAATTGGAGGAAGCAGTGACCAGGTTTGGATGCAGATCTGTGAGCCAAATGATCGAGACAAAGGCAAATACACAATGGAGATATTTGATGGCAAAACCTCATATAAACGACATCTTGACCTTTCTGGAGAGGGTAAGGTGCTCATTCAAAATGTAATGCTAGAGTCAGACAGTTGTTAAACATTAATATAAAGTTCCTAGATAACACAATGAAAAGTCATTTCTAAATTGTAATGAAACTGAAATACCAATTAAGTACAGTTCATTATTATATATAGTTCATTTTAATGAGAACCGCCTTGGCAAAAAAAATTAAACAATTATCATTATCATTGTTTACATTCCACTTTCAAAGCCAGTTTCATTGAGGCTGCTTACATCTTATCTATGGATGGTAATGCCCTTTGGGGAAGGAGATCTGCTTAATTATCTAGTTTGGCCCACATGACTCTACATATATAGTGATATGATTGTCTCTTAGCTGCTGTCTGATATGGCTTGAATAAGCCACTCAGATTGAGCACAACTAGAAATCAGCAATAAGATGTTGGCAAAGCCATGGTCATGAAAGAATAAAGTAAAATAAAACTCTGGAATTAGAGAAATGCATGAGCCTTAAATTGAACTTTGTTCTGAATTTGCCCTGGTTCAGAACAGTTGGGAATTGAATTTCTTCATATCATTTGGTGAGATTGGACTGCATGTCCTCAGCAAATGCGTAGAAACTATTGCAGTATTTTCAAATGATTGCCAAGGGATGCCATGAAGATGAGAAATGCGATGGGTGCAAGATAAATCCTTAGACCAAGCCAGAGGTAACTGCAGGATAAAGGCAGGGACTATTCTATATCTGGGTAGGTAAAAATGGAGCCAACAAATATAGCCCCTCCCAGCTGGATGATAATGGATATGTATTGGAAGAGAATGTTATGGTTAGACCTGGCACAAGCTCCTGAGAAGTAGAGAAGGATGTAGGTAATAGTCGACCATTGCCTAGTCACACAGGATGTCAGCTGTGTCTTTGACAAGCAGGGATTTTAGGTGCTGTGGCCAGAGTGGATTGGAGGGTGGATTCAGACATGGAGTTCCTGGAAAGGTGAGGACAGACTAAAGTGACAACAACATGCTTTGGGGCTTCAGAGGAAAGGGTAATGGAAGATGGTGTGATAATCTGCAAGAATGGATGGATCAAAGGGAAGGGGACAGTACTTGAGGAGAGAGATACAGAAGAGAATTTGTAGTTGTGTGAAAAACAAAATGACACAAAACTCTTTCAGAAACAGAAACAATTTGGTTAAATTTTGCATTCATATTGTATGATCCAGAGTAACTTTCTTCAAGTGATGTAATTGTTTGTGGAGTTAAGCATTGAATTTAAATACATAACTGTGTAAGCTTTGATTCAAGTTTGTAGAGGCATCAATGTACATTAATTGGAAAACTCTGATTTAATTTGCAGCTTATGCTGAGGCATACACAGAATTCCAGAGGCTGAAGTAAGTCTTCATGTAGTGAATATAAATTTCATTTTCAGAATGTGTGCAATTTCAGAATTAGTGCATGCAACACAGTTTTTTCCATGCAGTCTAAGCATTAACTTTTGTCTCTGTCAGCTGAAAGAATGGTGGCATAAATATTACAGAAGTCTTTTTCTATTTTAAAGTTGCAGCCATATTAAATGAATTGTTTCGATTTTCATTTTCAGAGCTGCAGCTTTTGCCGAGAAGAGTAAGTACAAAAGCTGATTTTCCTATTTGTTAAAAATAATTCAAATTGGTGCCAAGCTCTTTATTAAATAATAAATGAAATATAGTTGTGATTTATTTGATTTACTGAAGTTAGCATTGATTTTCCCATTACAGATCGTGGCAAAGTAATAGGAGGATTGCCAGATGTAGTAACTATAATGGAAGGCAAGGTAAGACAAAATGCATGATCTGAATAAGATTCCATGGCTTCAGCATTATGTATTATTTTCATAGCAACAATGTTATCGAGAAAGCTACTTTGTACATCATACTTCCATAGTCTCACCCTTCCTCCTAAACCCCTCCAAGAAATTTGCATTCCTTCTGTTCTGGGTTCTTGTACACTCTGTTTTCTCACATTTTATGTCAAAGATGCTATGTAAATGAAAATTGTTGTTAAAAATGCTATTTTGCATTGCAGGAATTAGACTTCCTTCAAATTACAAACACTTAAATTCTAATGCTTCTGAGCTACATCCTAAAGCACTTAGCAGATTCCAAGTTGCAACTTTCCAGTCCTAAACAGTGGAACTAAAGAGACAATAACAGTTTGGACAGGAAATTACCTAAGATCAGGCCCACAATGTAGTGGTTACCAGTTGTTTTTCAGACAACAGAGAAGTATACTTTGGTGTTCCCCTTTGATCAGTATTGGGACCACAGCTCTTTCTGAGATATACTAATGACCCGATAGACAGAATAATTTTAAAGTTTACTGCTCATATAAAACTTTGGAAATTGAATACAAAGTGAAGAAGTAAGTACAGAGTTCAGCAGACCAGAGACTGGTGAAATGGGAAGGCTCGAGTCAGATAAACCTTAATGCAAAGTGTCAAATGCTGTATTTTGATAGGTGAAAAGATCAGAGGTTATACGATCGCCATGGTCTTTTAAAGTGGATATAAGAACAGCAAGACCTGCGAGTGCATGCACCAATCTTTGGGGAGGCAATGGCTTAGTGGTATTATCACTGGATTATTAATCAAGAAACTCAGCTAATGTTCAGGGGACTGGGTTCAAATCCCACCTTGCTGAATGTTGGAATTTGGATTCAATAAAGAAAATCTGGAATTATGGGTCTGATGATGATCATGGTGCCATTGTCAATTGTTGGGAAAACCCATCTAGATCAATAATGTCGTTTAGGGAAGGAGATCTGTCATTCTTACTTGGTCGGACTTACATGTCATTCCAGACCCACAGTAATGTGGCTGACTCTTAACAATTAGGAATGGACAATAAATGCTGGCCTGGCCAAAGATGCCCACGTCCCTGGAGTGAATAAAGAAAAAAAAAAGTAAAGATAATTTGAAAAGTCTGTATAAAATGAAGTGTATGGGATCCTTGGACTTATAAATACACAGTCTAATCTTAAGGATATTGGCACTAAACAATTTTAAAGTACATATTAAGCTACAAATCGAGTGTTGCATCCAGTTTCATGCACATGAAAGACATGAAGATGTTAGAGAGGGTGCACAAGATCCTTGACAGAGTTTTCTGAGCAGAACTGTCAGTAACCAGGGTGCACAACTTTGGCAAAAAAATCCAAGAGTGACATGAGCATATTTTCTTTTTATTCAGTCAGTTCTAATAATCTGGAATGCATGATCTCCTGAAAAGATAATGGATGCAGACTCAATAATATCTTCCATAGGGGAATAATTTGCAGACTCATGTGACAATGGATAGTTCTTGTGAAGAGTATGTTGGGCTGAATGACATCCTTCAGTGTTCATCTGTCAATGAACAGCAACATTGTATACCACAGCTTTGCTACATCAAACATCAGACTTTGGGCCTTTAAGTGGCTGGGATACTTTAAATGGTGGTCCAGCTTAGCAGAATGATGAATTGTAACATTTGATGTACTGAGAGTAATATCAGGGCAGAAACATCTCTCACATAACCTTGTGTCACAGTATTTGTCATTATATAAACAGATTCAGAGCATGTTATGTGCCACCCTTTCCCCAGTCAAGCTGCTTAATTCATTTTTAAAATTTACAAGAGCATTCACATGCAGTGCAAGTTACATCAAAGGGAGAAAGTACAATGGTCCCAGTTTTGACCTTTAGCTTATTTCACAGTTGAAGTGATTGGAGCATTCTTACTCAGCGCTTGATGTTTTGGAAAGGGATCTAAATGTTTATCTTGCTTTGTATTGAAATGGTAAACTGCCCAGGCCCTGTCAGAGCTTTTAGCTGGGAAAGTTGATAAATCCACCAACATCACCTGAAAATGAATAATAATAAAGAACACCAAGATTATTCAAAATGAGCAGTTTAGATGATTCTGTTTGCATTGACCTTCCAAAATTATTAGTGAAGTTAGTGGACAATCTTCCCACAATCCCTTTAACTGAGGCACACCCTGGCCATTTAATAGAATTGTCAGCCATGTACATCAGGTACCGCACTAATGATAATTAACATAATACTGACCAGCACAAAAGGACCAGAATACACACGCAAAAGTGATGCTGTTGTGCATTTCGAGTGGGGATAGCAGCTGCTTAAGCTACAGCAGGTGAGCCCTGTGTGGATGTTGATGGTAAATTTATTTTTTGATTCACTCCCGGCTCTTTCATGCTGTGAGTTGGGAGATGCTCGAAATTGAGGGCCTCAGTTTTTCCAAAAAAGTCTATTAAGGTTTTGTATGCATTAATGCATTCTGTGTTCCAGACACTGAGCCTCACATCCACTGTCTTTGGGGATCCGACTCCTGAGGTGACCTGGCTCAAGAATGACAAAGATCTCGAACTGAATGATCATCACTACGCGACTCTGGAGCAGGGAAAATATGCTTCCCTGACCATCAAAGCTGTCAGCACGGAGGATTCGGGAAAATATGGCATTAATGTCAGGAACAAATATGGCGGCGAGACAATTGACATCACTGTAAGTGTGTATAAACACGGCGAGGAGATACCAGTGGTGAAAAGAGGAGTTCAACCTCCAGAGCAAGCAAAGGCCTCCCATGCAGAACCTTCTAAACCAGAAGCATCTAAGAGTTCAAAGTTTGGTAGAAGAAAGTAACACAAGTAATGGTTCAACGTGGGTATTTACTGTAAACTTAGCTTGAACTGCAGTGAACAACTAAATTACAAGTGAGCTTTATGTAGTAAATAGGATTTTGAGTTAAGGGCTGAGGGAAACCAATAATATGTTCCTCATTGCATCATAAAATATTTTTCATTAGATGATAGATTTTAAGTGCTAGTAGAGGAAATAAATTTGTTTTGTTGCTCCCAGCAAACGCTGATGATACACGTCAAGAAAATCCACATCTCCAGCTCATGACTTTCTGTACGTTAATATTGCTTAGTTCCTCAACAGGCATTGTGCGGATCTATTGAGGCATAGAGTCTCCTTTTCAGTTTATTTTTCCGCTAATGGTCACAAGATCCTGGATATTTACAGAGGAATGAAATTTGTTGTTATAATGGCAAGTTTAGCAGCAGATCTGAATATAACAGTTTAAATGAACTTCATTTTACTTTTGCAATGAATTAGAGATATTAGAGATTCTTCTGATTTGACGATACTGTTTCAGGATGAGGAATGTACAGAACCTGTCCGAATTAATTGTTACTTTCAGGGGCTTTAATGTAGCAATATATATATATCACCAATGACTAGAGTTCACTCCTCCTGTAACCATCACGTGACTAATATCTACCAAGTTGCTATGCTTTGTTTATCATGCTATGCACCAATAAAATGGTCTCTTATGGCAATCTCTGCATATTTATCTTCCTGTCTCTCACTGATATCATCACATAACTCGTGCACCTAAAGTCATAGTTTCTAAAACCTGGCTGGATTAGACATAGCGTTAACAATTGCACCCTGATTCACTGTCTGACATATTTGTTTATAACTTTTTTTCCTGAATTTCATGTGTGATTTCCATCAGTAGTCAAATAACAGCACATTCCCACATTGGAAGCAAATTTGTGAAAATATTTCACACTCCAAAATGACTGAGTGACGAAGTGGCTCGGTTTAACATGGGACCTCAGATTGAACTGAGAACAGACTAAAGATTCACACACCTCCCAGCGATTCACCATTTAGGATTCTTTGTGAACTCAAGCTAACACAGAATGACTGGTGCTCAACCCAACCACTAACA
Organism: Chiloscyllium plagiosum; assembly: GCF_004010195.1. NCBI lineage: Eukaryota > Metazoa > Chordata > Chondrichthyes > Orectolobiformes > Hemiscylliidae > Chiloscyllium > Chiloscyllium plagiosum. The sequence continues at coordinate 28,438,192 of NC_057712.1, forward strand.
ATTTACCTTTACAGATTCAAACAGTCTCACTTGTATTCTTGTGAGGAGTGATTCGATCCATTTGCAGTGCTTACAATGAAGGAACTTAGGCAGAACTTGAATGACATTCAGGCATGGAGTGGTATGTGGAAAAAAAAAACACTTTCATTAGCATTTGCTGTGATCATCCTCAGCAAGCAAATCTTTAAGCCAAGGTTGTGGGTGGTGGTTAAAGGCTTAAATTATTATGAAAGTTTGCAGATGATATAATGAAGACATTAAAAGGATTTCATATACTTGAGAGCTAATTCTGATGGTGGATATGGTGGAAACAAGCTTAAAGTTAAAGCTATGTTCACTTTAGTATGAATTTGGTAAACACATGTATCCACAAAGGATAATGTAAATGTATGACTCAAAGTGTGGATGCTGCATCAATACAAGTTAAAAGCTGAAATTGACATATCATTTTTGATCAATATCTTTATCTAATAGAGGAAAAAAGAAAATGAAGCAATGGTTAGTCATGGTCAAATACAATGACAGAACAGGCTCGAGGGGTTGAATGGCTTACTCATTCATGTTCCTATGTTCTGATCTTCAACTACCATCATTACCGACATCTTCTACCATGCCCAGCATGGAGTCACCATTGACGCCTAGTTTAACTGAAAGTAGTCAGATCAATGACATAAGCGAAAGAGAGGACTGCAGACGCTGCAGATTAGAGTCGAGAGTGTGGTGCATGTCAGGCAGCATCCAAGGAACAGGAGAATTGACGTTACAGGCAAAAGCCTGTATATAACAGACATGTGTATAAGAGCTGTGCCTTCTTTGGGTAATTAATAATGAATGATTTCTCTTCTGATCTCACAAAATTTACAGCTAACCACAAAGATTGTAAGGAATGTGAGAGACAACTCATTACATGCATAGGTGCAGATATAACCCTGGCCCAAAAGCCTTGACATCATCCATGACCAGAACGTAGACCACTAGTTCAATGTGGCTCCATTACACTACGATCCATAGGATGCAGTTTTGCAATATGCCACTCCCCCATGGGCTCTGTAATACTGGAGAAATACAAGGAAAACCAGATTGTAGCAACACCATCATATCTGAGTAACGCACCTCAGACTGGGTCTCCAAGAATGTCTCAGTGATTAGATGCTTAAACTTTGGAGGAAAAGCAATGGGGCTCCCCCACACCAAAAGAGAACTGGCAGAAATAGCTGATAGTCCTAGGAGCTTCCTCCAATCTCCCTTCAAAGCCACAAGAGGATAATTGGAGAAACACTTTAGAATTTCAGTCATTTTACCATTTCTTTATACACAATAAAGGAGAGAGCTCTGGGACCTGCCACCTAACATGAATAAAAACATTAATCACCAACTTCTCAGGTCAGGTCCTGAGGAAGGGCTTCTGCCCGAAACGTCGATTCTCCTGTTCCTTGGATGCTGCCTGACCTGCTGCGCTTTTCCAGCAACACATTTTCAACTTCTCAGGTCAGTCAGGAATGAGTAACATATAGAACCTTGCCAGCTGCCTTCAGTTTGACTTCACTGTTGGAGTGGTATTGAAAATGTTACATTTTTAGTAGATATCACAAAAAGACCAAAAAACAAATTACAGCTGGGCTCTGATTAATGATGGACCCAACCAGAAAAGGAAAATGCTGGAAATAGAGTCATAGAGTTGTACAGCAAGGAAAGGGTCCTTTAGTTCAGCTCGTCCATGCTGACCAGATATCTTAAGATAGTCTAGTCCCATTTGCCAGCATTTGGTCCTTATCCCCCTAAACCCTTCCTATCCATGTATCCATCCTGATGCCTTTGAAATGTTGTAATTGCACCAGCATCCACCACCTCCCCTGGCAGCTCATTCCATACACGTACTACCCTCTGTGTGAAAAAGATGCCCCTTTCGTCCTTTTTAAATCTTGCCCCTCTCACCTTCAAACTATGCCCTCTGGTTTCAAAGTCCCCTGCTCTGGAAAGAAGACCTTGTGTGTTCACCCCATTCATGCGCCTCATGATTTTATAAACCTCTATAAGGTCACTGCTCATCCTCCGAAACTCTGGAAAAATAGCCCCAACTTATTCAGCCTCTTCCTACAACTCAAACCCTCCAACCCCTGCAATATCCTTGTAAATCTTTTCTGCACCCTTTCAAGCTTAACGACATCTTTCCTGTAGTGGGCAGACCAGATTTGAATGCAATATTCCAAAAGTGGTCTAACCAATGTCCTGTACAGCACAAGACATCCCAACTCCTATACTCAATGCACTGATCAATAAAGGCAAGTATACCAAATGCCTTCTTCACTACCTTTCAAGATGCAACTCCACCTCCAATGAAATATCAACTGCACTCCGAGGTGTCTTTGTTCGGCAACACTCCCCTGGACCCTACCATTAAGATTTAAGCAGGTCTGACAGCATTTGTTGAGAAAGAAACAAAATGACCATTTTATGCAACTATCTTCAAAGCAGATTTTTTAATCGCTAAAGGAATCAAACATTATGGGTAAAAGGCAAGGAAAAGGGAGCTGAAGATTGTCAGATCAGCTTTGATCCCAGAATATGGTACAGCAGACGCGATAGGCTGAATGGCCTAATTTTGCACTTATCTCACAGAATTACAGGAAGCAGACCGGAGAATTACATATTCAGACAGCCATCTCAGGCATGATGGGCCAAATGGCCACCTTCGGTGCTGTAACAATTCTGAGATTCTGTAATTTTACATTTTTACCCATTTTTAGGTTCAAGGTTACAATAACAGCTTTGCTGCAATATGTTTTATACCACCAAAACCAGTAGATGGCACTATAGCATCATCGTCTCAAGAATCTAACTACTGTATTATTCTAAACTGCAGCAATATTTAAATCTATTTCATGGAACAGGCGAAGGATTCAAAAATAACATTTATTGAACATGGAGGCTACATTCCAAAGTTGGATCTAGTAGTGGGGTGTAATACGATCTCTTTATACTATATTCCATTGTACTAAGAAGGTGCCTGCTGATCCTACGAGACAGGGAACAGAATAAAAACCACTTTATAATTTTTTTTATCAGTCTGCAAAATTTCAAAAAGTTGAACGAAAATCTATAAGGCCTCTCAAATACCAGAAAGTGAATATTAAAATTATTTCTATTTAAGAACTTGGAAACATAGCAAAATAATTGTATATCTCTTGGCTACCACCATCGTGTTGTCTACAAAGAAAAGTGTGGTGCTAATGTTTTGATTCACTGAAAGATGATCTGGCTCCCTAAGTTCTCACAGTTTTCTCTCTCTGCCAGCCTGATGTTATTGAGGTCCCTGTTTTCTTTCCGGCCTCTGTTTAAAGAATATCTGCTGCTATTCATTCCACAACAGGAAAAAAAAACTTCTCTCTCTGTTTAAAGTGACATAGAAAATGAATATGTATAGAACATATTCCTTATCTGGATCTAAATGGAGGAAGATCTAAGAGTGGCAGAGTGGCTAGCACTGCTGCATCACAGTGCCAGAGACCCCAGTTTGACTCCAGCCTTGGGTCACTGTCTGTGTGGAGTTTGCATGTTTTCCCTATGTCTGCGTCGGTTTCCTCTGGGTGGTCCAGTTTGCTCCCACAATCCAAAGATGTGGATTGGCTGTAGTAAATTGTGCTGTAGTGTCTAGGGATGTGCAGGCTAAGTGAATCAGCCATGGTAAAAGGGATTACTGAGATAGGATTGGGGGCTAGGTCTGGTAGGATGCTCTTTGAAGGGTCAGTCTAGACACAATAGGCTGAATGGCCTATTTCCGCACTGTGTGACCAAATGGAAGGAGTGAGCAGTTTGGAAAAACGTAACAAGCTCCTTAATGTTCTATGTCCATCCATTATTGGAAATAAGGCTTGAAGTTTTCTGCAGATGGCGATGCCATCCATTTCTGGTTTCCCTTGTTTTCTTTTCTGCTTTGTCTGTTCAGAAGATATCATAATAAGGATTATTCTGTAATTATTTCAAAAGTGTCTCTTTTAACTGAAGATGCAGCCGCTTCTGACCACGTTAGGACATCAGATCTTTCAGATGTTGCTTTGTACCAAAGGTTTCATTTTCCAAGAAGACTATGCATTTGACAAATAATTCACTGCACCATTTCAGTGAAAATGGTGTCAGAGGTTTGAATCCAGAAGTCATACCATTGAGTGAGCGTGAGTGAGAGAGAATTTAAGAGCAAGACCGAGTATGTGAAAGGGTGAGAGAGAGTGAGTGTGAAAGTGAGAATGAGAATGAATGCTGATGGTGAAGAAAGGAGTGGGTGGCTCACAAAGGCAGTTGCACACAATAAAATGCAAGTACCTGATTTGCACTAATGAGATGCTCAAAATATGACTTGCACATATTAGCCCTGAAAGGAAAAAATCTGACCTTATAACAGTTATAGAGCCATAGAGTAACAGAGATGTACAGCACTGAAACAGGCCCTTCAATCCAACTCGTCCATGCCAACCAGACATCCTAACCCAATGTAGTCCCATTTGCCAGCACTTGGCCCATATCCCTCTAAAACCTGATTAATCATATATCCATCCAGATGCCTGTTAAATGCTGTAATTGGACCAGCCTCTACCACTTCCTCTGGCAGCTCATTCCATACACGCACCATCCTCTGTGTGAAAACGTTGTCCCTTATGTTCCTTTTATATCTATCCCCTCTCACCCTTAAACTATGCTCTCGAGTTCTAGACTCTCCCACCCCAGGGAAAAGACCTTGTCTATTTATCCTATCCATGCCCCCATTTTATAAGCCATTATAAGGTCACCCCTCAGCCTCCGATGCTCCAGAGAAAACAGCCCCAGCCTGTTCAGCCTCTCCCTGTAGCTCAGATCCTCCAACCCTGGCAACATCCTTGTAAATCTTTTCTGAACCATTTCAATTTCATAACATCCTTCCAATAGGAAGACCAGAATTGCATGCAATATTCCAAAAGTGGCCTAACCAATGCCCTGTACAGCTGCAATATGACCTCCCAACTCCTATACTCAATGCTCTGACGAATAAAGGAAAGCTTGCAAAATGCCTTCTTCACTATCCTATCTATCCTCGACTCTATTTTCAAGGAACTATGAACCTGGACTCCAATGTCTCTTTGTTCAGCAACACTCCCCAGGACCTTACCATTGAGTGTATAAATCCTGCTCTGATTTGCTTTTCCAAAAGGTCGCACCTTACAATTATCTGAATTAAACTCCATCTGCCACTCCTCAGCCCATTTGGCCCATTTGATCAAGATCCCATTATACTCTGAGGTAACCTTCTTTGCTGTCCTTTACACCTCCAATTTTGGTGTCATCTGCATCTTACTACCTATAACTCCTATGTTCACATCCAAATTATTCATATAAATGACAAAAAATAGTGGACCCAGCACTCTACTGGTCACAGGCCTCCAGTCTGAAAAACAACCCTCTACCACCACCCTCTGTCTTCTACCTTCATGGCAGTTCTGTATCCAAATGGCTAGTTCTCCCTGTAGTCCATGAGATCTAACCTTGCTAACCAGTCTCCCACCGGCAACCTTGTTGAATGCCTTACTGAAGTCGATAAAGATCACATCTACCAAATTGCCTTCATCAATCCTCTTTGTTATCTCTACAAAAAACTCAATCAAGTTTGTGAGACATGATTTCCCACTCACAAAGCCATGCTGACTATCCCTAATCAGTCCTAGCCTTCCCAAATACATGTAAATCTTATCCCTCAGTATTCCCTCCAACAACTTGACCATCACTGATGTCAGTCGTGCTTTATAGTGGTAGCATACTCTTTTGGACAGCCAGGGTACCCAGTGGAATAAGGTCCTAAGATATCATTTGGAGAGGCCAGGGGCCCTTTGGAAGAAATAAAATGACTTTTGGGATTGTTAAAAATAGATATGTATTAATATATTGAAAAGTAAATAAAACTCGTTGGAATTGTCAAAAGAAATTGTCAAAAGCTGTTAAGGACTTCAAAGTAACTAAGAGCTAGTGAGGACTGCAGATGCTGGACAGTCAGAGTTGATAATGTCTGAAGAAGGCTGAAGAAGGATTATGCCCGAAACACTGATTCTCTTCCTCCTGAGATGCTGCTTGACCTGCTTGACCGGCGCATTGCTGTATCAACCCCAAGATCCTTAAAGCCCCCGCTCTTTAAATATTTGGAGACATTGACTGCAGTGTTTGTAAAAATAATCAGATCGTGGTAGTTCATTCTGTTGACATGCATTAGGGATATCATTACAGCCCTAGTACTACTTTACAAATTTCACATCCATATTGAATCATTGAATCCCTACAGTGCAGAAAAAGATCATTCGGCCCATCGAGTCTGCATTGAGCCTCCGAGTAGATTCCATCCAGACCCCCAAATAGCCCCCCATCCCTGTAACCTGAGTTGGGGATTTTAGCATGGCTAACCTTACTAACCATCCCTGAACATTATGGGGCAATTTTATTTAGCATAGCCAACAGTGTCTGGACTATATTAAGCTAGTAAGTTACACAGAGCAGCTGAAGTGTGCACTACCCATCTGACCCCATTTCCAAGCAGTGGGTGGTTGTGTAATAACTATAAAAAATGAAATTATACAGGCTAAATTAACCCTAACTTACTTTTGTTATTCACACTTCGCAGTCACCATTAGTCACTATTCATATTGTTGCTATCTTCTTGACACGCTGTATATTCCAACACGCTATGTTTTCCATCACCTATAGATGACGATAATGCATTTCAACTTTTATTTTCATGTCCCTTTCATGCCTCTGTGACCAATGACTGTGTGCTAAGAGAACGGTGGAGTTTTTAAAATTTAAAATCAGCTTGCTTAAGAATTGCCACGTATATGTGAAGCTCTTTTTTAAGGTAAGAATATAGCAATAAACTAACATTTTGTTCAATTAAAGGAAGGTGCATGTTAAATAAGGATAAAAACAATATAAAGAGCACATAATGAGCAGCTCATTTAGCATCACTGTATTAAATAGACCAGATCTATTCTTGTAAAATTAATTGGAAGAAATATTTTGGCGCACACTGCAGCATATTTTAGCAAATATCGAAACCTATTTTAGTGTACATTAAATATTAATAGCATTCACATTGTTATATTAAAATAAATCTTCTCCTCAACTATCTTTTATTTGGAAGCTATTAACTTTTGCTGAGCATAGTTTCACTTCTGCTGTACGCCCTCACCTCACAATTGGTTATATCTCCACTCGGCATGTTACTGCAGATAAGCTGCAAATAAATGCAAATCTGAAACTGTGGTGGAAACAGGACTTTCCAATTTTGTTCACACATGAGAAATTAAGTCATGAAACTCTGTCAGGTTACAGCCCCCTAATATTATTCATGACTCTTGATCGTGTGGCATTTGTGCCTTCCAAAGTGCTTATCATGGATTATGTGCTCAGGATGTTTGTTTCAAGGATTAGCTTTAAAATTTGTGCAAATTTAAAATAAATTACAAAAAAAAATGCATGACAAATGATTGTGAATTGGCTGCTACCAAGTGTAAGTGTTGATCTGAAAACTGTTCAAAAATTCTTAGGTGAACCTTTGTTGATTTACTAAACAGATTTTTTTGTGAGCAAGCTCAGTATTTTATTCAGGGCTCTTTTTAATGTGTCACTGGAGGAACAGAACACTGACTGTGGAAATTGTGCTAAATCAAAACTTGCAAAAGGAGTTGAAATTTATAATTGAGTCCCCAAGCCTTTTCAAGGTTTTGTTGGCACTATTGTATTTACAAGATATTGTGATCAATCCATCTTGATCAATTATTCAGAATACCTCAAATTTCTGAGGGACTTACCTACAACATGCATATTTTGGAATCCTAAATACCCTGCGATGTGGAATGAAATATAACCAGGATGGTTTGCTGGTTAGCACAGAGAAATTCTGATGAGGTTCACTCTACTGAAGAGGCTTTTAGGACAAACATGGGAACCAGTAACACTATCCACAATCTCATGGTCAAGGCTAATTTCTTGATTACCACGGGCCAATTCCAGAATCCCCAGCACCACTGCTGCCACTACACCCCCCTTTTAGGTTCATCAGATTGAACTGTTTGAAATAGCTTCTCAATATTGTCACCACCATACGGTAATGTACTAAAGACAATGCTTCTATTTATTTTGTTCTTTTGCAGGTCATTGTTACAAGAAAACTTGCCAAATTTTGTGTTACTGTGCATAAGATTGATGCGTCTGCTGATTTAGAAATGTTAAACGCCATGGCGGAAAAATAGCGCAAGCAAAGGATTTATGTTCGGAGGTAAGTCATTAAAATCTGAGGACTGCACCAGAGACAGCTGCTGAGCAAATGTCACCTTTACATCCAAAATTCAGATCCATCATCGAATTTATATTACTCAGTGAAGTATTAATAATGAAAGTCTGTTAGTGAATTGGAATTAAATGTTTCTGACTACTATTTTGACAAAGGCATTCAGTCATTCAAATAAAAGCCTTAGTGAACACATGGAACAAAAGGATTTCATATGAATGCATTAGTGGTCACGATTTTAGTTCATAGATTTTTATGTCACTTTCGCATATCTGTTCTTCTCATTGCAAGATATTCTACATAAAAGGACATGGTGCAGGCTCTTCTCCCACTATTATACTATCAACTGTCTCTTTGGAGATCTTCCAGAAAGACCGCAACATTGGCAAAACCTTAGCTCCAATGCTTATCTCCCAAATGAGGTTGAGAAAGACCAGGCCCTTCAACATACGAATTAGGAGAAGTAGCGCAATCAGCACATTGAACCTACTTTGCAATTTGATAATATCATGACTGATCTGACTGTATTGGAAATGTGTTGCTGGAAAAGCGCAGCAGGTCAGGCAGCATCCAGGGAACAGGAGAATCGACGTTTCGGGCATAAGCCCTTCTTCAAGAAGGGCTTATGCCTGAAACGTCGATTCTCCTGTTCCCTGGATGCTGCCTGATCTGCTGCGCTTTTCCAGCAACACATTTCCAGCATCTGCAGACCTCACTTTCTCCCCTGATCTGACTGTATTGTCAGCTCTATATTCTTACCAACCAATGATAACCTTTGGTGCTCTTGTTTGTCAAGAATCTATATGGTGTGTCTTAAAAAGTATTCCATCTCTCTCTGGGGAAGAGAGTTCCATCAACTTGTTGCATCTTGAGAGAGAAAACAATCTCCTCACCTCTATCATAAACGTAAGCCCTTTGTTTTTAAATTGTATTCTTGATTCTAATTTCCCCTTAAGAAGAAACACTTTTTCAGCATCCACCTTATCAAGTTCACTCAGGGTCTTATAGATTTCAATAATAATGCCCTTCACTCTTCTAACTGCAATACATACAAGCCTACCCTGCCAACCTTTCTGCATAAGGCAATCCCTCCATTCCAAGAACTTTCTCTGATATGCTTCCAATATATTTCATCCTTTCTTAAATGAGGAGGCCAGGTTGTACACACCATATTCCTACACTGTGGTCTCAACAATATGCTGGACCAATGTGGCAAAATAATCCTCATTTATATTCCATTCAGGTTAGTACAGTCACACACCTTACTAACCCATACACTACCATTTCTTGCAAAAATAAAAACAAAAGTTCTGAGGAGTGATCACCCAACTCTAATTTCTCTCCACAGTTGTGGCCAGACCTGCTGAGCTTTTCCAGCAATTTCTGTTTTTGTTTCTGATTAACAGCATCCGCAGTTCCTTTGGTTCTTATTTACCTTATCTGGCATCTGTTTGCCACTTTCCCTTTATTTCTATCTTTGAACTTGTAATACTGCTAATGAATAACAATGCCTAGAAATGTGATTTCTCACAGTATTCATCCTCTGAACATTTAGTATTTTCATGATGTGGGGGCTTCCAAGACTCTGTGCAACCCAATCGCATTAAACAATGACTCACTTAATATAGATTCTTTACTGTCAGCAAATTATTATTGTTCACTCACAAAAATGATGAGTTAGTACTTTTTAACATTCAAAGGTCAAACAACGTCATAATCTGTAACGGAACATTCACTTCACTTCATCTAAATTCCTTAATGTCAATCCTCAAAGTCTGAAAGAAGAATAAATTCACATGCTGACATTCAAAAAGCTGACAGAACTCAAAAAAAAATTGACCGGTTGCATGTTCCAAATATGTAACCTCACCTGGCAGGAATCAAAACATCAAGAAATCATAAACCCATGGCCAGTGGATTTTATTTAAACAATTGGCTTGAAAAACATGGACTGGACCATCTTATAGTGCAGTGGTAGTGTCCCTACTTCTGGACCAAGAGACCTGGGTTCAAGTCCTACCAGCTCCAAGCATGTGTAATTACATCTCTAGAACAGATGGATTAGAAAAATAAGTTAATTAAAAAAAGAATAAAACATGGACTGGGCCATCTTGTGGCACTGTGGTAGAGTCTTTACCCTTGGATTGGGAGGTATAAGTTCAGGTTTCATCTGGTCCAGGAATATGTAATTACATCTCTGAACAGGTTGATTAGAAAAATAGGTTAATTAACAAAAAGAAAACCGTGGACCATAAAGCAAGCATTTTTCTGCTTGTTGCTGAAAGCTTCATGACAATCCCCTTCCATTTACATTACAGATTCTATGGCTCAATAACTCAGTATTGGAACCTAATGTTTCCTGTCATACATCATGTTGAGAGTGATGATTGAACGTTGATGATATTGTTAATTCCTGAGAAACTGAGTGATCCTATTATATTACAGCTCATCCCACTCTCCAAATGATGCAATTGAATGATTATAATCTGATAGTTTCCCACAAAATGAAACTAAAATTGCATTTAAAAAGATTGAGGCTTGACAGAGAACTGTGAACTTTAAAAAAAATACTGATTGCACACCTCTTTGGGAAAGAAAGGAGGTCATGATTTATATAACAACAGCAGTTTGATAAATCTTGGGTGTCTCCTCCGTTGAAGAATCCAGGAATTCAGTGCAAAGTGGTCAGGAGTATGAACCATGGCTTTGCTCTCTCATTAGATAGCCGACTGTTGGTGATTTAGCCTGAGTGTTGCCATTCCTCAGGTGAGGGGAGAGGTTGAAAATGAGAGCCCTTCATGGTAATAGTTGCCAGTATGGGAAATGAACCCACACTACTGTCATCATGCAGCAACACAAACCTGCTATCCAGCCAACTCAGCTGAGCAAATCCCTTTTGGTTAAGCTACAGGTAAAGGCCAATGGGGTTGAAAATCTATATTTTTCTGTTGCATGTTTGTCATGATGTTGACTGGTGTCTGCTAGAAAGCAAGATAATGGGGTTGAAAAACCAACACATTAAATCCTGGATAGATGCACACTCTCGATTCTGCATGGTCAGTGGATCCTTTGAATACAAAAGATGCAATGCTGTGGAGCAGGGCTTTCCTGGACTCATCAGAGAGCTATTATTTTTCACAGCAAATATACATCCCCAGTTTGTGAAGAACTGGCGAAAAACATAACGGCATTTTACGACTGATAGTGACAGTCCAAGATTATGGTGATCTACCTTGGAATTTAAACAAGTGTTTTATGGCAGCCTCCTTAAAGTCCAGCACTTGCCCAGACTCAAAATGAGAACACTTGTACTTCTGACCATCTCACACTAAATTCCTGGCTTCCTCAGTGGAGGAGACACCCCAGATTTATCAACCTGTCGTGGTTATGTAAATCATTAGACCTCCTTTCTTTCAAAAAGGGGTATGAGCTCAGTAATTTTTCAAATAGAGTTCACTTTTGCCTGTTAAGGTTCAGCTTTCTTAAAGATTAATATGATTTTCCTTTCATCTTGTGGAAAACAATCAGATTAGAATCATCTTGCCCACTCAGCCAAATTTAACAATGAGGTCTTTTGAACAGGTTGCTGTAGTATCACTCCAATATGGCTTCTGTTGGGACTGTTACACCGAATCATCAAATTGTGAAGTTATCTGACGGGCGGAGAAAAGAAGAAGGCTATTCAACCCATTGTGTCTCTGCTGACCCTCTGAAGGAGTAATACATGTACAGCCACTATCCTATAGCTCTATAGCTTTTCCTTTTTAGATAATGAGCCAATCTGTTTAAAGGCCTCAATTGAGCCTACCTCCACCAGATTTTCAAGCAGTGCATTCCAGATCCTAACCACCTGAAAATGTTTTTTGGATAAGGTACCACCGTTAAGCTTTTAATAAGAGCCCATGGCGTTGAAGATAGAATATTATCATGGGTAGAGGATTGGCTGACTAATAGAAAACATTGAGTTGGGACAAGGGATCATTTACAGGAAGTAACTAGTGGATTGCCGTAGAGATCAGAACAGGGCCACTATTATTTAAAATATATAAATGACTTGGCTGAAGGAAGTGAATATACTGTGAGCAAATTTGCAGAAGACACAAACATGTGGAAAGGTAAGTGATGAGGATGACACAAAGAGTATGCAGAGAGATATATATACAGATTTAACAAGTGGGCAAAATCTTGCACACATGGAATACGATGTGGGAAAATGGAAGGCTTTGAGCTTTGGCAGGAAAAATAGTGGAGTTGAATATCATTTCAATGGAGAAAGACTGCAGAAAGCTATAGCACAGAGGGATATATCAGACTAGAGAAGGATCACTAAGCTGATACCAGGTATGGAAGGACTGTCTTATGAAGAGAGGTGGCCTGTAATTATTGGAGTTTAGAGTAATGAGAGGCAACCTTATTTAAATATACAAAATTCTTGGGGAATTTGACAGGGTGGATAGGGGAAGGTTGTTTCCCCTTGTGGGAGAATCTAGGATCAGAGGGCAAAATCTCAGAGTAAGAGGTTACTTATTGCTTATTTTCAAATAAAGTTCACTTTTGCCTGATAAGGTTCAGTCTTCTTAAAGTTTAATATGAACCTCTCTGTCAAGAGAGGAGAAAGAATTTCTTCTCTCAGAAGATAATGAATTTGTGGAATTCTTTACTGCTGAGGCTATGTCGTTAAGTATTCTCAAGGCTGAGATAGAGAGATTTTTAAATCAGTAAGGGAATCAAGGGTTATGGAAGGAAGGCAGGATAGTGGAACTGATTATCAGGCCCGATGGGCTGATGGGCCTACTTCTGCTTTTAAGTCTTATGGTCTTTAAACATAGAACCCCAGCAGTGTGAATGCAGGCCATTCAGTCCATCAAGTCCACGCTGACCCTCTGAAAAGTACTCCACTAACGATAGGCACTTTAGCATGGCCAATCCACCTGACCTGCACATCTCTGGACTGTGGGAGGAAGCCGGAGCACCTGAAGGAAACCCACGCAGATACGGCAAGAACATGCAAATGACACACAGACAGTCACCCGAGGGTGGAACCAAAGCTGGGTCCCTGGTGCTGGGAGGCTGCAGTTCTAACCACCGAGCCACTGTAATGCCAACATGTACTTTCCTGATTTCTGTCTGCCTTTCTGAATAAAGAAGTTCCACTTACTATTTTACAGTCAAATAGAATCCTCCCTCAATATAGATAATCCTAGAAAAGTGGAACCTGCAATTCAACTATCTCACTTCTTTTAAAGCCATAGGTTGAAATCCATCAGAATCCAAAGACTTGTTAGTCAGCATCTCCAAAAACTTTAGAGTGATGCTGGAAAAGCACAGCAGGTCAGGCAGCACCCGAGGAGCAGGACAATCGACGTTTCGGGCAAAAGCCTTTCATCAGGAATGAGGCTGGGAGCTTCGGGTGTGGAGAGATAAATGTGAGGGGAAGGGGCTGGGGGGGGAAGGTAGCTGAGAATGCAATAGGTGGATGGAGGTGGGGGTAAAGGTGATAGTTCAGAGAGGAGGGTGGAGCGGATAGGTGGGAAGGAAGATTGACAGGTGGGACAGGTCATGAGGGTGGTGCTGAGCTGGAAGTTTGGAACTGGGGTAAGGTGGGGGAAGGGAAATGAGGAAACTGGTGAAGTCCACATTGATGCCATGGGGTTGAAGTGTTCCGAGGTGGAAGATGAGGCGTTCTTCCTCCAGGCATCAGGTGGTAAGGGAGTGGCGATGGAGGAGGCCCAGGACCTGCATGTCCTTGGCAGAGTAGGAGGGGGAGTTGAAATGTTCCGCCACGGTGCAGTGGGATTGATTGGTGCGGGTGTCCCAGAGATGTTCTCTGAAGCGCTCTGTGAGTAGGCGTCCTGTCTCCCCAATGTAGAGGGGAGCAACGGATGCAGTAAATGACATGTGTGGAAGTGCAGGTGAAACTTTGATGGATGTGGAAGGCTCTTTTGGGGTCTTGGATGGTGGTGAGGAGGGAGGTGTGGGTGCAGGTTTTTCAATTCCTGCTGTGGCAGGGGAGGGTACTGGGAGGGGACGGTGGGTTGTTGGGGGTGCCTGGACCTAACCAGGTAGTCGCAGAGGGAACGGTCTTTACGGAAAGTTGATAGTAGTGGGGAAGGAAAATATCTCTGTTGGTAGGGTCCATTTGTAGGTGGCGGAAATGTCGGTGGATGATGCGATGTAAACGGAGGTTGGTGGGATGGAAGGTGAGGACGGGGATTCTGTCCTTGTTGCAGTTCGACGGGTGGGGTTTGAGGGTGGAGGTGCAGGGCATGAATGAGATGCGTTGGAGGGCATCTTCAATCATGTGTGAGGGGAAATTGCAGTCTCTAAAGAAGGAGGTCATCTGGTGTGTTCTGTGGTGGAACTGGTCTTCCTGGGAGCAGAGGCGGTGGAGGAGGAGGAATTGGAAATAGGGGATTGCATTTTTTGCAGGAGACAGGGTGGAAGGAGGTGTAATCCAGATAGCTATGGGAATCAGTGGGTTTGTAGAAAATGTCAGTGTTGAGTTGGTCACCGTTGATGAAGATGGAGAGGTCCAGGAAGGGGAGGGAGGTGTCAGAGATGGTCCAGGTGAATTTAAGGTCAGGGTGGAATGTGTTGGTGAAGTTGATGAACTGCTCAACCTCCTTGTGGGAACACAAGGTGGTGCAAATGCAGTCATCAATGTAGCAGAGAAGAAGTGGGGAATGGTGCTGGTGTAACTCCGGAAGATGGACTGTCGTTTGTGGCTGACAAAGAGACAGGCATAGCTGGGGCCCATGCAGGTGCCCATGGCTACCCTTTTCATCTGGAGGAAGTGGGAGGGTTTGAAGGAGAATTTGTAGAGGGTGAGGACCAGTTCGGCCAAACAAATAAGAGTGTCAGTGGAAGGGTACAGTTGGGGTCACCGGGAGAGGAAGAAATGGATGGCTTGGAGGCCCTCGTCATGGCGGACAGAGGTACATAGGGACTGGATGTCCATGGTGAAGATGAGACATTGGGGGCCAGGGAAATGGAAATCTTGGAGGAGGTGGAGGCCGTGGGTAGTGTCCCAAACGTATGGGGAGTTCCTGGACTGGGGGAATAGGACAGTATCAAGGTAAGACCATAAGACCATAAGACATAGGAGCGGAAGTGAGGCCATTCGGCCCATCGAGTCCACTCCGCCATTCAATCATGGCTGATGAGCATTTCAACTCCACTTACCCGCATTCTCCCCGTAGCCCTTAATTCCTTGTGACATCAAGAATTTATCAATTTCTGTCTTGAAGACATTTAGCGTGCCAGCCTCCACTGCACTCTGTGGCAATGAATTCCACAGGCCCACCACTCTCTGGCTGAAGAAATGTCTCCGCATTTCTGTTCTGAATTTACCCCCTCTAATTCTAAGGCTGTATTCACGGGTCCTAGTCTCCTCGCCTAACGGAAACAATTTCCTAGCGTCCACCCTCTCCAAGCCATGTATTATCTTGTAAGTTTCTATTAGATCTCCCCTTAATCTTCGAAACTCCAATGAATACAATCCCAGGATCCTCAGCCGTTCCTCATATGTTAGACCTACCATTCCAGGGATCATCCCTGTGAATCTCCGCTGGACACGCTCCAGTGTCAGTATGTCCTTCCTGAGGTGTGGGGACCAAAACTGGACACAGTACTCCAAATGGGGCATAACCAGAGCTTTATAAAGTCTCAGTAGCACAACAGTGCTTTTATATTCTAACCCTCTTGAGATAATTGACAACATTGTAGTGTAGAGATCAGTGCACCTCCTTGTCTGCTGGTTTGATGGTGAGGTTGGGGTTGGAGCAGAGGGAGTGGAGGGTTGTGTGTTGTGAGGGTCATTGCTCAGACAGTCAGAAACTTTTCCCCGGGTGCAACAGAGTGTTACAAGGGGACATAAATTTAAGGTGAAGGGTGGAAGGTATAGGGGAGATGTCAGGGGTGGGTTCTTTACCCAGAGAGTGGTGGGGGCATGGAATGCACTGCCCGTGGGAGTGGTAGAGTCGGAATCATTGGCGACCTTTAAGCGGCATTCGGATAGGTACATGGATGGGTACTTAATCTAGGTTAGAAGTTCGGCACAACATCGTGGGCCGAAGGGCCTGTTCTGTGCTGTATTGTTCTATGTTCTATGTTCTATGTACCACTTCCCTGGTGATTGTACTTCTATTGAGTTCCCTCTACCTTCTATTTTCTGACTTATACAGCCACTTCTGGGACATTACTTACATCCTCTGTAGTGAGGACCAATGAAAAATATCTGAGCAATTCATCAATTCATACTTTAACTGAGGAAATATGCAGTGAAAAGTAGGGAAAGCAGGAAAATTGCACTAATTCAATAGCTTTCTCAAACAGTCGACAAAGATACATGGTCTGAATAAGCACCTTCTACGCTCTACCAGTCTAAGATCCTATGAAAAACAAATTGAACAATTCAGAGTGAAATGTTTATTTGTTAGTGTGGAGCCCTTGCTTCAAGTGAGGGCAACGCTCATCACAGAATCCATTGCAAGAAAAATGTTGGTGCGCAACTCGTTGATTTTCTGTTTCTTCATTTTAATGAGTAAAAACCATGAGCTGCATCAACAATTTCCTACAATGTATTTCTTGTGAGTGCTCTCCCTCTTGGAAGCAGAACACCAGTTCATTAGAATCGTTTGTACAGCATTCCCAATCCCTGGAAAAAGTTTCCTTGTGGTAGACGACGCTACTGTTTGCAGCCTCAACCTCAATTGAAGCATTTGTCTAGAATTTCAGTACTTGTGCTGTGCAATGTTAACGTTTCTTTTCTTCAAGTTGCCTTGCATCTCCCACTTGCTGAGTTCAACCCCCATTCCAGACTGGAATCATCATCTAGGTGGACAGTTCAACAGTATTGTGCAATTCCCATCTTTACTAGGTTGTCAGAAATGATGTCTTCTTGACGAGACACCAAGTCAAAGCTTTGGTTGCCTGTTCAGCTGGATGTGAAAGACCAACAGTTCTATTTGAAGAGCAATAGGGAGCGCTCCTTGTGTCCAAAATAATTTCTCTCTTGATCGGCCTTGTCAAGAACATCCCCAAATAATAAAATCATTTACCACATTGCCTTTAGTTAAACTTAACTACACACTGCACATATACCATTTTCTCCTAAACTAGTACTCATAAAATTAAAACCTCTGGTCTTGTGTGAAACAATTGGGCAGCCCAGGAGGTATCCCACTTTTGAAAATCCTCCTTAAATGTACTTTACCAAGCCTTCAACTGGTCAGCCCATCTTCTTTTCCTGATTGACGGTGTCTGTTCAAAGAGTCAAGATTAAAACGTCGATTTTCCTGCTCCTCAGATGCTACCTGACCCGCTGTGCTTTTCCAGCACCGCTCTAATCTTAACCCTAAACTCCAGCATCTGCAGTACCCACTTCTATCTGTTCAAATGCCACTGAGGCAAGACATACATCCAAGAGGCAAAATATATGGTCTGACAGCCTCAGCGATCACTCTGTCATGACGTCCTGTAGGTGCACTCCTAAATTGGTGTTGTTTTCTCTCGAAGTAATGCCCAGTCTCTTAATTAGGTAACACCGATGGAAAAAGTTCAACTTACATGACACCTTTGTTCTCTTCCATATCTTGCTGTCATAGATTGCTGTTGGAACATGTAAAGTTGCAACTTCATGGCCATGTTAATAATGTTAGATGCCCACATGGTGTAGAGTCACTAGAAGAACAAAACAATTTGTCTAATACTTTAATAGATGTCAATCTCTACATCACCTTACTTGGAGACGTTGCTCCCTAGCTAGGGATTGGTGCTGGGTCAGCCTGGTTACCATCCTGGTTAGCACAGGAGATGGATTAATTATGAGATGGATTAGGTATGAGATGAGCATCTTCATTCTGTAAAGGTCCACCATCCACAACAGAAACAGCAAGTAGTAACCATCCTGGCAGACTGAGAAATGAAGAAATGCCATATCCAAGTACTCATGTCTATAAATACCTGCATTCATTAATTTGTATAGGTCTGAAGTTGTTCCGGTCATTTCTCCCATATTTGCAATTTCTCTTTCTGCAATATAACTTGCAACTACCCTCAAGCAACATAGTACAGGGCAAGTAAACAACTTTTGATGCTAATGATGCCTGTCTGAATTTATTTTCGAGATCCTGGTATTTGAGAGTCATGAAATCATGCTGACAAACAGTATAGGAACATAATGGTTATAAATCACTTTCGAACAGTTGAGGCCTTAATATACTGCAGCTACCAGCAGTGCTTCTCAAACTTGTCTGAAAAAGAAATAAACTTGAGAGGGTACAGAAAAGATTGACAAGGATGTTGTCGGGATCAGAGGGTTTGAGCGATAGGGAGAGGCTGAATAGACTGAGGCTTTTTTTCCCTGGAGTGTTGGAGGCTGAGGGGTAACCTTATAGAGGTTTATAAAATCATGAGGAACATAGATAAGGTGAATAGCCATGGTCTTTTTCCCAGGGTAGGGGAGTCCAAAACTAGAGGGCATAGGTTTAAGGTGAGAGAGGAAAGATTTAAAAAGGGGCTGAGGGGTAACTTTTTTGCGCAGAGGGTGGTGAATGAATGAAACGAGCTGCTGGAGCAAATGGAGGAGGTGGGTGCAATTACAACATTGAAAGGCGTCTGGTATTTGAATATGAAGGGTTTAGAGGGATATGGGCCAAACGCTGTCAAATGGGACTAGGTCAGATTGGGATATCTGGTGGGTGCAAATGAGCTGGACCGAACAATTTGTTAATGTGCTTTATGCCTCTCGGATTCTACAACTCTATGAATGTTTTGTTTTCTTCCCATTGTATTGCAATTTAGCTATGAATCAAACACTGTTCTGTGCAACCTTAAAAATTAAAATATGTTCTTACTGAAATTCATTGCATAAAAAATGAATATGTTAAGACTTGATTTTAATGGCTTTTTAAAAAAATTGATATTGGTAGGTTTACATGTACTCAATCTGCAGGAATGGGCACATGTTGGAATTAATTTGTGTGGTAGTGAATACAAGTATTTTAACATATTGCTACAGAATTCCTCTATAATATTATTAATTTAATAATACCAATATACTGATGATATTCTGCATGGCACAACTGTATTTCCAGAATATGTTATAAATATAATCTTGTCCATCTTATACAATATTAAAATCATAATTTCATAGCTCTCAGGAAAATGTAGATTTAATGCACTTTATCTTCTCTTTATAGTATTTTGTCACTAGATTTTGTGTTTCATATTCATTCCCTGCAAGGCCAGCATTTTGTTTGGCAGTAGATGTTCTTGAGAAGCTGGTAGTGATTCACCTGCTTAAAATACTACAATTCATGAGGTGACGGTACAGTGCTGTTAAAGAGAAAGTTTCAGCATTCTGACCCAAGTGCAGTGAAGGCAAGGCAATAGATTTCCAAATCGCAATTGCGTGTGTGAAATTCGGGTGATATAGCTAATGACATCTTTCTTCCTTGTTGGTAAGTTCATGGATATGCCAGGCACTGTCAAAGGAACTTTGGGAAGTTGCCGTATTGCATCTTGTAGATGGTGAACACTGCTGTCAATGTGTGTTGAAGTGGAGGGGGTGAACATTACTGGTAGTAGAAGGAGTGCCAATCAAGAATTGCTTTTAACATGATGGTGTCAAACTCCTTCAATGTTGTTGGAGCTAAATTCATCCAGGTAAGTGTAGAGTATTCCAACACACTCCAGATTCATGCAATATGGATAGTGGAAAACCTTTGGGAGTCAGGAGTGAGTCACTTTATGCAGAATCCCTAGCTTCTGACTTATTCACCATACATGTGCAGCTGGTGCACTTAAGTTACTGAACAATGATAACTCCTTGGACGTTACTCTTGGCCTTCCGGTCAAGATGGCTGCAGAGTAGGACACTCCAACTGGAACTCCTCCACTCGTTCTGTTTCCTTCTCTTGTTTTCTTCCCCCTTTGGTCTCTCAGTGGGTCTTCGCCTGGTCTCTTGGCAGCATGGTTGGTCCCGACCTGGTCTCTTGGTGGCTCATGACATCTCTCAGCCTAGTATCTCAGCATCTCAGCCTGGTCTCTCAGTGTCTCAGCCTAGTATCTCAGCATCTCAGCCTGGTCACTCAGCAGCATGTCGGCTAGTCTTTCACCAGTGTGTATGCATGGTTTCTCGGCAGCTTTTCAGCTGGTTTCTTGGCATATGTTCGTTGGTCTCTCAACATCTCATAGCAGTCTCTCAGCTCGGCATGTGAGTGGATCCTGCTGGGCATATTCCTGAGGCTGCAGAAGAGATTGGAGATGTGGCAGTTTCAGCAGCAGCAATGGTATCTGTGGCAGTACTGTCGAGAACAGACAGTTGAGCGGGATGAGTGAAGGACTCAAAGACTGTGGAACACAACTTATTCCTTTATTTTCCTTATTTAAACAAAGAAAGATTTGAATGTAAACTTTTACTTATTTCTTCATTTTTCTACCAGTCTATAAAGTAATGCATAACTTTTTATTTTTCGTTTATCTTACTACTTTGTACCTAAATTTATTTTGTACCTAGTTACCTTGGTACCTAAGATGGCGCCATATGTGGCGACATTATACATTTTTCACTTTACTCCTGTGCCTCTGTACTTGAGTACACGTGACAATAAAATCTACAATCTAAACCGAAAATCTAAAAAAAATCTAAATCAGAGGGTTCAGTGTAATGTTCCACGGGAGGAAGAGACCATACAGAGATCCTAAGTGCATCGCGTAAATAACAAATGGCTTTTAAGAGATGAGAGTCAATTGAAAAAAGCAAGAGGCAGTTTTCCTTTTTAAACAGGACCACCAGGGATGGCCTGATCACACTGCTTACCGGCAGCTTCCCATTTCAGAGCATGAAAAGTGTGTTGGTCTACCACATCTTAAAGTTTCCCTCAAAGGGGAGGCAGAGTGGCGGTGAAGAAGCAGAACATCTCATGTTGAAGGCTGAATGATAATAGTTGGGGTGTAGTACCATGGAGATTGTCATGAAACAAGTGCCAGGGCAGAGGTCCTCTCTGCTTCAGGTGGATAATGGCTGCTCTGAAACATTAGTTAACAGCAGTAATGAGAGAGGTTAGCCATTTCTAGGCATGTTGCAACGTTCCATTCCCTAAATGTTTTGATTCTAGATATAAGAAAAAAATACACAAAATCTGAAATGAAATAATAAGTATTGGAGAGCCACAGTGAACCAGTAGAAATGAACATTACAGTAGAAAAACCAATCCATATTTCTCTTTCAGTCATTAAACTAGGTTCTGCATCTTCAGTATTTCCTATTTTACTTTATGTTTAATCTACCATTCGTGTGGTAATAAAGTGCAATTTTAATTTTATTTGCACTAAAGTAATTTAATGTGAACTTTGCTGTTGAACTGTGCTATGCAAAATAAAAGTAAATGAGATACACCACACTAAGCGATGCTCAGAATGCCATTTACACATTTGTATTATAGAGGAGGAGGAAGGTTCCATTCAGGCATTACAAAGCAATCTTTCTTTCCATTCTTTTCCAAATTCAAGTGGCTTTGCATCATTTGAAGGGCACTCCTTTTTCTTTCTGTGAAAGAGAACTGAAATAACTCACTTCTTTAATGATCTTTAGTTGAAAGTACTGGAGTGGTTGAACAATGGCAAGATAGGTCCAACATAGAGCTTTATATTAAATTGCACTTTGCATGGAATGTGGCACTAGTGTAAGCTCATGGTGAGGAATAGTCTGAGTTAGTTCTTCAAAATTCAATAGTAACTGACAGCCATGGTGTACAAAA
This sequence comes from Chiloscyllium plagiosum, assembly GCF_004010195.1. Taxonomy (NCBI): domain Eukaryota; kingdom Metazoa; phylum Chordata; class Chondrichthyes; order Orectolobiformes; family Hemiscylliidae; genus Chiloscyllium; species Chiloscyllium plagiosum. The sequence goes on from NC_057712.1 coordinate 28,460,257, forward strand.
CTAGCTTGTACATAAAATTTACTGTTAATCAAATGTGAAACCACAGTACAAATTGTTATAATTTATTAAATGATTTTATAGTTTACATTTTCATTGTAAAATTATGAAAACATACTTAACCTTGCTTAATAAAAAGGAAGGGTCCAATGAAAACTTAAGTTTTTTTTTAAATGTTTTCTTCAATTGAATTTCAGTCAAACAAAGGTTGAAGATTTATAAGATACAAAAAAAAGTCAATACCTGACTGACAACAATGTTAGTCTTACTACTATATCACTTATCTCATCAAATGATTGTGACGGTTATGTGTTCTTTCTGTCTGATCCCAGAGTGATACCTGGTTTGGTGGACCATATGTTTTATTTTTGCAATCTGGTTACCAAGGTGGTCAGTCCTGAACATACTCAAATTTACTTCAACAAAAGAACATCAAAGTTTATTACATACAAAAGGGGAAAAAAATAAACTATTGCTATACTCTAAAGAACTATTCAAAATATCTTATTATAAATATTAGGAAGAAACTCAATACTTTTACCTTCCACAACTTTCAGTTACTCAAACCTCACTGAGGACCACTCTGTTTCCAATTTAAAGTTTCTTGTTCAGGAGGCATGGCTGCAATCAGTTTCTTTTGGCAAACGTTTGCATTCATCCATTGTTACATCTTTAATTAATGCTTTTTATTGAAACTCATAAACTTCCAACCCAGCTCATTTATTTGTTAATGTGAGTGTTTTTAAACTCCTCTTTCATAGCCTGCTGCATGGTTCCAGACTTTTTTGCTTATAGTAATTGAATCACGCAGAACTTCTTCTCTTCTGCTTTGACTATTTTTGAAGACTGCTAAACTGTGCTGCTGCTAACAAAGGTCTCTTCCTCTGAACATAAAAGGAAAGCTAGAAATCCCTGAAGAAATCCCTCAAGAGGGTTCTCTCTTTCTCAAAGTCCCTTTCTCCCTGTGTCAACAGCCCAATTGTTTTTTCTACTGGTCTTGTTGCTAAGGCACTGAATTAATCAGTTTAATGGTTTTAATAGTCGCATTTAGATGAATCTCTAGCATAGCACACTCCAAAGGAATTGGCTGGGAAATTGAAGATTCTGCTGGGCAATTCCCCAATGCCTGCAACTCTCTGAAGTATCCACTTAAATCGGACAATTCGCAAGGTTCTACTGCAATTAGGTAAATAGCTTACTCAGAAAGCTTGGACTATTAAATATTTAGTCTAACTTTTAAGTGCCCAATTTACCTCAAACACATACCAACTACTCCTTCCACACGTCTTAGATTCCCTATAGCCCTGATTCAAAAGCCCACTCCTTTTCCTGGAAATAAAATCTTTGCTAAACTCAGCACCCCCTCCTGTGGACTAATGAGACACCTGCTCCTCTACTGCCAGGACTCAACACCCTCTCTCCCCTCCTCAGTCTGGACCCTCACTCCGAACATGGGACACTCCTCCCTCCCCCAGTACCCAACAACCTTACCTAGACGTGCTACATTCTGCCAATCCCTGACCCACCCTAGACCTTACGAGGCTCCCTTGCCAATTTGAACCACAGCATCCTACTTATCAGGCATCCCAGCTACAATTCACCCAACCCCCCCTTCCTCCTAGCACTCCATTTGTCTGGTACTCTACACTATAACTACCCTGGCATACTGCCCACCTGCTAGACTATATACTCATACTCTATCCAACTGGCAACCTACACCCTATCTATCTGGAACATTGCACTCTACACCCAACCACTTAGCATCCTGGCTTCTATCACCCTAACCTCACAGTTAGTTACCCTTTCACAGGAGCTCTCAAAGTGACTGTTAGTGGGCTTGTACATTTAAATCACGAAATATTGAACATGAGCATGACAAGGGACATGGCTTGCCTTCCCACAACTAGCCTGCGCCATAAAGAACCTGTGAAACTTAAATAAGGCTCCATATTTCTGAAGGAGTGCTGGTTGGAATCACCTGTCAGAAATGCGGAGCTCTTTCTTAATGTAACTAAAAGGACTAGAGTTAGACAAGCAGGAGGTGGAGAAATCAACATTTCCGGTGTAACTCTACTTCCAGAAGAAGGGTTATACCTGAAGCATTGACTTCTCCACCTCCTGATACTACCTGGCTTGCTGTGTTCTTCCAGCTTCCTGCTTGTCTATCTTGGATTCCAGCTTCTGCAGTTTTTTTTGTCTCTAAAACGAGTAGAGAGGCAGTCTGAGTGTGATTGCCACTGTTTGGAAAACACGGCCTAATTTAAAATATAAATCATACTTAAACCTCTGGTCATGTCCACTTTAAAAAACAAATATCCTAATAACAATGTATCAAGAATGTTCAATATACTACATTGCAGCTATGACTATATTTCAAAATGTACTTCATTAGCTGGAGAACACATCAGGACCTCTTGTAAGTACCATTATTTAAACATTTTTTCTTCTGCACTCACCCCACAAGATGAGCTCTTTTATTTTGTTTCACAGTAACAGCTTCTTAACTTTGGACATAATCTAACTGCCATTATCAGACCTGTTTAAGTCTGTGATGTTTACCAGGAGAATGATATCTGGTTGTCTGAAAGATAATGATTACCTTTTCTCCCACAGTGTTTCTTCAATATTTAACATGCTGACAAAACATGCCAAGGAAGTGAATGAAGCAAAAATAGACGTGGGGAGAACTTTCAAGCAATAGTTTATACTCGTTTGTGGACTACTACATGTGGAGCTTAGTGCAATATATATTGATGATGACAACTGTGACATTTATTTTACTGGCATAGTGGATTTTAGTTACAGGAATGTTTTATGTTATTGACTTGACCTAAAGAATAATATAACGTTCACCAAATAGCAAATTCACATTAAAGACAATACACATATTTCAAAAGAAACCTCAGGAAACATTCTGCTATTCTGGCCTTAGCTGCTCACTGTCATTCTGCAAACTACAAACCTGCTCAATATGACAGAAGAGGAGGAAAGGGTACAACATTTAGTTTAGTATTGAAATATTGGAGGGGATTGTGAATGGAACTAGTTTCAGAATAGCATTAAAGAGCACAGGTAAGTGAGATTTGAAACAAAAAACAAGAACGATATCCTTATCTATTGTCCATCTCCTAAGGTACAAAATAAAGAGAAAATAAATGCAGCATTTGGAAATGTGAAGTTAAAATAGGAAATGATGGAATTACACAGCAGGATTAATCAGGATACAGAAAGAGGTATAGGTTTCAAGTATAAGTTTGATATGTTAACCTGACCACTCTTGTTTCAGATCTTGATGGAATCTTTACAGATTTTCTTGTTTCTGTGTCACCATAAGTAGGTTGGAATGGTGAGAGGACATGTTAGTGTTTTCTAGATCTGTGACATTAAGAGGAGCTATTTTATAAATTTCTACCCCCCTTCCCCATAGATTTCTCTTCACATGTTTTTAAAAAAAGGAAATTCCAAGGGGCCTGAATTCAAATTCCTGACATGCACTTTCAGCAGCTGAAGTTCATGTGAGGAATATATAGTGACCTCTCAAAAGAATCATTCACAATGGAAAACAGACATCAGGAGTGCAAAATTAAGTAAATATAACCTTCAAATTCTAACATTTAAAAAATCCAGTTACCAGTTCCAATCTAAGAAGCAAAAAATAAGTGATAATCTGCTAGGTTCTTCTCATGATTTTGGAAACTCACTTTCGATATGACCAAGTGAGGAAGGATGAATCAGCTCCCCTTTTCTTCACCCCATTTTTATTTTATTTCTTTTAAGCACAAAGTTGTATCACACTTCAATTAACCTACAGTTGACTAGGACAAAAATAAGGAGGCAGTTGCAAGGTTTTCTTGAGTGAAAGATAGGGAATTTTATTACTTATTAACTGTAATAAATAACAAAACATGACAAGAATAAAGTTTAAAAAGGAGAGCGGATCTAGTACAAAAAGGAAGATCATGCATATCCGGTTTTAAAGTCTTGAGAACCCTTAAAGGTTTGAACTGAGATCACAATTGTTTAATTGATTTCTTAGCAGTAGCATATCATATGTGTTCAGATAACATAATATATAATCCCTCCAGTGTAGAAGCAGGCTGTTCAATCCATTGAGTCCACACCAACCCACCAAAGAGTATCCCACCCACAACCACTCCCCTCCCTGTATTCCCAATGGTTAATCCACCTAACTTGCACATTCCTGATCACTATGGTCAATCCACCTCATCTGCACATTTTGGACTGTGGGAGAAAACCCAAGAAGATCCATATGAACACAGGGAGAATATGCAAACTCCACACAGACAGTCACCTGAGGCTGGGATTGAACCAGAGTCCTCGGTGTTGTAAGGCAGCAGTACTAACCACTAAGCCACTGTTTTTGGTTAACAATCTGTTATACAATTTACTTTATCATTAGACATTATCTTTTGAGAGGGCAGAAATAAAGGAGGCAGAGACGGATGCTTCCAGTTTTGCCACCACAAATCCATTATTTGCTCTCCGCTCTCTATCAAAGCATTTAATTGAAATACAGCTCATTTGTATATTCCTGAGTCTGGCTTAATTGTTGTTCAGAGTTAGATAATTGCAGTGCAATCTCTTTCATCTTTCAATCTGAAATTGAATAAAAATGTAGAATCAAACAGAAGATACAGATTTGAATGTCAATGTCTTTTTATGAAGATGCTAATTTTGGCTCAGACTGACTTTTGTTTGTTGTTTCAAGAATTGCCTCATCCTGTGGTCAGCTGATCTCTGTAGCTGATTCAAATAAGTGTTTTTTACTATTTAAAAATATTTTAATTATGAAGGACCTTGGTATTAAAATGAGATAATAGAAGTCAAAAAAATTGAGAGTGCATGTGTCCACACTACCATAAAAAAGTAAAGTTGCCATTGTCCCAATTGACCATATGGCTGCTCACATTTAAAAAATCATGAGAGAGACAACTGGTGGTGGTTTAACCTGAGGTTGACCACATCTCAGGCAAGAGAAGAGACTGAGAAGGACAGGTCCTTCATGGTAACCTCAGCTGGTGAACTTCACATTCTTGAAGTTACTCTGTATTGCAAACTAGCCATATAGACCACTGAGCTGACTGACCACATCCCATGATCAGAATGCAATTTAAAAGGAAATGTTTGGTACATACTTTTACTAAATATGGTGTGTGAATTAGCAGAGTCTGAACAGTGATCAAGAATGTGAATGTACAATGTTCAGTCAGAACCAAAGACTATTCTTCTTCAGTGAAGATGAGGGAAATTGCATGGTGCGTTGAATTCTTCCACATCAGCACCAGAGGTTTAGATCAAACTCACATTGAGAAGAAGAGTCTTTGTTCTCGGCTTAGACAAATGTAAAAAAAACTGTCCATGATTCAGTGAAGGCAGCTTGAAAAGCTATGCAGGATAGTTTTTACAGGTTTGGCCTAATGTGTATTTTGAGTGTTTTCATCTGGTCTTTGATAGACGAACATTGTCAAAAGTGAAAAAAATGTTCCATTGGCCTACATGGTATTTGCCAATATGATGAGCGCAGAAATCCCAAATGAAAACATGCCTTTCAAGGAGGTCTAACATTTAGTTTTGACATATCCCACACACGATGCATGCATGCTCAGTCAAAAAATAAAATGGCGTCAGCTCTTTTCTGTCAATGTAATATCACCTTTAGAACAGCCCAACCAGAGTTTTGCTGACACCATCAATCAGTGCAGATTTTCTCACAATGTTGGTGAATTTAATGCTTAAAATTGTACCAAATAACAAGTAAATTGTACTGAGGACCTAAGCTAGATTGAAACTGCACTGAGCCTGACCAGATTCAGAAGTTTACATTCTTCCCCTGCATAGTGTAGGTGTGATCTCAAGTCCTCAATGAAAACAACAATATGTTAATTCATTGCACCATCCAACCTTCACAAGATTGAAGGGTTTACAAATTAAACAAGTACAGAGCACTGTGTTTCACACAGACTGAAACAATAAAATATAGAATCACAGAGACTCTCAGTGCAGAAGGAAGCCCATCATACCTGCACTGATTCTATTATGTGGTACCAATCTCCTTTATAACCATATCCCTGCACACAATTTATATTTTTTAAAAATCAGCCAATGCCCTCTTGAATCCCTCAAATGAAACTGCCTCCACAGTTTTTCCAAGACAGCGCATTCCAAATGCTAACTACTTGATGTGTGAAAAGATTTATTTTCCAAAATGTACAGGTTGTGGAACTTTGTCATCCACTTTAACAGTCAGCTTCAATTCAATGCAGTGGTTCCAGTTTATATATCTATACCGATCCAGAGGGTGGAATCTAAAGGCAAAACCATCGGTAGCACAATTTTGTACACGTACCAAGTTGGAGGTTCTAGTATGCTATGAGTGTATTGTGTGAGCCCTGAGAATGGCAGGTAATTGGTACAAAGACATGGTTTTTGAAACACTTCTGTTACGAAGGAGAAAATGCATTTAGATTAGTCATCACATGGGGTTATTGAGCCAGGTTATACTTGTGGTAGTTAAAATTCTGTTTTGTTTAAATCAATATTTTGCTCTCTGTTTAAATTACATTTCCAATGCGCAGGGAGTGCAATTTATTCAAAGCTTGCCCATTACACAATAAAGGAGCAAATAAACAACAGAAGAATTTGTTGAATAACAAAACCCATTTTATGCATTTGACCTCAAGTTCATGAATGAAACTGTTTGCCTTTTGTGCCTGAACAAATCTGCTTCAAATTGATCCGGACAATGGAAATTCCATGTCATTGTTGAAATGCTATAAATGAATTCCTATAGTGAGAAAGAGGCAATGCCTCAAACCAATAGAACGTTGAATTGAGCCGAGGATTGCTTGATGTCCTGGTGCTTCAAAATATCCAGAATGTTCCTTTTACCATTATGCCACACAGATTTGTATCTAAAGCTGGAGATGGGAGGGGAGGAGCAGAAGAAGGAGGCACTGTTTTAAGAAAAGGAGTCTCCCTTTTAAAACAGCAGACTTTTATTCAATCTACCTAATTTAGCCTCGAATACATTCAATGGCCCAACCTCTAGGTAAATGCGAGGTGCTACATTTTGTGAAAGCGAATCTTAGCAGGACTTATACACTTAATGGTAAGGTCCTAGGAAGTGTTGCTGGATAAAGAGACCTTTGAGTGCAGGTTCATAGCTCCTTGAAAGTGGAGTCTCAGGTAGATAGGATAGTGAAGAAGGCATTTGGTATGCCTTCCTTTATTGGTCAGAGTATTGAGTACAGGAGTTGGGACGTACAGGACATTGGTTAGGCCACTGTTGGAATATTGCGTGCAATTCTGGTCTTCCTATCGGAAAGATGTTGTGAAACTTGAAAAGGTTCAGAAAAGATTTACAAGGATTTTGCCAGAGTTGGAGGATTTGAGCTATAGAGAGAGGCTGAACAGGCTAGGGCTGTTTAGGGTGAGAGGGGAAAGATATAAAAGAGACCTACAGGGCAACTATTTCATACACAGGGCGGTACGTGCATGGAATGAACTGCCAGAGGAAGTGGTGGAGGCTAATACAATTGCAACATTTAAGAGGCATTTGGATGGGTATATGAATCGGAAGGGTTTGGAGGGATATGGGCTGGGTGCTGGCAGGTGGGACTAGATTAGGGTATCTGGTCGGCATGGATGGGTTGGACCGAAGGGTCTGTTTCCATGCTGTACATCTCTATGACTCTATAACTGTATGCTGTCCATGGAAGAGAATTCCAAACACAAGGACTTTCTTCTCTCAAAGGGTCACTAGTGTTTGGAATTTTCTTCCACAGGCAGCAGTGAAGGTTTGGTCATTGAATATATTCAAAGCTATGTTAAATAGACTTTTGATTTACAAGGAAGTCAAGGGTTATAGGACATAAGTAAGAAAGTGGTGCTAAGGCCACAATCAATTCTTATTAAATGTTGCAGCAGCCTTAATGATCTGAAAGACTGACTTGTGCTCCAACTTCTGATGAACTTATGGTTTACTATTCTGTTAAACACAGTTATTCAACTTAGAAAAGGATGATCAAACATCACCTCCTCCATTAATTTTTTTTTTGCAATTTGCACAATGCTTCACCATCCATGTTGACATGAAATTTGGAAATGAATGGAATAATTGTATGCCATTCAATGAATCAAAATTCTGTTTATGCTGGATGGCATGAAAACACAATTGCTGAAGTAAACAGGAATGTAAAAATCATCAACTTAAATGAATCATCCTGGGGTGATATGGCAGAACATTTCAAAGAAAGAACCAAGCAGATGGTGAGAAGAATTCTCTCACTGTCAGAAAGTGTGAAGCAGGTTCAACAACAATTTGGAAAAGGGTATTGATTATGCATACTTGAACAGGAAATATATGCAGAGCTCTGGAGAAACATTGGAGAAGTAGCATTTGATGTATTAAGTTTCAAATGGGTTGGCAAAGGCAGGATGCACTGAATAGTCTCCTTCATTGTAATAAGAGTCTATAATTGGAAAAGCAGAGATACAACAGCACACTGGGTACTTCATTGACCTCAACATTATACCTTCAGGGAGAGCATGTTGCTCAGAACTTGCACTTCCAATCTGCTAACCTCCCTGCACAGAACAGCAACATATACTACCACAAGCAATAAAGCTTATAAAGCTTCAATAAAATCAAGCAAGCCACAGGCTGATGCACTCTCCATAACAAGCAAACAAACCTATGATAGGTCCCATATCTGCACAACAAATAATCAATACTATTGCCAAGGACTGGATGAAATGTCACTAGGAAAGCTGAATGGAATGTCCATCATGGCATTGTGAAATAATTCACATTTGGAAACTTATCACTGTCTCGATTGCTTATCCATGACAAGTTATGTGTTTGAATATTTTGGTATTTGAAGGGGCTGACAACACCATTTTGATGTCTAGTGTATTGGCAAATTTCATAGGACATTGCAAACAAGTAGAAGGCTGTTAAGATGTTTAGCTGTTTCTCTGCCTTATTCAATTAAAACCATGCTCAGGTAATCCATGAGATAATCTAAATGTTTATTGAGATGAATTCATCAACATATTCACTGATCTTCCTAATCAGTACTCTGACACAATTCTCCTCCCTTTAAATCAATGAGTATAGTGCTTCCCTCCTAAACACCCCCATGCAACCTCCCATTCTTCAGATGGCTTTTCCGTTTCTCTCACTTAATCTTATCTTTCCATTGATTCTTCTAGCTCCTTCTTCCAAATCCCATTTTCTCTTAGCACTTTGCAGATCCAATTCACTTTCCTGTTTGTGATAACAATAGTCACACTATGTTTGTCTTATTGCACAGCTAACACCTTCACACTAATACCCTTTTTTATTCACTTCGCTGGCTTGGCGCACTTCCAAACCCACACCTCAAATCTCCTGAAGTTGATAAATTGTTTTCTGGCTCCAGCTTTCTGATGACTTTTGCTTATTTTTCTTCAAGATTGCTTTGCATCTCAGAGTGTCAAAGCATAAAGGAACAGGTTTCCTCACCAACAGGGAACTATTAAAGATTTAGTTCTTTCTGTGCTAAGGAGGTGTGTTGGAGCAAATTTTTGGGTCACGAGAAAAGTGGAGCATATGGGGTCTAGAAGTACGGGAGACAATACTGTGGAAGGATGCTTGGTTTGGAAACACTGAGGAAGAGTGAGGAAATCAGGGCGACAATTAGGGAAGATGCTGGTTGGAATCACTAAGAGAGGAGCTGAAGACATTGAGGGGAAATGTAGATTGTGGGAACAGACTGCAAGGGTCTGAGAGGTCCTGACAAAGGAAATGGAGGTTGCAATCACTACAATTACATAAATATCGATCGAGAAAACGAGCAGAAGTGACCAAAATTTGGAACTATTTGGCACAGACCATAAAAATAATGACACAAAAATGGCCTCACATTTAAGATGAAAGGAAAAGGCTACTTTAAAGTGAACAATGAGAAGAGGTTTTCATACCTTAGCTGCAGGTGAGCCCAACATTTCATCAATATTCCCAAGGAGAAATATTCCCAAAATGAACTCATACCAGACACTTATAATTTTACACGTGTTACAAGTTCTAGTTCATGGGTTTTAGAATATACTATAATTTCTAGTTTTAGGAATTAAAGTTGAACCATTGAGAGCTAGAGGAAATCCAATTTTAAAATGATAAATCTGAGGTGAATATAATTCAAACAAGCTTGGAGATTATTACACTTACAGTTTGGGACTACATTGACAGGTTAATAACTAGAGAGGCAAGATCAGAAACAGCATGTGACCTTAGTTAGCTGATGAACGTGAGACATGATATTCAATAGTCACAGTAAAAGCAGTCCAGAAAAAGATTATTGTTTTGGGATTTGGAACTAAATTAATTTTAAAACATTCAGTAAACACTGAAGGGTTATAAGTTCATTTCTTTCTTCAGTTCAAAGAAGGAATATTAGATGAGGGCTTCCTACATACAGAAGTTTATAGGCATCCCACATCACCTGAGAGATTGGTGGAAGATCAAGGAGATTCTTTAAATGATAATTACCTGAATGGTTGCTGTAAGAGTTTGGTAGTTACAATCTGTTTTTTACAAAACAGTTTGTTAGATTTTCTTTGCTTAAATTTCTGATGCTATGGTGGAGAGAGAGAGTTAAATAAGGAGCAAAACTGTATGCAAATTACAGATAGTTCTAACCTATAGCATTAAGACTGCTTATTTTGTTTACGTCTTCTAACAACAATAAGCTTTGTGTTCTGTTGGAAAATGTGAAATCTTGCAGTATACTCTGGTGATTATTGCTGGATGGCCAATTTTTCTTTTAATGTTAATGTTTCCGACAGAATCATAGTACACTGAAGAATAGAATGCTGAAGGGAGAATTTATTAAAGAATGAGATTTTAATGGGTGTTGATAACAGCTCTTTTATTTTACGCTTCTTGGTTTCCTCATATTCTCTCACTTGGAAAATAAAGAATGTACAGCAATGGAAATTTCAGTCCATTTAGTCTATCCATTCCCTTTGAACAATCATATTGCACAATAATTCTCATTTCCTTTAACAAATGTTACCCATCTTACTCTTGTGATATATCTGGTGATCTATCAGTCTCCTGCTGCATTGGCAGTGTGCCTTACACTCCCAAAGTTTGGTTGAAGTCATTAAAATCTAATTTATGTTTTCACTATCATTAATATAAGGCTGAGACTATGCTCCTTTCACTTTCACATTTTGGCATTCTAGTTCTTCCACTTTTCGATCTATTCTTGCACATCTTGATTTGCTGGAAGTTATTACCACAATTACCAAGTTTAAGATTTCTATGTTTTGGGGCTGGCTCCTTAATTTAAAATAAAATGGAGTAGTGAAGAAGGTCATGTAACTTGCTTCAAATTCTGGTTGCCAACAAACCACTGGGGCTTGGTTGCTGAGAGACTATAAGGTTGATTTACTTACACATATATATTTATACATTTTCCAATGACCAGTAACATTGTGCTGATGTGTACAGACTTCTAGTTTCTAGTCTCACAAGGTTGCATGAGGCATGCCAGGTCTTGCAAACATTTATATTTTAAATGATCTGTTTAATTCCAAGGCAAAATAGAGTTGAGAGCTTGAAAGACAGTTGATCAGCATTTCTATGAGTATAAATGGCTCAATTGATCCACTCAGCCATGGAGATAGACTTGGAGAGGTGAAGAGTACACAACAAGCTATTGTAGTTTCAGATTGCAACGTTTTCTTCGGATATCCCTAAACATCATGGACAGAGGGAGAGAAAAAGAGAGAAGTGAGGAAGGGAGATCAAATGTGTCATTTTCCATGCAGAATGCTGGTGGGAGCTTGCATTAAATAGAACTAAGTTCATGAGAATTTAAACTATGTTGGAGATTCACCGAGTTTTGGTTAGAGTGAGGAATCTCCAGGATGACTCAACATGAAACACACATTAGGGATTTAAAATTACCTCACTGGAAATGGAAAAGAAAGCAAATGTCAAAGGCTGAAAATAGCTTTTAGACCAGTTTCTGGAGAATTAACCATTTACTTAAAGAACTTAGTAAATTATAACCGTGGAGTAGATTCTTTATTGTTTTAGAACTTTACTGGGGATTTTGTAGTATAGAGTACAGAAACATAATATTAGCTAATATTTCGTTTAAGATTTTTTTTGTCATCATAAAAGTCATGGAATGCGATCCTTCCTGATAGTCACTGGAAATTCAAACATCTTTTTAAATATTATCAGTCACTATGGAGATCAAAATCACTTTCTCTCAAGGTAAACTTGCAGGCTGAGTCAGTAGTTAGGAAGGCAAATGCAATGATGGCATTTATTTTGAGAGCACTTGAACATAAAAGCAGGGATGTACTTCTGAGACTCCGTAAGGTTCCAATCAGTTCACATTTGGAGTATTGCATACAGTTTTGGGCCCCATATCTCAGGAAGGATGTACTGGCCCTGGAATGTGTTCAGAGGAGGTTCACAAGGATGGTCCCAGGAATGAAAAGCTTAACATATGAGGAACGTTTGAGAACTCTGGGTTTATACTCGATGGAGTTGAGAAGGATGAGGGGGGGATCAAATTGTAACATTCAGAATACTGAATATCCCGGATAGAATAGATGTTGAGAAGATGTTTCTAATGGTAGGAGAGACTAGGACCCAAAGGCATTACCTGAGAGTCAAGGAATGGAGATAAGGAGAAACATCTTTAGCCATAGAGTGGTGAATCTCTGGAATTCATTGCCACAGAGGCTGGGTCATTGAGTATTTTGAAAACTGAGATAGATAGGTTATTGAGTATCAAGGGATCCAGGGTTATGAGGAAAAAGTGGGAGAATAGGGTTGAGAAACTTATCAGTCATGATTAAATGGTGAAGCAGACTCAATGGGCTGAATGGCTTAATTTCTGCTCCTCTGGTGTCATAGTCGTATTGATACCTGACTCATTTGTTGGTTGGGAAATATACAAGCTAAACAAATAGCTTTTAACAAATACATTAACATGCAAGTTTGGAAACAATTCAAAGGTAAAGTGGGGTAACAGGCAGGTGAGGTACAATATGGATGTGGGACTAGGTGGGTGATAAAGTGAAAAGCACAGAGGAATGGCTGCCTACTGGGGAAATTATCATGTATTACCTAAGCAGGTGGGCTGAAAAGCATTTAGCAAGTTGGTGAGCTCAGGAGCACCCAACAAGATGAATAAGCTAGGCGAAAGTGAGGACTGCAGATGCTGGAGATCAGAGTCAAGATTAGAGTGGTGCTGGAAAAGCACAGCAGGTCAGGCAGCATCTGAGGAGCAGGCCAATGACTTTTTGGGCAGGAGCCCTTCATCGGGAAGATGAATAAGCTGTCAGACTCAAGCATCTTCAGATGGGTTAGGTAGATAAGAGAGAGAATCAATGAGCAGTTAATGCGTCAGAACTCCAGGATCACCTGAGGAATCAAGAAAGCTTCACACTGTGCATGCAAGCAAATGGGTCAAGAAGCTTAATTTGGGCAAACTAATGTTTTCTCATAGTGCAAACAAATGCAGTAGGTACTCTGGCCACATTAAGGCCATACGAATAGCAAGTCAGATGAATAGGGAGATCCTTTCTCTCTATAGTGTGAGTCAACAATGGACCATTGGCAAAGGCACTCTTCTATCAATAGTGCTATTCTATCTTTAATGGCCACCCAGGTATCTGGATGCTTCAACTGAAAGTTAGTACCTCTGACATTCCAGCACTCCCTCAGTAGTATACTGCAATGTTTTGGGGTTTACATGAGAAGGGCATGTGCATGAGCATTGTCCATTCAATAGCTGTGCTTCCTGTGCAATTCTGATCTCAGTGAAGTGGGCAAAACTACATTAAATATTTATACCTAACTGTATTGCTGTAAATAAAGCATAAAATCTATTACTCTAAGATCGGAAAACATATTATGACCAAAACAATGTCCTTCAGTACTATTAGCCCACTCTAATGCAATGCCGCCCAGAAAGGGCTAATGTTACCTCAAGGCCCAGTCCCTTTGTACAGCTGTGAGGCCCCAAGAATCATTGGGATGGATCCTGCAGATACTCATATTTCACTCCAAGGCAACTCATCACTTGGGGAGGGAGATAGATTGGCTGATGAAACTGAGCTGAGTAACAGCCTTGGGGCACGAGCACAGAAGGAAAGATGTACACAGGGACATAAAACCACATAAGGTTGGGAAGTTGGATTTTTTTTATGGATCCCAAATGAGCTCTTCTGCTTCTCCTAGGTGGTTTCTGAGTGGCTTCCAGTGGTTATTTTAAGGTTTCCCCTTAGGCTGCTCAACTCCAGTGCTCGTACATGCCAAACATTTTGCACATTTGTACCTCCCAATTTCAATTGAGATAATATTTAGCAGATGATATAGTGTACATTTTCACAGGACTTTGATTGGCAAGTACAGGCCTTCTGTCTGCCTCTCTTGGGAGTCAACCTAAAATGGCATCAACTAGAGCTCCAAGATATACAGGACAATACATAACGCAATGCCATTTCTGGACTGCAACCAGCCAGTTTACACCAGACTTATAACAGTTCTCAAAGAACAACCAAGTGCATCCTTCAGGCAAAGCTAGATTAGTTTGCAGGAGATAATTATACCACAGTATGTAAACTTAGTTCAGTTATCATTTCAAGGTCAGGCATTCTGCCCTGATCTTTCAGATTTAAAAAAATGCTGGATAATTTAATTTTAATCTTGTTGAATTACACCATACCGTCCACACAAACACAAATAAATTTTTGAAGTAAAACTCTCCAACACTAGCATCTAATTAAAATTTTATTAACAGGCCCGACCAAATAGAAAATAAAAATGAATCCCTGTAATAAATAACAAAGAGAAAAATTATCCAGATGGTAGAAACAGAAGCAATGTCCTGAAAACAAATACAACAATTGGAATACAGCCCCTGTGTGTCCTCGTGGAATCACAAAATAAAATGGATGCTGGATGAAAATGTTTGTAATTCTATATGTAACAAAACTTGGTGCCCACAACAATTTGTTACATGATAGAACACTCCAATTGAACAAGGAATCACACCACAAATAATTAGCAGATGTAACTAAAACAGAGGATAAACATTTAAATATGATATTTAAAGACATAAGCATACACATGACTTAATACTATTCATATCCAACTTGAAGATTTACATATGAAACAAGTTACTGTTTCTCTTCAACATCTCCAGAAAAGGACTTTTTTTAAGTTATTGACACTGAAGCCAATCTTGGTCCTTGAGGAGTTAATTGAATGGGAATTGAGCAAATGAACTCAAATACTCTTCCCATCCTCCCACTTCTTTGGCCATTTCTAAACTCAACTGCATTTTAGTTGTGAATGCAGGTAAATCTTTTGGCAGATCCAAAGCTATTTCTGTGACTAATGCTTATTCTTATGTCTACAGTGGCCATGTGATGATTCAGCAGACTGATACACAAACAGTATTGACTCATGTGGCACCTATAGCTTAATAAAATGATACAGGACCATTATCAGATAAAATGTGATGACAAATCACACAAACAGGCATCAAGATAGTGGTCAATGAAGTAGGTTTTAAGGAACAATTTAAATAACAAAAAAAGTAGAGAAGCTTGCTTTAGCTGAAGGCACCAAATGAAACCACCAAAAGTCGAATGATTAAAATAGAAAACGTGTAAATAAAACAGAATTGAAGGAGCTATGACATCTGAGAGCTGTAAGTTTGCAAGAGATTACAAAGGCCAAGGAGAGGAAATCCTGGTTAAACAATGGTGAGGCTACGGTGATGGGCCTGCAATGATAGTTTGAGAGATTCTAAAACTCAGAGTTTGAATTTGGTATATGATGAAATTGCCTAGTTTAGAAATTGTTTAAAGAATGTATCATATTTTAATCGAGTTACGAGTAAGCTAACACCATTTTTTTCTTCTAGATTATTAAAATAGCAAAGGCCAGCATCTAGACGTGAAAACTAGTTCAATCAAATGAATTAACTTGTATTCTTACCTTTCAAAGAAAGACTCTATCTTGGACATTATGGCAGGCCAATTCTATGGTGCAGAACATGAGGCTGGATAATTCTGTGTCCCACATTTGACACAGAAAACTCCCAGCATTCCATCACCTATATCATAACTGGCACTACATTCAAAACAATGGGTCTTGTTCACGAGGACAGAGTTATTTTGATATTAATGTTTTAGACATCGCAGGGTTACTTTATTCAAATGCATTCAGTGGCAACAGTTATAAAAAGTAGACATTGTAAAGTTGACCCTGAGAGGATAAGACAACTGGTTAGATTTTATTCAATAACAGTGGGAAAAGTCTAACACATTTCCATAGCTTGGAGCCAAGATTTTTGTCTTTTTAATCACTGAGTTGTATATCATGGAGCCTCATGGGACCCGTATAAAGTATAATACAATGTTCCAATGAACTTGGGTCCTATGCTCAGAGTATAATTTGTTATATTACAGCATTATTTACACAGATTGTTCTTATGAAGTAAACATTGCAACTGCCCCTAAATACAAGATGCTCCTTTTAATTAAGTCACATAATAATTTACATTTATATACCACCTGGAAGCATCTAAAAATATATTACATGATGAATCCTATAGTACAATAATTGTGTTTATGCCAATAAAGAGCAGGGGTTTCCTCAGAGAATACTATATCCTTGCCACTGCACCAGTTTTGCCCTTCGCCATCACAATATCCCTAAAGAAAGCCACAATATCTAAAGCCTGACTCATTTTCAAAAGCTTACAGAAAGAAAATTCATTATAGTCACCAATATATAATAACATTCAATTTTTTTTAAGTAACCAATTGTGGGAAATACTCCTGTATAAATTCTTAGCTATGCATTGTCATAGATGGAAATTGTCTTTTTTTTCTATTTAGTTATTTATAAAAAAAAGGCTCACCATAAAACAGTAAAATTTAAGTAGGAATCATGCAAAATGGAGCCTGTGCAAAAAGATCTGACTTATCATCATCGTACTAAGACGAATGACTTTAACATTGGTATTGAAAATGTTAAAAAGAGCCCTTTTTTAAAAAAATGCCGTAGGGTAACTTTATTGAACGATGCAGAGGTACATTTCACTATTCTTGTTTTCTTAATACTACACTTATGTGAGGAATTCAAAAGAGCTCTGGGGAACTTTCCATCCAGGATCAGAGCTTCAAACGTGGTTTTCATTGCTACACACTTGCTTTACATTTCATGGTCCAGATCCTCTCATTGCCAGCAAAGCACAATAGACATTGGTCTGTCAAAACAGACAGACAAAAGGGCAACAATGCTTTTTAAAGGATCAGCATACCTGTCCTTATTATTTTCATTTTTGCTAATGACAAGCAGTGCGGTAAATGGAACAGGTTTAAAGTTTTGATCGGTTTCCAAATGGAATAAAAGCAACCTAATTGAGTGATGGTATTTGCAACTGTTTGACCACCTCTACTGAATGAACCAGAAATTATTTTGATGTTATAAATGACCAAGTTGTCACCCTTGGTTATTAAGTTCACAGTTCCGTTAATGACTCATCTATTTAAGGCAATTTCCTGTATACGAAATGCAGTACAAAAGCAAAGAAATATAACTGGGTGGTAAGTGAAATAAAAAACATTTGAATAATCTTTAAATTGGGCTTTACTGCATGGAAATAAGAAGAAACCAAAGTACATTCTCATAAATCTCAACAAAAATAGAAGAATATGCAAATACACACCAAATCTGTCAGCATTTGTAAAGAGACAAGGTAGATTTAGAATTTAGATGTAAAGAGAGAACATAGATTTACAATTTAGATGTAATCCTGTTCCATTATGTGTCATTACATTTCATATCTTCACCTACTGTTTCTCCTTACAGATACTGATAGGCCAGCCTTGTGTTTCCAGTATTTTGCTATTTTAGCTTGTTTACTGTTTTCAGTTTCCTACTGTGATTTCAATAGATCACACCCTGGTCAGAACACTCTAATTTCAGATTTCCAACACCTGTAGATGTATCTCCATGTTATTTATATTAGAAAAGTTTTGCACATTCAGGGGTTGTCTCCCATAAAAGGCTAAACACTAGATACAAAGCATCAGAAGCTGCTCCTCTGGTATTATGCTAGTCAGAGACGAAACAGTCAGAAGCCACGACCTGTAAACTGAACAGTACTGAGTGATGAATTCCACTTCCTCTTTGTGAAAAACTTCATTTTGGAACGACAAGAATGTAACTGTGCACTCCTTCCAACCTTTAAACAGGCAAGAGACTCTTCTATTATCACTACCATTGTAACTTGTTCGATAGCTCAATTTGTATCCACATAAGTAATGTTTAGAGTTTAATAATTCTCATAAATATGAATAATTCAAACCAAAAAGCTGAACCCTCCCCATACAACTATCCTCACAGTTTTACTTTCGTTTTGATCTTTCTGACCCAATAATAATAAAAGAATAAAAATATGTTTACTTTCTTGACCCTCTCCAGGTACTTGTCCACATCTGCCGCAGGTTGGCATTGACTGGCCTGCAGCAGTCAGAATTACAACAACTTGCGTTTATTTAGTGCCTTAATTAGAAAAAGGTATCCAATGGTGCTTCCCAGGAGCTTTATCAAACGAAATATCAGGCTACATACCCAATATGTTCCATTTCATATTTGGGGAATGTTCGTGGCAGTGGTTTGGCTGGTGTCGACACAAGGTGATTTTCCTAATCGGAAGGGTGCGGTATCATTCTGATTACAGAAACAAGTGGTATTTACTGCTTTCGGTGGGGAAACTCTAAGGCCATCAACAGCACCCAGGGTTTTCAGGGCTGGTCGAGGGAACCACCCTGCAAAGTTATAATTACCCCTTTAACATCTCCAAGTTGTATCATTTGAGCCCGAGTGAAATTGTTGTACATCGTACACTTCTTCTTTGGTAAGTGGTATTACCGTGAGAGGAATTCCAGATTCCCCATGGTGTGGGATCTCCGCACACACCCAACAGTTGGTATGCCCCTTTAGTTTAGCATAATTCTGACATAAAGTGGTAAAATGATTTTTCCCATCCTCTTGGCAGCTAGCGCTAATATTATCGGGACAATATAAAGCTGACCACTCATTTCAGCTCACAACCCTATCTGTCTATTCCCTAACCCTTTAAATACCAGGGAGGAGTGAGTCCATGCAACACTTATAATTGTTTTGGGATACAGTTTTTTTAACCAATTCTTAATAGTCCCTTATCTCAGTCCATTCTTTTTGCTCAGCTTGATTTTCAGAGGGTTGTCTGTAGGATGTGCTTGCCACTCTGCCGGAGGGGAAGGAGCGTCCACTGGGCCCTTAACACAAGCGTGATGACTCCACCCTTTTTCAGCAGTTCGGACGGCTGTTTCAGTAGTCAGGAGGGTTAGGAACGGTCCCTCCCAGCTTGAGTGTAGTTTGGTATCATTCTAGGTCTTTATCAGGACCCAATCACCCGGTCGTATCCGATGTACTGCGAACTCAAGTGGAGGTGTCTGAGTCAACAGACCCTTCTTCCTCAGGACAGACAAAGAAGAGCTGAGCGCTGCAATATAGTTCTTTAAAAACTTACTATTGAACTCTATAGTTGGTAATTCCCCTCTTCCACCCAAGAAAGGTAATCCAAACATCATCTCATAAGGAGAGAGGCCAATATCACGTCTAGGCACAGTCCTAATGCGTAGCAACGCGATAGGTAAACACTTTGTCCATGGTAATCGAGTCTCTAGGACAGGCTTAGACAATTGCTTCTTTAAGGTTTGATTCATTTGTTCCACCCGTCCAGAGGAAGGCGGGTGGCAAGGAGTGTGGAATTCCCAAGAGATTTCTAATCCCGCCATTACTTCTTGTAGGATCTTAGAGGTAAAATGGCTACCTTGGTCTGAATCTATACTTTCCACCATTCCATATCAAGGAATTATCTGTTCTAAAAGAGTTTTCACTACTCCCTTCAAGGTAGCTGAGGTCATTGGAAATGCCTCCACCCACCCAGTTAGATGATCCATTAGGGCTAATAAGTACTTTTGTTTCCCTACTGGGGGTAATTCTGTGTAATCTAGCTGTATTCTTTGAAAAGATCTTACCCCAGGGTTTCTTCCACCTCTTGGCCCCCCTCTCGTTACTTTCTTACTAATCTTTTGGCAAGTCGGGCATCCTGCTCATACCTGCTTGGCTAATGTGTATATCCCTTTACATCTGTACTTCCTTAACACTATGTCACACATAGCTTGAGAGCCCCAATGACTGCCTTGGTGCAAGGTGGTTAGGATGTTTCTCATGACTGGTTTACTTAATAACTCCCTTCCATCCAGGAGGATCCATCTTCCTTAGGTTGTCTTAGCCATCGGTACAGTTACTGCACTATCCTCCACCCCAATTTTTAAGCCCAGCAATATAATCAAATCCCTACCGAATAGATTACTTCCAATGTCAGGAATATATAGTAATTGTCCAATCACTTCCTCATCATTTCTTCTAATTAGGGTTGGTTCAAAAATAGGCACCAAGAATTCTTCGCCTTTTACTCCGGAAACCTTAAGATACTCCTTAGTCAATTTAACACCGGTAGGTCTAAAACTTAGGGATGACCGTGCCGCTCCCGTGTCCACCAAAAATACTGCCTCCTCCCCTTCAGGTCCCACCTTTAAATTTATCAAGGGTTCCCGGTGGGTCTCAGGAGGAAGGAATCCCTGACTCCCCTAATCTTCATCTAAAGTAATTAGGGAAACTGTTTCCCTTTCTCGTGCTAATCCTGGGCATTCCCGGTTAAAATGCCCCACTTTCCCGCAATGGTAACACCCTGCCTGTTTCCATCTAATTTCTGTAATTTCTTTTGTATGTTCGGCCATGATTTAGTTACAAACTGGACCTTTAAAAGTCCCTGTGCCAACGGATTATCGGGATCCATTCCCGAATACTTCCTTGTAGCTTCCTTGAACCTTTTAAGAATTGCAGAAGGGGTTTCATCCTTCTCTTGTTGTACTTCAAAGGCCTTAACAAAGTTTTGTGACCTAGGTGCTGCCTCTTTAATTCCTAATATTACCATTTCTCGTAAATCCCGCATTGACTATCTTCTCTGTCATTATTTTCCCAATGAGGGTCAACATTTGGGAATTTCTGTTCTGCTGGGGCCCCTTCTTCCCCAACTGGGTGCTTCTTTTCCCATTCCTATAAAGCCGCTCTCCTAATCATACCTCGTTCTTCCCCTGAAAATAACGTTCCTAAAATTGCCATCAGTTCTCCCCAGTGCATAAATTAGGCCCTACCAATTGCTCTAATTGTTCGGCTAGTCCAACTGGATCCTCTATTAAACTTTCCATTTCCTTTTTAAAGACCCTAACTTCACTGCTAGTTAAGGGAGCGTTTACATATCCGATTGTACCTTCCCCAATCGGAACCTCTCGTAAGAGACATAATTTTATATTTTCCATTATCTCTGCCCCTCCTTTACGTGTGATGGTTCGAGTGATTCTGAGCATCCCCCCCAGGTTCTGCATCTTTTAGTTCAGAGTCCGTTCCCCTTTCTGTGTCTGGACTCGGTTCTACTTCGGGAGCTGTAGGCTCATTCCGGGGAGTAGTATATAGGGGCGGCAAACATTTTAAGGGATCCCATTGTGGCTTCCCTTGTTCATTCTTTTTCTGTTCTTTCCCTGATTCCTCCGTATTTATGGGACATAATTTTACTCTCGCGCTCCCTATCCAACAAGCCGCATAATCGGACTCTTTTTGACTGTACGGTTCTTTTCGATTGACATATATATTAAGATCTTGACACAGCCAATCCTCATCGGACCCATATTTGAGCCAAAAAATACCAGGCGCCTTAATACTTTCTCTAGTCCAAACGAAACAACAATAGTTTATTGTAGCCTTATCTTTCTCCCGCGTCCGGGAGTTGTGTTCCCAATTACCCAACATTTTCTTCAAACGACTGTCGGGCGGAATATATTCCCCTTTAACATTATTTACAGATCGATCGTTACACAGGCACGTGCCTCCCATTGTTGCTAATTTAGATCC
Source organism: Chiloscyllium plagiosum (assembly GCF_004010195.1). Classification (NCBI taxonomy): domain Eukaryota; kingdom Metazoa; phylum Chordata; class Chondrichthyes; order Orectolobiformes; family Hemiscylliidae; genus Chiloscyllium; species Chiloscyllium plagiosum. Next base: position 28,482,329 of record NC_057712.1, read on the forward strand.
GGTGTCACCTTCTTCCATACCCCCTTCAGGGTCCTGACTAGACACCTTACTCGTCTGATTAATCTGACCAATTATATGCTTTTTTGTTTGAGACTTCAACTGTTCTCCATAAATCACTTTTATGCAAAGATAAAAGAGATTAGTTAGAAACTGATAGTAAGGCAGTCATGACCTGTAAAAAGAACAGGAGTTAACATTTTATTTCCTAATCTGTAAAATCCTTAACCTTAAAAGAAATCATGTTAAAATTTCCATAGTAGAAATCAGATTCAAAACAGTCCCAGATCTCAAGCTCCAGGGAACAAAGCACAAACATTCAATCACCAACAAACAAATGTGCATTCAAACCGAATCACAAAGGGTTGAACTTTCTACTTGCTGTACAGCTCTTTCTCTCTCTCTCCGTCTCTCTCACACACACCCTGTCTCACAGACACTTTGAGCTTCCCGCAACGACTCCTCTAGCTTTTGAATATTTTTCTTGACGTCTGGCCATAGGTTACTTACGAAGTGCACCCTCAGTAGCCCTTCAGCTACTAGCCCTTCTGACACGGGCTGTTTTCCATGGACATATGCTTAATTTTATATATCGCCAATTCCCCGTACTTTCATACGCCCGACCACCAAGGCAATACTTAAAGGTCTCTTTTCTTACCTTGGTCTGTGCACAGAGTTACCTGGTCATTCTGGTGCGCCCCGTCCCACAGCAATTTCTGCAGCAAATACCGCTGCCCCCCGGTCACCTGGATATATCCTTTAAGACCTTTCTCTACCCGGGTCTTGTGCACAAGAGTTGCCCGACGGAACCCGCCGCATCTGCCCGCCTTGTTTCCAGGGTCTCTCAGTCCGGATCGTACTCGCCCAAACCGCGAACGACAAGCAAGAGTCGGAGATCACCGAAATTGGCAAGGTGCACCTCCCCCGTCGTCCCAAGAGTGTCGAGCGGTCAGAGTTTTGGATCCTGGACGAACCCCCAAGTTGTGAGAAACAGGACTCACTCACAAATCAATCAGCCTGAGACAAAGCCTTGGAAACAAGAACAAGTTATTACAGTCTTGCAAGAACCAGACACCTCTGCAATCAAGCAGAAATGCGTGCGAAAATAGAGCATATTAGCTTTCTTATTCAGTTTACAAGTTGCAGAATCACGCCTCCCTTTTCCCATCCTATCATAAGTTGATTACCTCACTTGTTAGTTATTTTCTTATCTGGCCATCCTGCTGTCCTTGTCTGCATTCTTTGTTCCTTGTTTGTTACTGCTTGTTCTTTTATCCAGTTTCTCTTATCATACTATAAGCTTTATTGTGAAATACCCCTGCTGCTTCTTTTTGTGGTCAACTACAACACTTTAAAGATATTTCCTTGCTTAAAACTATTTTCTTTAAAAGACCCTCTATATTCATTTAAAGTCTTCGCCTTAAGTATGCTACATGCTACAAGAATTCCCCGACCGTTTGTATAATGTTCCCCTTCCCCTCCCCCCACACTACACCCCCTCACCCATCTGCAAAAAAAACATTTCTAATCTTCCACATACTGAGTTCTGAGAGTTGTAGAGCTAGAGGAGGTAATCAAGATGGGGAAGGGAAAGGCCATTTGAACTAAATGGTAAGAACTTAGAATCAATGGGTTGGCATACTGAGCTCTCCAAACTGATCATCAAGCTTTAAGACAATGAGTAAAAGGTAGTTTGTGCAAGTTAGAATATAGAATAGAGGGTTTTGGATTATGGAGGGTGGTATATGATGGGAGAGCATCGGAGTTAATGAAAAGACAGATGATTTCAGCAGCAGAACATGTGAATACTCTGGGATCGAATCCAAGAAGGGCATATACAATTGGTGACAATAGACCAGAGTTTGTAGCAGGGAACAAACATAATGCTCTTTTCAATGTTTATTTGTGGGAAGTGTTAAAATTGTGGTTTGGGTCTAATGGCATGACATATAAATTGTAAAACGTTACCTCGCTTATGAGTTTGGGGTTGGGGGTTGGGTGGGTGTCAGACACTGATGTTTCCAGGAAAGCTAAGTAATTTGGGCATTTAAACTGCCTGTTTCCACTTGCCATATGATGTAGAGGTAAATCAATCCCACTAGCCTGATCTACCAATAGCCTTTTATGTCTTTGCCAATGAGAGACCACGAATGAAAACAATGTATATCACGGCTGGAAACTCAGGCCGTGATATACATTGTGGGTGTGGGCAGCAGGAACAACATCGAAGCAACCAGTATAGTTACACTTTCCTGAGTCCCTGGAACACTCTCCAAAACAAGAAGTATATGCACTTCAAGGTCAGCAAAAGCAAGCAGCCATTTCAACGTATTTGAATCTGCAATCAAAATTAATCCCAAAAGTACAGTAACAAACATAATTTCACAAACTGAACTAAACACGCAGCTTGGAATCATTAATTATATTACAGAGCTGTTGAATCATGCAATGTTCATGGAAAATAGCTTTGACCACAGAAATCTCAGAAAAGAAATGATAGGAGTACCTTAATTGTTGGCAAATAAATTGCCAGTTCCTGACATTACCACACATTTAGTTTTTATAAGGGAAAAAAATCTCACGAGCACGTTACAAGAGCACCAGTATTAGATGTCATTGCATTAACCCAGCAGGAGGTGGCAGTAGTGGAAGTGAGCTGACACAAACTCTGGACTTGCATAAGCAGAACATGATAACAGTAGCTGGAAGGAAACTCACTTTATGGGCTGAATTCTCCCCAGTCCCTGAATGATGCGGGCACTGGCACATCAGTAAGGAAAATATGGCAAAATCAGAAAAATGAGATTCTCATACCCAAGAAAAAAGAATCCGATTTTACGTCAAAGGTTTTAACGGTGAGACTAGATTCTTACTAATGAGCAGCGAGTGGCTGTTTGCACGCAATACCTTTCCATTATTACCTAATTACATCCCATTGATATGGAGTTTGTTATTTTCTCACATGGTGAAGAGATACTGGATGTTGACAGTACCCAACATAAAAGTCAGAGCAGGTACCTCGCAGCTCCAGCTCTGTTTGTTCTGCTGGGTCTCTGTCTTGATCAGAAGTCCCCACCACCTCAAGCCATGCTCCACAAGCAGCAAATGCCTGCATCCTTTGATGACCAAAGAAGGTGCTTTCATAATATGGCCAAACCTGTAGAGTAACAATCTGTAAATCCTTCCAACACATTCCAATGGCCAGCATTAACAGCAGGAGAAACTCCTGGTCAGCCAGATGTTGGAAAGAACATTGGAACCTCTACCATTCCTATCCAAAGTCACAGACTGCAACATGCAAGTGTGTGTTGCCACAGCAACTTGGATTCCCTTAATGATCAGAATGTCATCACTGTTAAATCTCCCAGCTTGAAGAAGCATGGTTACAACATCTCAAATAAAGGAGGAGGGGTGGGATCAAATAGATTCATACCAAAATTATGAAAGGCTTTCACAAGAATGAATGAAGGTTGTTTTGCACCAATGGCATGTCTCATGGCTGAGTTCCTTTCACAGTCTGTTATTGTGGTAAAGTAGTGAACAGAAAGTACTGCTTGGATTCACTCATTCCTCATTCATCAAGCCAACTTCCTGATCACAGAATGTAGGTAGCTTGAGAAAATCCAGAATGAAGGAGAAGAACACTGTAGGAAGGGCAAGCTATATCTTCATGTTCAAACATAACCGTTTTTGTTTTGACAATGATTTTGAAACATTATGGGCTAGATATTTATTTTTAACTGTGTCGTGGTGTAAAGTCTAATTGCACAAAGAGCAGAATTGGACAGGTTATTTCTTCTATCCATAGTGAATCAGAGCACCATCACCCTTATTTACACTGTACTTTCTTCACCCCCAACATTGCTGTTTCTGTTTGCAGCTATAAGTGCTACAAAATCTTTTCACCTCTTCATCCTCTCTGTCTCTCTGTCTCTCTCTGCCTCTAAAGCAATGCCTTCCAGTTTGTCTTCCCAGTAAAAGTAACATTCGCTGAGCATGTGCAGAAATTCTTTACTCAGACCTCCAAAACATTTCACAGGGAATTTTATCAAATGTTTGCCCCGAACGAAAGATGGAGATAGTAGGACAGGTGATGGAAAGCGTGGTCAACATTGAAAATTTTTTGGAGCATCTCAAAGGAGGAGAGGAGGAGATAGGTTTAACAACAGAATTCCAGAGCTTATGGCTGAAAGCAAGGTGACCAATGTTGCAATGATGCAAATCGGAGCTGTAAAAGAGGCCAGATTTGAAGCAGCAGAAATATCCGCCAAGGTTTTAGGACTGGAGGAGGTAACAGAGTTGTAAAGCAAAGAGTCTATAAAGCAGCTCAAAACCAAGGATGTGAATTTCAAAGTTAGGGTACTGTCAGACCAGAGCTAATGCAGGTCAACCAGTGACTGGCAATTGTTAAGAAATGCTGACAGGCAGCAAAAATGTTAGAAAGAACGTGGTCCCAACGGACGATGTTCCATGCCTCTGTAGGAAACAGGAGAATGCCTTTGCTTTTCTTTGAATCATACCAGCGAATCTTTCTCATCCCCTGAAAGAGCAGGCAAAGTTTTAGTTGGAAGTGTCTTTGAAAGATGGTACCACTGACTGTGTGGTATTCCTTCAGTGTATGCATCTCAGAGCAATACCGAGATAATTCTCAGTGTGCAACAGGTAAAATTCACGACAGTTTTAAAATTTCCCTGCAGTCACAAAATGACTGTACTGCTCGCTCAGCATCTACTGGCTCCTCTGCTGACTTCAGCTCCGAGTTGGACACCCAGACTTACCAGTCAAGCACAGTAAGCATAGGTCAGATATTACAACCATGTAATCAAGCATAGATCAATTGAACCATTAAGCATTACTGTCAGTATACACTGGAGCAACAGCCTAGACTTTGTTTGCTTTAATGTAACACATGCAGTTAAAATAATGAAAGAAAACTGTACCAACATGGCCCTCAAGCATTCACTAGATCCATTTAGATCATGGAGCTAAAATTAAGTTTTAAGCAGTTATCGTTCTTGTCCATGAGAATTATTCTATTTACAAGTTCCAAGTGGCTTTGTTAACAACTAGGCAATAAATACTCGAGAAGTGAAGTGTGCTTTTGTTTGACTTCCAACTTTTTACCATACCCTGATTCCCACTTCCATTTGATTTGATGTTTGTCTTGAATCAAAATTCTTGTCTTGTCAAGTTAAAATACTGGCTATAAATTTTAAATATGTCTGCAAATTCAGCACAGCTCTATTGTATACTTTGCAGACACACTTTTTGAAGCCATTACATTAATGGTATTTTCTCATTTTGAAATCCTAATCTGAAGTAAGTCTTTATACTCTTCATTGGTTGAGGGCAGACCTGTTATTCATTGGGAGAATGCAGATGGAAGGTGCCAAAAAGGGTTGTTATGGACCAGACTGAACCCCCTAAAAATATATCAAGAAGATAGCTTTGGCCCTAACTTTTTGTTTTTTATAGATAAGTGTAGGGCATTGCCTTCCAGATGAAATTCGAATCGTCAAACTACTCGACTTTAAACAAAACACATTTTAATTATACACTACAGTTAAAATACAGACAAAATAAAAAAATTGGATAGATAGATTCCTTAAAGTGTGGAAACAGGCCCTTCAGCCCAACAAGTCTACACCGACCCTCTGAAGAGTAACCCACCCAGTCCCATTTCTCTCTGACTAACGCATCTAACACTATGGGCAATTTAGCATGGCCAATTCACCTGACCTGCACATCTTTGGACTGTGGGACGAAACCGGAGCACCCGAAGAAAGCCCACGCAGACACGGGGAGAATGTGCAAACTCTACACAGACAGTCGCCCAAGGCTGGAATCGAACCTGGGACCCTGGTGCGGTGAGGTAGCAGTGCTAACCACTGAGCCACCGTGACGCCTCAAATGGGTTTAACTGTAACTCTATTGGAATGCTTAACAAAATAATATATATATTAATGACTGCTAATTAACTGTTCCAATATAGTAACATCCCATAAACATACTCTTGGCAAAAGCACATTCAGTAAAATAGATTGTCTCATATGCAATTCTAGTAACAGGAAGAGAACCTCAACTTTTAGCTGTAATAGAGAGAGAAATAAGAGTTTCCACATCAAAATTCAAGACCCCAACAACTGCTAAAAGCTAAAACTAAAAGTACTAGTTCTGTGGGAGCTTGACCCCACCCATTTCGCTGCTCTTTGGATGCTGCCTGAACTGCTGTGCTCTTCCAGCACCACTAATCCAGAATCTGGTTTCCAGCATCTGCAGTCATTGTTTTTACCTCGTTGATTTCCACCCATTTAGTCCCTTTCTATTGTTTCAATTTTTCATGAAAAGATCGCACAAGCTGCTTACTTTATTGACTTTGAGCTGACCACTCACTACCTCTGTCTTAACTTGCCTTCATAGAAAAAAAGGACGAAATACACCTCTGAAAGCCATAGTATTGTCACAGGGTGATTTCCATTTGTTCTGAGTTGGCTAGATTTCTGGTGATTGTAATTATCAATAGGAACTGGTCAATTATGTTGTGGATTCAGCTTGAACCTGTCATTAATATATAATGTCTGTGATAGCCAGACATTTCCTCTTCTATTCAAATCAATTTGCATTGAATTTTTATGTCATTATAAATGGAAGAAGTAAACATTTCTCTCTGAAATGAGAGAAGCTGTACACCCTAGAATTTGTATTCTCTACCCAGTCCCCTTAGCTAATGAGAGGGTGGTTAATAAGCTTCTAAGCCGTCATCCCCTTAACCCTCAGGACATTTGGGTTACAAAAGCTTTCATCTTCAAGCAAAGTTTCCCTGATGTGTCTCACACAGAGTCCATTATTCAGGTGGTAACTGGTCCACTAAATCCCTAAAGGTTTATATTCAGTTTATCCAAATAAAATAGCCAATGAAATGCATACACCTTGAGAATATGCCATGAGACATACACAATGAGAACAATAACGGATGGTAAAGAACCCTCTGGTCCAACATGATCCGAACAACTGTGATGCCTTTTGCAATATGCTATTCCACTTGACAGCTAGGGAATAATCTGTAAGGGTCGAGAGCGTGGTGCTGAAAAAGCACAGCAGGTCAGGCAGCATCGGAGCAGGATAATCCTGACCTGCTGTGCTTTGCCAGCACCACACTCTTGACTCTGATCTCCAGCATCTGCAGTCCTCACTTTCTCCTAATAATCTGTAAGGGATAAGTAAGCACCTAAAACCTCAAACCAATTGGGGAAAGACATCTGGAACATTCATCTCCAATCCAAATTAGGCAACCAATCTCTGTTCAGGAGATTACCCCAGCCAGGATCAATGTCAGATTCTACTGAAAGTGATCCCTGCCCCAATCCAGCACTTGCTCTGAAGGAATTTAGCAGATCAGTGTTAACTGCAAGAGCTGCCAGCCTGTTCCACTGGTCTGCAATTCCCTGGGAAAGATCTACCTCCTAGTATTCTGGCTTTCCTACGTGAGACATTGATCCCTAGTTCACACTAAATGTTTTAGTTGAAACAGCTGTCTACACAACTTTCTCTTTTCATCATCTCCTAAACCTCAAATCAACAAGTTTCTCAAAAATGAATACAAGGGACAAAGATTTGGGCTGTACACATCAGGCCAATACCCAAGGTTCACAACAAACGTAATGTACGCAGGTGTGTTTCAGCTGCATTCTACAGGTATCTGCGTAACGCTGCTATCTTTGAAGACCTCATAACATATGAATTTACAGCCCCCTCCTTTACAGAACAAAGCACCCACCCCACCCACTATAAGTGCAGTCATGGCCATTTTTATCTTCATTATGTTCTTGATATTTACAGTAAGGTGGAAGACAATAGTGGTTGCTCTTGGAACAGTGAGTCTCAGGTTCAGGTTCTCTGTCTTGGTGAACACTGAAACATGAACATCCATTTCAAAATGCAGCTGAGGGGGCAAAATGCTAAACAATAAGGCAGGAATACTGTGTTCATCCATGTAGGTAGAAAGTGGGTACTAACAGGGAGCAACTAAGCAGCCTTGAGAATGTAGCCAAGTCTAACCGGAGGTTGACTGTCTATCCCTATGCCTAACCTGTCTTTGCAGCAACATTCCAATGAAAGATGCACTCCAAAGTGTAGTGCAGAAGTGCATTGGAAGTGGTTCAGAGATGAGCTATGATAGTCTGGAGAAGCTGGCACAAGTTGGATGGCAGCATCCATGCTCATGGGCTGTGGCAGTCATTGTTCATCCAACCTGTCCTGAGACATTGGTGCCAAGTGTCCATGATGCAGGTCCGATGGAGCACCAGGTCGGGAACTATGGAATCTTCAGGAATTCCTGGTGTCCAGTTTCCATGCAGTGGGTGACAGAATAGGAGAAGTGTGCATTAATAAAGGTAAGATTAACTGTTGAGGTTGAATAATGAGTAGTAATCTCCTTTTCACCGCTCAATAGTGAGAATCTTGTCTTGACTTCCCGAACTCAATTGGAAAATGCAGCTGGTTGGCTTCAACGTTGAGAAAGGTTACACCCTACCAGGAACATGATTCTCCCAAACTGCTGACCATAGCGTATTTTATTCAGGGCCTTGGAAGATTCCATCCCAGGAGATTTACACATGAGAATAGCTAAATCTCGTTCTTGCCCCATTAGTTTCAGTACAGTGATCTGAAGGGTTGCCAAGAATTACAAAGATTGTGCAGCACAGATGCAGACCTTTCAACATTCTATAATTAGAAAAAAAAAACCCAGCCTGTTATTCTTTTTTGATAGTTGCAAGCCCTCAGGGTCATCCTCCCCAATGTTTATGTTCTTATGTTTGAACACATGTTCAACATTCACCCGAACCAGAGTGCATTTTTTTAAGTCAAACAGCATTTCTTCAGCCAGTAGTTCAATCCCCAGAGCATTTTGAATTGCTTGTCGTCTTTGAGCATTATCTGGAATTCTGAGTTTCACATGTAAACTAACAAACTGCTTGGGCAGGCTTTATTTAGAATACCATGCCCGTTTGGCTGTCCTCATTGAGTGGATAATATTGTGTCTTTGAAAAGGGCACAGAAGTGATCCTCAAACTTAATTGCCAGTTAATCAGGTAAACTCAAAAAGCTCTGTCCATAAACCTTTGAAAAGTGCACAAGAAAACTGAAGTTTCTGGAAAAGCTCTGGAGGTCTCGCAGCATCTGCGCAGAGAAATCAGAATTAACATTTCGGGTCTAATGACCCTGCCTCAGAACTGATGGTGGCTAGGAAAATGTCGAAGAAAATAGGATGTGGGGAGGGGGTAAGGAGTAAACAATAGGTGGGGATGGAGCCCAAAGAGAGAGAAGAGTAGTTGGACAGGCAAAGGAGTGGATAACAATCTGGCTAGAAGAGTGAATAGCTGTTAAGGGAGATTGTTAATGGCTAACAACAGCTGGTGAGTAATGGTAGAGTATGTGGTAACAAGGCCTGGTGTGTGGTGTTGGGGTCTAGGACATGGAAGAGTTCAGACTCTAAAATTATTGAAATTAATACTGCTGCTGAGCTTCTCTAGAACACTGCAGCCATCCTGAGACAGAGATGTTGGCCAGGGAGCACGGTGGTGTGTTAAAGTGGCATGCAACTGGAACTCAGGGTCTTATTTGCGGGCAGAACGTAGGTTTGGAAAAGTACAGTCTTGGGTGAATTGATCATGTTTTAGAAAATTATGCAGGGTGTAGTTTGTGTTCAAAAACAAATCATTTCATTTGGATAGTTGAGGAAAAACAGGTATCATTTAACAAGTTACTTCACGGCAGAACTAGGTTCAATAGTAAGCAGTTAATCTTTTCTTAATGAATAGCAAACCTCTGAAACAAGTTTCCAGCTAACAGGCTGAACCCCAGTTCACTATATTCTTACAAGTGAGAGGACAATACTTATTCTGGCTGGGATAGAGATCAGCTTGTATAAGCGGTTACTGTCCTGCAGTACAAATCAAGGTTAGCTTGATCTGCAAAAAGATAGAAGATAAAACGTGATAATGACAAGTGTAAATTATTCCACAAAACAAAGATAAATGGGTAACAAACATATTTCATGATTTATATTGGAAAAGATAATGACTCAGAAACTCAAGTCTCCACTCTATTAAAGGCTGTTGTTTTTTTAGCAGCCATGACCAGTTCCACCCTTGTTAGGTTGCCATGACAACCTGTTCATTAAAAGACCAATAATAAATTTATTGAGTATGGGCAAGGGAACTGTTTGGAGCGAGATATGAGACATGACACTCTCAAAGAAGATCATTGTTCTACTTGAACATGAGGAGAATGATGACACCATGTTTAATGATGATGAAGTGAATCATTCAGTATTTGTTCTTGTAATCATGCCTGTATTCTTAATTTGTTGACCATCGAGATGTTAATGAAAGAACAGCTGCACATTTACTGACAAGATAAGGAATTATCTTAAGCAACAAACATTGACATCTGATTTTCTGGTAGTGACAACATGTTTTAGATTTTGAAATGTCCGTGGGTGTGGACGATAATGCTTTGTTGGCTTTCTCATGCAAATTACCTTTGGCTGCATACTATGTTTACAAAAGAAAAATTTCTGCCTGCTTTCCCATCTGTTTGTAAAGGAGCTGAGCAGACCACATTCAAAATGAATAGCTTCAAAAAAACAGCATTGTCTTTTATTCACAGCAATTGCATCTGCAATGCACAACACAATACTCAGAGGCTGAGATGACTGATTTGTTCTTAGAAGACACATCCACCACTATTCACCCATGAAAACAATGAGGTCATAAGAGAATGAATTGGCCTTCACAGATTATTGAACTTCCGTCAATTGGTGTTCCAATTGTTTGCACAAACTTAAATAGAGCACCCATGATGAGGTTGGCTGGGCTGGGGCTGAAGAAGATTGCGAGATATGCTTTCATTTAAACTCCTGCTATCAGCCATCAACAGGTGAAGAAGGTGTTTAAGCCTGCTTCCCTTCATTACACAGACCTTTAAGAGCAGGAGATCGGAAGTCATTTTGAGGTTGTACATGATATTGGTGAAGCCTCTTTTAGAGCATTGTGTCCAGGTCTGGTCTCCCTATCACAGAAATGATACTAGTAAGCTGGAGGCCATTCAGAAGCGGTTTACCAAGATGTTGCTGGGAATGGAGGGTTAGCAAGGTTAGATCTCATGGCACACAGGGAGAACTAGCCATTTGGATATAGAACTGGCTCAAAGGTAGAAGACACAGGGAGATAGTGGAGGGTTGCTTTTCAGACTGGAGGCCTGTGACCAGTGGAGTGCCACAAGGATCAGTGCTGGGTCCACTACTTTTCATCATTTATATAAATGATTTGGATGTGAACATAGGAGGTATAGTTAGTAAGTTTGCCAATGACACCAAAATTGGAGGTATAGTGGACCGAGAGAAGGTTACCTCAGATTACAATTGGATCTTGATCAAATGGGCTAATGGGCTGAGGAGTGGCAGATGGAATTTAATTTGGATAAATGTGAGTTGCTGCTTTTTGGGAAAGCAAGTCTTAGCAGAACTTATACACTTAATGGTAAGGTCCAAAGGAGTGTTGCTGAACAAAAAGATCTTGGAGTGCCTTAAAAGTAGAGTCACAGGTAGATAGGATAGCGAAGAAGGCATTTGGTATGCTTTCCTTTATTGGTCAGAGCATTGAGTATAGGAGTTGGGAGGTCATGTTCCGGCTGTACAGGACGTTGGTTAGGCCACTTTTGAATATTGTGTGCAATTCTGATCTTCTTCCTTTCGGAAAGATGTTGTGAAACTTGAAAGGGTTCAGAAAAGATTTACAAGGATGTTGCCAGAGTTGGATGATTTGAGATGTAGGGAGAGGCTGAATGGGGTGGGGCTGTTTTCTCTGGAGCATCGGAGGCTGAGAGATGACCTTATAGAGATTTACAAAATCATGAGGGGCATGGATAGGATAAATAGACAAAGTCTTTTCCCTGAGGTGGGGAGTCCAGAACTAGAGGGTATGGGTTTAGAGTGAGAGGGGAAAGATATAAAAGGGACCTAAAGGGCAACTTTTTTATGCAGAGGGTTGTGCGTGTATGGAATGAGCTGCCAGAGGAAGTAGCAGAGGCTGGTACAATTGCAGCATTTAAAAGGCATCTGGATGGGTATATGAACAGGAAGGATTTAGAGGGAAATGGGCCAAGTGGTGGCAAATGGGACTAGATTAGGTAGGATATCTGGTCAGCATGGATGAGTTGGATTGGAGGGTCTGTTTCCGTGCTGTACATCTCTATGACTCTATGAGAGGATGGATCGGCTGGGACTTTTTTCACTGGAGCGTGGGAAGTTGAGAGGTGACCTTATACAAGTTTATAAAATAATGAGAGGGTATAGATAAGGTGAATGGCAGGCGTCTTTTCCTAGGGTATGGGATTTCAAAACTAGGGAGCATATGTTTTAGGTGAAAGGAGAGAGATTTTAAAAAGACATTAAGGGCAATTTCTTTTACACAGATAATGTTCCAAGTGTGGAATGAACTTCCAGAGGAAGTGGCAGATGCAGGTAGGTATAACGTTTAAAAAACATGTAGATAAATACATGAATAAGAAAGGTTTGGAGGGATATGGGTCAAGTGCAGCAGGTGCGACTAGTTTAGCTTGGGATTATGATTGGCATGGACTGATGGACTGAAGGATCTGTTTCTATGTTGTGTGACTCTATGACTCTATAAGCCAGGGAGGAGCTTGTGGATGGTTTGCATGCCAATCTAGGCAACTGTGATTTTAAGTTGCATTCAACAAGGTTAGTCACCTTAGATTGGTCAGGTTATTTTCAAATGTGCCATCAAGCTCCAGTCAAGTCCCATATCTGCTCAGGAGTTAAAATAGAGCCTAGCAAATCCTTGATACCTAATCAGGAAAGCAACTGTTGGGACACAAAAATGGGGCACACTCTGGCCTTTTCATCTTTCTCCCCAAAATCCTATTCCCTACTGCCCATCACCATTGAATTGCACAGCATATATTGACCTTCCTGTAACCCCAGACACACCTCCCCCACAACCCCCAACCACCACTCACTGCACACACCCCTCTCAACCTGATGTAACTTTGTTTGAATATATTACAATAAAATCTATTATCACCCTAGCTTAATCACACATTTTTAATATACTCCACAATTCCAAATTGCCTAATTCTGTGCTTGCAAAATACTGGGAGGATAACATGGACGGAGTATAAGATACAGCAGTTGCCAGCATCAGTGAAGAGAAACAATGTTGTGATGTCATTTGCAGTGTACGTAGATATTCATTTACTTAATACAGGGTATGTAAACAGTTTGGTGCACATCATCACAAAGAGTGACGCAAGCGAATTGGTAGTTGGAGCCATATTGATCAGCAAGTAACACTTGGATGGGGGTCTGTTGGAATCCTGCTTTCTTCAATAAAGAGCCCTTTGCTTAGTTAAGTAATCATCATAATATTAGGTACATTTGTGTTAACAGTTAATTACACAATAGGTACAAATTTTGACTTTGAAATCTCTGGATTCCTGCAGCTAGAATCTCTTCTTTTTCCCCCTGATGCTACAGATCTGGATTTGCACCCCTCTATTTCTGACAAGCTGAACTCACTGAAGGACTTAACTGGAGGAAGCTAGCTACACCTCTGCTCAGTACTTGAACAGTTTTAACACAAGTAGCCATGGTGAGGCAAATGTAGTGGTTAATTGGTGTCCACGATAACTCCAGTGATGGATCAAGGTAACATCAGAGTAACAGTCTAAATCATGGAAAATTGATATTTTTTAAAAACTTTACCAGAGGCCCAGCTGATCTAATGTGGCAGCTACAGTGAGGTAACTGCAATTTCATGAGGGGTGTTTCTCAAAATCGGATCATAATATTTACATTGTCTATACAGTATACCAGTACCAAAAATGATTTCAATCTACATTGCAGCATTAAGGGATAAAATGCTCCAAAGTGCATCAAGGAAGCATTAAGAAATAAAAGACAACATCAAGCCATTTATTTCTAAAAGGTTAATAAATGAGATTTTAAGGAGTTTCTTAAAGGCTGAAAGCAAGGCAAGGAAGCGGAAAGATTTATGGGGGAATTTCCAGAGCTCATCTCTAAGGAGAAGAGTCATATTTTGGACTCAAACATTAACTCTGTTTCTCTCTCCACAGATGCAGCCACACCTGCCAATTTTCTCCAGCATTTTCTGTGTTAATTTCAGATTTGTTGCATCCTTCGTGCTTTTCTTTCACTATAACTACATTTTTCGATTGTAATTTGAGCAAATCCCAATCGCTATTTTTAATTCATTGTTTTAACACCATGAACCATTTCATTTCCAAGCCACATAAGGTTAGGAGCCTTGGACCTTCTTGACACTATATTTGCTTGGCAGATTGACAATAAGCCTGAAGATTGCAAGGTGTTTATCTGGGTTTGGTTCCACCCAATTGATGGTCGTAGCAACAAATTCTGAGCAGAAACATAGAACATAGAACATTACAGTGCAGTACAGGCCCTTCAGCCCTCAATGTTGTGCCGACCTGTCATGCCAATCTGAAGCCATCTAACCTACACTATTCCATGTACGTCCATATGCTTGTCCAATGACGACTTAAATGTACTTAAAATAGGCGAATCTACTACCATTGCAGGCAAAGCATTCCATACCCTTACTACTCTCTGAGTAAAGAAACTACCTCTGACATCTGTCCTATATCTATCACCCCTCAATTTAAAGCTATGCCCCCTCGTGCTCGCCATCACCATACTTGGAAAAGGCTTTCCCTGTCCACCCTATCCAACCCTCTGATTATCTTATATGTCTCTATTAAGTCACCTGAAAAATGTTTTGCTAGAAACGTGGAGCATGTCAGGCAGCATCAAAGGAGCAGGAGAATCGACATTTCAGGCATAAGCCCTTCTTCAGGAACATCGATTCTCCTGCTCCTTTGATGCTGCCTGACCTGCTGCACTTTTCCAGCAACACATTTTTCAGCTCTGATCTCTAGCATCTGCAGTCCTCACTTTCTCCTCTATTAAGTCACCTCTCAACCTTCTTCTCT
>NC_057712.1:28497879-28562003 GCF_004010195.1 Chiloscyllium plagiosum
CTTAAAAATACAGAGTAGACCATTTAGGGCAGAGCTCAGGAGAAATTTCTTCACCCAGAGAGTGGTGGCTGTGTGGAATACTCTGCCCCAGAGGGCAGTGGAGGCCCACTCTCTGGATTCATTTAAGAAAGAGTTGGATAGAGCTCTCAAAGATAGTGGAATCAAGGGTTATGAAAATAAGGAAGGAACAGGATACTGATTAGGAATGATCAGCCATGATTATATTGAATGGTGGTGCAGGCTCGAAGGGCTGAATGGCCTACTCCTGCACCTATTGTCTATTGTCTATTGTCTATTGAAGCCCTCCTGCACATACTGGACAAAAACTAACCCATCTATAGTACTCGTACTATAGTGTTCTCAGTCAATATTTGGAATGTTGAAGTCCCCCATGACAACTACCCTGTCTCTCTCACTCCTATCGAGAATCATCTTTGCTATCCTTTCCTCTACACCTCTGGAACGATTCAGAGGCCTATAGAAAACTCCCAACAGGGTGACCTCTCCTTTCCTGTTTCTAACCTCAGCCCATACTACCTCAATTGACGAGTCCCCAAACATCAATTCTGCAATACTGTCCTTGACCAACAATGCCACACCTCCCCCTCTTTTACCATCTTCACTGTTCTTACTGAAACATCTAAATCCTGGAACCTGCAACAACCATTCTTGTCCCTGCTCTATCCATGTCTCAAACAAAGGAACTCGGATGATACTTTTGCCGGTGCTTCTCCAATGCCCTGAGTGTAGTTTTATGGACATTTCTGAACTATCTTATGATTTCTGATAAGAAATGAGACCCTCTAATTAGCAGTTACACAAAGATTGGACATTGGTGGTGCAAAGCCTGCAGAACCATACTTTGCTACAGCTCAGTGCCATAACAAAATTTTTATGGTCAGAATGATTAAACAACTGCATTTGGCAACAATTCCCATCAATGCCTACCTCGATATATCGGGGTTTCAGATGCAATGGCACTGGCAGAACTTTTATGATGAATGAATACTTGTCGTTTTATCATTATAAAACTTTAACAATGTAAGGCAAAAATATAAATTTAATGTGTTGCATATTTACACATCCTATGCAGCAATTATCTCATAATCACTATGAATCCTGTGGTATTTGTTCTTCAACGATCATTAATTTTTAATACACAAGCACGACAACTTCAGGTTAAAACCAGCCAAGCTTAAATGACAACTTTTTGTAGATTGCAGTTATTGTGTATAAGAAACCTTGAACATGCCCTTTAACAATTCACTGTGTGCTTAGAGGATTCTCAGAGGAAAACTATCTAAAATATTTAAGAGCAACTGATGGGGGTGTTTCAATATGTTGAAATGTGATTTTTGATTATTTTTGTTTCTGACACAGCCCAAGAAATTACATTGCATTTTACCCATTTCTCAGCTGATTTCCTTCTTTCTAAGTTATTTAAATGGCAGGCAGGAAAATATCATTCTCCTAGTCAAACATGCACCTCACCCATTGGCTATGTAGAAATGTGCCACAGAAAACATAGTAAAAAGGGGCAGGAGTAAGGCATTCAGCCAACTAAGTCTGCCTCACCAGTGCCTCACCATGGCCGATCTTCTAACTCAATGCCTGACTCCCATTTCTTTCTCATATCCCCTGACACCTTGCGCTTCCAGAGATCTTTCACAAAATGTTCAGTGGTTTCCCCTCCACAACCACTTCCATAGTTTCACCACCCTCACCTCACCTCAGTCTGAAATAGCCTACTGCATATCTGAGACCACGATCAACCCCACCACCACTTCGATCAGGACTCTTTGGACAAGAGAAATATCATTCAGTATGTCTGCCTCAGTCCGAATTTAATACATTTCAATGAGATTTCCTCTCATTCGTCAAATATTCAGTGAATACAGGCCCTGTCGAACCCGTCTCTACAACATTGGTTTTGCTTGAGGTAGCCAGTGACTGCTGTCTACACTCAGGGAAGCAAATCCTAAAGTTCACTTGAACATTAAAGCGAGGCTACCTATACAGAAAGCAGCACCCCAATTATTACTGTTTCCATACCCTCAAATATCTCCCACACTCGATCCCCAGGCACTCACTTCCAGGCTCTAGTCCCCACTGTTCAGTCTCCTTCCCCCCACAGAGTGATCCTAATTTCCTATTTCTTTTTCCCCTGGTACTGGCCCTCAGTCTCTGATATCACTGCCAACAATCACCCACTTCCCAGGCACTTGCCAGTGGGCTCGTTCCATCATTTGCTTCCAGCAGTCGAATGAATTTTCATCACCTACGTAAAACCGGTCCTTCTACAGCATCAGCTCTACATGAGAGCAGAGTCTAGATTAGAGTGGTGCTGGAAAAGCACAGCAGGTCAGGCAGCATCCGAGGAGCAGGAAAATCGACATTTTGGACAAAAGCCCTTCATCAGGAATGAGGCCCTGATGAAGGGCTTTTGCTCGAAACATAGATTTTCCTGGTCCTCAGATGCTGCCTGACCGGCTGTGCTTTTCCAGCACCATTCTAATCTAGACTCTGATCTCAAGCATCTGCGGTCCTCACTTTTGCCTAGTCTACATGAGAGCAGTCCAAAGGCCAGTATCCAGAGCTTTTTGCACTCCACCAATGAAAGAAATTCCTAGTGAATGCAAAAAAGCTTTGCATTTATATACAAATCTCTCAATGTTTCAAGACACTTCAGTAAATTTGATTTATTTCAGGTTTGATGTATGCAAATAAACCAATCAATTTACAACAGGCAGTGGATGTAGCAGTCTGGGCCTCTGTGTTTGTTTCAGAACTCCAGCTCATAATCTTTATTAATATGAAGATGTGTAAGCCACAAAACTCCACACAGAGTCTCTCTCCCACTGAACTTCTCCCTGGTTATTGGCTCCTGTTTGAAATCTCTATTGCAGTTCTGAATTTGCAAATGTGGCTCATATCATCACTCACTAGAAAATGTTGCCAAAGAACACAGTCGTAAAGTCACAGAGTTGTACAGCACGGTCCAACAAATATCCTAAACTGATCTAGTCCCATTTGTCAGCATTTGGCCCATATGCCTCTAAACTCATCTTTACATTGTCCTCATTTGTTTGCTTTTTAAAGGCTGTAATTGTACCAGCCTCCACCACTTCCTCTGGCAGCTTATTCCATATAGTCACCACCCTCTGTGTGAAAAGGTTATCCCTTAGGTCCCTTTTAAATCTTTCTCCTCTCACCTTAAACCTGTGCCCTCTAGTTTTGGACCCCCCTACCCTGAGAAAAATACCTTACTTATTCACCCTATTCATGCCCCTCCTGATTTTATAAACATCTAGGTCACCCCTCAGCCTCTTACACTCCAGGGAAAACAGTCTCAGCCTATTCAGCCTCTCCCAGTAGCATCTTCCTATAATGTTTTAAATCATGAGAAATCTCAGAGATGTCTCTTGAAAATTCACAATTTTCTTTGCACCCAGATTTGTTGAGTGCTTAAACCCCTACCAGAATATTGTTAATCAAAGCCATCAAGATGCTGGCTCTCATTCTCTTTATTGTATCTACTGATGTCCTGCCTTTGAATAAGAAAAGATTAAGAATAATCAGATGGAGGCCAAAATAATTTTCAACAAGTTATACGTGAATGCTGTTAGAATTACAAATAAGCTGCCCATCATTAACATAGTTCAGCATACTTTAAGATGTAAGTTCTATTACTATTGAAAGTAAATACCACATTAATAATTTACTACCCGCATATAAGACAGTACAAGAATTACAAAGAATTGCCTGGAATGTAATTTGGCCCCACTGACTGATGCTGGTGGTTATGAAGTCAAATATAAAGGTGAGGCCTGAAATCTGGAGCCACTCCCATGAATCGGCATGGATGTGAAGTGAGTCTGTAAGCCACACTCTGCTTTTACAGGTGGAGTGAGAGTGTGTGAGTGTGAGTCTGAAAGCACAAGTTTGAGTGTGAGAGTAACAATGAGTGTGTGTGAGAAAGTGAGAGTATGTGTATGAGAGAGTGAGAATGTGAGTGTGAAAGTGTGAAATTGTGTGAGTGAGAATGAATGAGAGATTATGAATGTGAGAGTGAGAGGGAAAATGAGAGTGTGTGAGTGTGAGTGAGAGATTGAGTAAGTGAAACTGTGAAGGTGTGAGTGAATGAGAGTGCAAATGTGAGAGTCAAGTAAGGGTAAGAGTGTGTGAGAGTGAGAATGAGTGAATTTGAATTGAATTTATTGTCACGTGTACCGAGACACAGTAAAAAGCTTTGACTTGTGAGCAATACAGGCAGATCACAGAGTTAAATAGCATAGATAAGTAAATAATAGGTACACAGTGGCAAAATCAAAACCACAGGTACAGGCGAATGTTAAGAATTTGTGAGTCCATTCAGTAATCTAACAACAGTAGGGTAGAAACTGTTATGAAACCGGCTGGTTCATGTGTTCAGGCTTCTGTACCTTCTCCCCGATGGTAGAGGTTGTAGAAAAACATTGCCAGGGTGGGATGGATCTTTGAGAATGCTGGCGGCCTTTCCTTGACAGTGGGCTTGGTAGATGGATTCTATATATGGGAGGTTGACCTTTGTGATTGCCCGGGCTGAGTTCACCACTCTCTAACCATCTCCGATCTTGAATGGCACAGTTGCCATACCAGGTAGTGATACACTAATAAAGAATGGTCTCGCTGAGTGAATGTGAGAGAGAGTGCGAGTATAGGAGGGTCGGAGTCAATGTGGGGAGAGTGAAAGTGAGAATGAGGGTAGCAGTATGGGTATGTGAATGCAAGAGTGAGAATGAATGCGTGTAAGCGAATGTGTATGAGGATTAGATTTTATTGTCTACAATAGCTTCATGGTCACCATCACTGAGGCTAACTTTCTATTCCAGATTTTACTAATTGAATTTAAATTTCACCAAATGCTGTTGTGCAAGTTGAACCTATGCTGCAAAAGCATTAGCAAGGGCAGCTGGAGTGCAAGAGCAGTGATATTAATCCTACAGCATTAACTAACTTATACCTCCAAGCTTTAGAATCTCTGGCAGGTGGAAACACTTTCTCTACAACTTCCTTATTGGATAGCATTACACATCCTCAGAACGTTTCGTCTAATTTAGACATAGGAAGGTCCCTTAAATAGTAGTTAATTAATAATCGGACATAATACTTTTGCTAGTGCTGTTTGAAGGATAAAAACTGCTTAGTTTACTAACTGCACTTCTCAGCTGCCCCCTCTTATTCCATGTGGTATTTTGTAGCTATGTCAGAGAACAGAGCTTATTTAAAACTGTGATCTGAACATCAATGTAACAGTCCCTCAATGCTGCATGAAAATTAGGTCACTTTTATGCAGGCATTTGGTGATGAAGGCAAATGTAGGTTTTATTATCAGGTTTGATGTGTATTTTGATGCTTTTATCCTTACTTTTGACATCAGTATCCAAAGATCAAAATATTCCTATCGCCTATGTGATTGCCTTGTGCTGCTAGTAGTTATGTTTCACTTTGAAATCAGTTTGTCATCTGCTGCTTTATCAGTCATTTGAACATCCTTAACAAATCCCAAAGTAACGGGGTCAATTTTTCTGTGAATAGCACGTTTGGCTCATTAAACCTGCACTTATCCAGAAACTCTGAGATCTTGAATGGTAATTTTCAGTCAGAAGGGCAGCTAAATAGAATAGTATCCATACAAGGTATGGGGATCTGTCTGAACAAGGCAAGAAACTGTGTATATCTTTAACCAGAGTCAAAATGTGTGGCAGTGGAAAAGCACAGCAGGTCAGGCAGCATCTGAGGAGCAGGAGAGTTGATGTTTCAGGCATAAGCCCTTCATCAGGAATGCTGGGGGAGGGGAACTGAGAGATAAATAGGAGGGGGTGGAGCTTGGAAGGCGATAGGTGGATGCAGGTCGGGGGTGATGGTGATAGGACAGAGAAGAGGGTGGAGCAGATAGGTGGGAAGGAAGATGGACAGGTAGGACAGTTCAATAGGATGGTGTAGAGTTGGAGGGTTGGATCTGAGATGAGATGGGAGGAGGAGAGATGGTGAGGAGGGGAGAAACCTGGTGAAATCGGCCTTGATGCTGTTTTGGTTGGAGGGCCCAAGGTGGAAGATGAGGTGTTCTTCCTCCAGTTGTCAGGTGGCTAGGATTTGGTGGTGGAGGAGGCCCAGGACTTGCATGTTCTTGGCGGAGTGGGAGGGGAAGTTGAAGTGGTCAGCCACAGGACAATCAGGTTGTTTGGTGCATGTGTCCCAGAGATGTTCTCTGAAATGTTCTGTGAGTTGGCGTCCTGTCTCCCCACCACATCGAGAGCAACGGATACAGTAGATGAGGTGTTGGATGTGCAGGAAACTCTCTGCTGGATGTGGAAGGATCCTTTGAGGCTATATCTTTAACCAGTCAAGTTAAAGGATTGTGAAACAGTACATAAAAATAGGAAGATTAAATTGAAACAGTAGTGTAGTGGTAATGTCACTATAAACAAAACCCAGGAACCCAGGCTAATGCTCTGAGCATATGGATGCAAATCCCACCAGGACAATTCATGGAATTTAAATTCAATTCATAAATTTGTGGATTAGAAAACTGGTGTCAGTAATAGAACATAGCACTGTAAAGCATACTACAGGCTGTTCAGCCCACGATGTTGTGCCGAGTATTTATCTTAATCTAAGATCAACCTAACTTACACACCCTTCAATTTACTGTCGTCTATGTGCTTGTTCAGCAGTCACTTAAATAGTCACTGAGCCAGTATGGGTGGAAGTCAGTAACAGGAAAGGAGCAGTCACTTTATTGGGTGTTTTCTATAGAACCCCCCAATAGCAGCAGAGAAATGGAAGAACAGATTGGACAGCAGATCTTGGAAAGGTACAGATGTAACAGAACCTATGCTGCAAAAGCATTAGCAAAGGCAGCTGGAGTGCAAGAGCTGAGAAGTGCAGTTAGTAAACTAACTGTTGTTATGGGTGATTTCAACTTCCCCAATATTGACTGGAACCTCCTTAGTGCAGATGGTCTGGATGGAGCCAATTTTGTCACATGTGTCCAAGAAGGATTCCTGACTCAATATGTAGATGGGCCGACTGCGGGGAGGCCATGTTGGATTTCGTGCTAGGCAAAGAGCCAGGCCAGCTGTCAGATCTCTCATTGGGAGAGCATTTTGGTGAAAGTGACCACAACTGCCTCACATTTATCCAGCCACGGAGAGGGACAGGAACAGACAGTATGGGAAGGTATTTAATTGGGGAGGGGAAATTATAATGCTATTAGACAGGAGCTGTGGAGTATAAATTGAGAACAATTGTTCTATGGGAAATGCACAACAGAAATGTGAAGGCTGTTTATGGAGCACTTGTTGCGAGTATTCGATAACTTTGTCCCACTGAGACAGGCAAGGAATGGTAAGATGAAGGATGGCAAGCGAAGAGGAGCTTCTCGTCAAGAGGAAGAAGGAAGCTTACTTAAGGTTGAGGAAGCAAGGCTCTGGCACAGCTTTAGAGGATTACAGGGTAGCTGGGAAAGAACTCACAAATGGACTGAGGAGAGCTTGGAGTTGGGGGGAAAAAGCCTTTGCGGAAAGGATTAGGGAAAACCTGAAGGCATTCTACACTTATGTGACGAATAAGAGAATGATCAGAGAGAGATTAGGGCCAATCAGGGATAGTGGAGGGAACTTGTGCCTGGAGTATGTAGAGGTAAGGGAGGCCCTAAATGAGGTTTTTGCTTCAATATTCACTGGAGAAAGGGATTCACTTGATGATAGTGAGAACACTGTGGACCAGGTTAATGGGCTAGAACAGGTTGATATTAATAAAGTGGGTGTGTTGGAAATTCTGGGAAGCATCAAGATAGATAGTCCCCAGGGCCAGACCAGATGTATCCAACTATGGGAAGCGAGGAATGAGATTGCCACGCTTCTGGCGATGATCTTTGCATCCTCATTCTCCATGGGAGTAGTACCGATGATTGGAGGGAGGTGACGTTTGTTCTGCTGTTCAAGAAAGGGAATAGGGAAATCCTGGGAATTACAGACCAGTCAGTCTTATTGTTTGTGGTAAGCAAGATACTGGAAAGGATTGTGAGATAGGATTTATGACTATTTGGAAAAACATAGTTTGATTAAAGATAGTCAGCATGGCTTTGTGATTTTCAGATGCCCAACCTAACAAGATGTTCTGTCTTGCGCTGAAAGTGAGGATTTTGAAAAGATTTTTCTTATGCGCATCTACAGGGAACACTCTGGACAGGCCAAGAAGAAGAGAGATTGGGTCCTTCTCCACCCTTACACCCAAAATCCCCTCCATTGCACCCACCACAGCACTCCAGTATGTTTGAAGCCTAGCACAGGACCAGAGACAATGGGTAAGAGTGCCCGTACAAACCTTATACTTCGGACATGTTGAAGATACCCCTGGTTTAAATTTTGACAAACGATCCCGAGCTAAGTGGACCCTGTGGAAAATCTTCAACTGTAAAGCATGGGTCCTATTGCAAATTGATATCTTCCTTGCGTTTTCCAAATATCCTCCCATGCCTCTGAGGAGAACTCAACGCCTAGCTCTCACTCCCACACCCTGCAGAGTCGATCGAACTCATCTGAGGGCCCCCCATTGATGATATAAAGTGCTGACAGAAAGTGTACTCTTAGCACTGAGCACCCTCCTCTCTATGTCAGATTTGTAGGGATTAGTCAAAAGTGTAGTCTTTTTTTTTAATACAATCGTTAACTTGAAAAAAATGATAGAGGTCCCTGTTAGATAGCTCATATTTCCGTGCTGACTAATCAAAGGATACCATTGAGTCTCTCTCAAATAAATCACCCATGCAAGACACACTCCTAGCTGCCCAATGTGTGAATCCTGAATCCATCATCCCTGATTGCAAACCCGGTATAGGTGTAAGAAAAGATGTTTTGCCAATATTGCCTTCCCTCTGCTGAATTGCCGTCCATGCTTTAACAGTATTGGTAACTATTGGGTTATGGCAATATTCCTTAGCTGTCCTCATTTTGTCCAAAAACAGCAAGCTCGTAAGGGGACACCTTGCTGGAGAGGTCTCGATATCTAACCATATTGAAAGAGGGTCCCGACAAGCCCAATCACTCACCTAAGATAAAAGTGAGCTTAGTTGATAGTTTTTAATGTCCAGAGATCCACTCCCCCCAGTCTGTGAGGCAATTGCAGTTTAGCTAATTTAATAAGGGGCCACTTATGATGCCAAATAAAAGAGTTGAACCAGCTGTTCAGTCCCCTGAACGTTTGCTTATCAAAAATCAGGGGGTGCAGCCGGATAGGGTACAACAAAAGGGGAGAATACTCATCTTCATAAGTGCTATCTGACCTAACCATGAGACTGGAAGTGCCTCCCACCTTTGAAGGTCTGGTTTTATTTTGTCGAATAATTGAACAAAATTAGCTTTAAACTCAAGAACTGGAGAGATGAATATGCCCAAGTACATAAACCCCTCCTGTGACCACTTAAATTGGAATCGAGATTTGCCCTCAGGATCTAGCACCTTTGTAAGACCACCCATAGGCATAGCCTGTGATTTTGCAAAAGTAATCTTGTACCCCAAAAAGCTGCCAAACGAGCTGATGCATTGTATCAGGCAAGGCACCGAAACTGCTGGATTTGACAAAAAAATGAGGACATCATCCACGTACAATGAAATCTTATATAATTTTGACCCCACTTCTTGAGTCGATATATTAGGATCCCTACAAATGGCCTCCACTAATGGTTCAATCACCAGGATAAAACGCAATGGCAAAAGGGGACAGCCCTGCCGGCTGCCACTAAAAATGTTAAAATTGCTTGATCGTACCCCATTGGTGAGAACCTTTCCCCATCTTATCAAGGCTTCGCCCAAGCCAAACCACTCCAGAGTATAAAAATATACAGCCACTCAATTCGGTCAAATGCCTTCTCTGCATCTGAGCCTGTGACCTGCTCTTCTAACCATAGTGTGTATGTGGTGAGTCCAGTTTGAGTTTCTGGTCAGTGTAAGGAGGGCTGGTCAGTTTATTGTACAGCAGCTCCCTGGTTCTGACACTGGGCTTATGTTGTGAGATGTGGTGTGGTGCAAAACACAAGAGGCAGATGCTTCAGAGGCAAAGGAAATTCCAATTTCATTAAAACAAGCAAAATTGAGAACATATATAATCCCTGACAAGAAATGAATACTTAGAAAAAGAACAATGTTACGTATCAAATGAAATGAGACTTATCTGACAGCTACTAACACCCTAATTAACCCTTGCAGCCCCGACTTGGTACAGTGGATTTTGAATTACAGAGCTGTTAATTACTGTGTGATGGGGGGGTAGGGGGAGTGGTGGGGGGGAGGGGAGAGGGGGAGAGAGAGAGGGAGAGTAAAAGTGAATCCCAGAGTACAATCTTGTTTGCCATCCCTGGGGAGTGCCCTGCACTATCGCACAGAAGCTTATCCTTCCTACCCTATCTTACTGAGCTGGGACATCGATGCTGCCTGACCTGCTGTGCTTTTCCAGCACCACCCTAATCTTGACTCAATTCTGTTGAATGTCAAGGAACAATGATTAGATTGTCTCTTATTGATGATAAAGTCATTGCCTCGATTTTTTATGGCATGAATGTTGCTTGCAACTTGTCAGCCCAAGCCTGAATATGGTCCAGATCTTGTTGCATTTGTACATGGACCGCATCAGTATCTGAGGAGTAGCAAATGACCTTCTGCTCACTCCTAAAGTGGCTTCTGTTGGCTTGGACAGTGGTGGATGTCTCTGGCTCTGGCACCAGTCGGTCTCTCGGCCCTCCAGTCACTTCTCATCATTATGTGGAAGTCAGTTGATGAGAAGATTGCTCGCTCTCCTTCTTTTCCTGAGTCTGTGACTGGCTATAGCTGAGTCTCTTGATGCTGGCTGGAACTCTTGCTGAACAATCCCAGAGATTGTTCAACTCTGTTGATTAGGCAAAAGTGGGTACTGCAGATGTTCAAGATTAGAGTCTAGATTAGAGTGGTGCTGGAAAAGCACAGCAGGTCATGCAGCATCCAAGTAGCAGGAAAATCGATGTTTCGGACAAAAGCCCTTCATCAGGAGGGCCATTCCTCATCAAGGGCTTTTGCCTGAAACATCGATTTTCCTGGTCCTCAGATGCTGCCTGACCTGCTGTGCTTTTCCAGCACCACTCTAATCTTGACTCAATTCTGTTGAATGTCAAGAAACAATGATTAGATTGTCTCTTATTGATGATAAAGTAATTGCGTAGAATTTTTGTGGTGTGAATGTTACTTGCAACTTGTCAGCCCAAGCCTGGATATGGTCCAAATCTTGTTGCATTTGTACATGGACCGCATTTTTGTCTGAGGAGTAGCGAATGATGCTGAATATTATGCAGTCATCGATGAACACTCCTATTTATGAACTTATGCTGGAGGGAAGGTAATCAATGAAGCAGCTGAAGATGGTTGACCATAGGACTCTATTCTGAGGAACTTCTGCAGAGATATCCTGGAGCCAAGATGACAGCCTCCAACAACCACAATTTTATTTATAATTTCTTTGTAAGCCTCTTCACTAAAATTGAATCTTTGTTAAAGTCTCATTGCATAAATATGCTATTTTTAAACATCCATTTCTTAATCTAACAGCTGCATAGCAAATCTATTTGTGGCTCATCAGGTTTATTGATGCGTCCTTCTACTCCCTACTCCAGACCATATGGAGAGCGTGTTTCCCAGTGATGGCCGCAGTAGGAACTCTTTTAGCATGCTAAATGAGACAGCACAGAGATCACAGAGGAGGTGGGGCCCACAAGCAAAATGGGGTACAATGCTGGAAAATGGTCTATGACTTCCTGTACTTCACAAAGAGAAGGGATATGTTACAGTTTCTTTAAAGTGCCAGTCATGAGGGTGTCATGCAGTGTAAGTGTGTGAGTTGACAGGAATGACAGGCAAGGGTTTGAAGTGAAGAACTCAGCACCAAATGGAACATGACAACTAATTGTGGTGGAGCCAGTACCACAGAGAACGTTGTAACAGTTACAGGCCAGTGGGTATGTGCAGTTCTTACCATAAAATATAATTGGCTGTTATGCCTAATTTCCATATCAGAACACTATGGACCTACTCTTTGACATTTTTTCCAACATTGAAAATTCATTCAGCCATTTTTGTTGGGATGGAGAGTGACTGTTATGGATTGAGTTGTGACTATTAGATTTATAACTTCTTGATTATACAATCTTTGAGAAATAGCCATATTTACTCCAGTTCTCCAGCAATGTTTGTCAGGTGCCATGATAACAATGCTTTTCTATGAAGTTAATGTTTGATGCCAACGTCAGTGACCCACTTAAAGGACCCATCCAATTCTACTGTCTGTCTGCAATACAAAAGAACACATGACAACAAGAACTCATTGCTCAAGGATGGATGGCAATGTTCCTGACCTCTGCATGCTCAGCATGGTTGGTAACCATGGACTAACCAAAGGCATGCGAGGAAAATATGTTTCAGACAGGCAATGTCAGAGAGAACCAAGGTTGTCATGGCAATCAGCTAGTGACCCCTGTCAGTCCCTGCCTGAAAACCAACAACCCTGTTGAATGGGAGACAATCCTCATAGGTCACTATGGCCTTGCCTCATAGGTCACTATGGCCTTGTCTTTCATTGTTCCAGGGCTCCATGTGTAGCATCTCACCGTCAGCCTTACACAAATGAAGAAGGGAGTTGCCCAAGGTTACTCTTCAAAAGAGCAATGATGATGTGCGATTCCTGACTGCAGCCAGAGCTATCATGTTCAGCTCATTAGCATAATTACCAAAAGCAGAAAGGACAATTGAGTGCACCGATCTCCCCGGAAAGAGCCAGCAGTAATAATAAACCACTGCTTATTTGGTGGTTTGTCAGCACTGAAGACCAGTCCTGCAGCTGCCTCCCACTGCCACCAAAAAGGGAGCTTTAATGCCTCTTACATCCTCAGCCAATCTCCAGCATCATGAATATTTGCTCACCCATCCTCAGCAGCTGCAGGGATGGTTCCAAGGTGACAGGGCATATCCTCTGAGAGCCTGACATATGCCAGCTATGTGCAACCCACAGAGCCCAGCACAGCAGCTGTGTCACGTTGCCCATTACCTCAACAAGGTCAACAATAGAACAGACCATTGAATTCCTTAAGTTGAAGGTCTGCTGCTTGGACCAATCACGTGAAACACAGCACAACATCCCACAGATTATTGTGGTCTGCTGTGTCCCATACAAACTCACACAACAAAGAGGAAAAATGCAGGATTTGGATTTCTCCTCAGATGAGTATGAAAGGGAGATATCAGAAAACCCTGGTGCAGCTCCAGCTACTGATGCCATGGATTATGGAGTGATACACAAGAGAGATTCCTGAAACTTGCTTTCAATCTTGAGTTCAGACAGAATGAGGCCCCTACAAAATCCTTTGCAGTCTGGCTATCTCCTTCCAGTTCCTCTCATTTCTCCTCTCGCAGCATCCAAAAGTACTGGTTGCACAAGACCCATACTGGTTATATAGTGAACTAAATGGACAGATATCAAGTGAAGATCTGGTCAGCACAGGCTGTTTGGCCCTCCTTCCTGACTTGGATATCAAG
The DNA here is from genome assembly GCF_004010195.1 of Chiloscyllium plagiosum. Classification (NCBI taxonomy): domain Eukaryota; kingdom Metazoa; phylum Chordata; class Chondrichthyes; order Orectolobiformes; family Hemiscylliidae; genus Chiloscyllium; species Chiloscyllium plagiosum. Next base: position 28,511,478 of record NC_057712.1, read on the forward strand.
GAAAAGTTGGGAATCCAGTGCACTCTGGCCACCTATGGTACAGCTATGACCCTGAACACTTCTACTCTGATCCTAATACTGCAAACGATTTACCCTGCACCCTCTCTCAGTCACCATTACCTTCTCTTCATCACCCTCAATCTGTTTTCAGTGATCCTTGACCTACCCCTGACCCTACTGCACCTGGTTCCCAACCCTCCATCATTCGGGCTACCTAATCCCCTAACCACCACCCCCTCCATCAGAAACCCTGTCACCCTCAACCTGTTCAATGCCATCTTCAACCCTCTCACTATATCATTGCTGTTTCCTCTATTCCCCTCAACTCACTCAACCATACCATCAGCCTGCTTCAAATGCCCCTTACTCCTCTCTATCAAGCTTTATCTGTTTTCAGTAGAGACACCCAGCTTCCTCGCTATGTCCCCCGTGACTGTTCTTAGTGACACTTCAACCCACCATCACTCCCATAGACAGCCTTCCTCTGACCTTCCTTGACAGCCAATATCCTCTCACCCAAAACAGCCTTGTCCTGACCTTCATGGATAGCCTTCACTCTTCCTCCCTCCCAGTATTAGCCAAGCCCCTGACCTGCCTTTAAAGGTAGGCCTCATAAGAGCTCTCTTAGAGACACTTCTTGCTAATTATTCAAAACAGTCAAAAAGCTTGATTATTCTAAGAACTGCCTAAACCTCCTTAAACAATCTAGGTGATTCTTTTATTTTACCCAATTTTCCACAGTTAGTTCCTCAGCACCATTTCATCATCTGACATTTCCTTTATGTTAAAACAAACCTCTATGATTCACCTAACAGGCACAAAAACTGTTTGTTACTCTTTATCTTGATATGATTCACTTCTCCAACCCTTTAGCTAACCTCCTGCTCCAAGCTGTTCTTTGGTTCTTCTCATTCATTGCTGACCATCTTCTCTCATATGGGTATTTTTGGTTTAGCAGGTTGATTCATGATCTGCCAATTAATTATTATGTTCACTCTCTTGTTTCCAATCATTACCATTGGTAGCCTTTTGCACTCAGGTAAATTGGGAGGATTGAAAACAAAATAATTCCTATATTTCTGCTACTTTGTTTAAATTGTTAGAAGGAGCCTCTAGGAAGTAATTTGTATTCCCTGCTGTGTGAATCTTAACTTTGGTCATTTTACGCATTAAATCCTGCTTCGAATCATTATACTGATTTAGCTTTTACAGAGGAGATTAGGTGATCTCTTTGACTGATATGCTGAATTAATTCTTCAATGCCAGAGGGTTTACCAACACAGATAGATATTTCTCTGTTCACTAGAGATCTAATTAACCGTGACCAGTTAAGCAATGGATGGAATTTAAAGTAAAATATGATCAAGTGTTGTTTTCTTCCTGTAAAGCTTCAATTAAATACAATGGGATCGTGCCATTTATTTTGACAAGATTGCATTTTATGTGCAGTGACTTGCAAAGAAGATAGCATGGCAAGTTCTATTGTAGTAGCAGATGTCATTCTACAGCAAAAGGGAAAGAAAGGGATAAATTTTCATCTTGTAAGTGGGCAATGGGGAGCCAGAGCATTTCCTGATGTCAAAATCCCAGCCACTATCTGGCAGTACCTAACATTCTACCTTCTTGGTGCAGGCAGAAATGATTTTGTGTTAAGGCTGCTGCCTCCAAAAACAGGCCTGAGGCAGAAATGGAGAGGGGCAGTTGCAGAGATGAACAAGTTAAAAGGCCAGCCTGGAACGTCAGTCCAGTTCAGTACATGTAGTGAAGCTTCCTAATGCTCACTCACTTCCCCATCAATCCCCCCATTCTTTCACTCTGCACCATCTTCATACCTACTCATTATTATCTACTATGTACAGAATTCATGAGACCTCTAATTGCATGGAGAATCTTTGGAGTGCTCATAAAAATTTCAAAGTAAACAGCATTTTGGAAAAGATATAATCTTATAAATATAATCCTAAAAATGTAGAATATTATAAAACTGGCAAAATAAGCAATCATTAAAAACATTTCAAAATAAAGAAATTATTCAGTAAAAGGTCACCAAAATGTCAAAATAACCCAGCAAAGTTATAGTCTACATAAAAGATTCTACAAACGGCTCCTGCTGAGCTGAATCCATTGGCAAGTTTGGAGCTCAGCTAAGCATTTGTAATTCACTTCTGAGTCAACAAAACCTTAAGAGCTGAATATATTAAAGCTTCTTAAGTTATTCAAAGGTCACAGGCATCTATTTAAGCTTTGAAGTGGAGAAACAGATGGTTGACCTGTCGTTCAAATAGGTTTTTTTTATTTTTGGATAGAACTAAATGGATGGATGGCCCTAAAGCTGATTAGCCCTGGAAGAGAAAATCTGGGGAGAAAGTCTCAGAAATACCACAGGGCATGTAGTACTGAATCCAGAAGGGGATTCCTAGAAGGTGGGTCTCCAATAGAAAAAAGGGGCTCCATGAGGTGGGACGAAACCTCCAAATTCTCACCCAAGGTCCAGCAGACTTACCTGCCAAGTCTCCTGTCTGTTGTCAACTTCCTCCCATCAGTTGGAAATTTGTGACTGGCAGGTTGAGGACATTAGGGGCTCCAGCTCAGGTGTCTTTATTGACACAGGAATGCAGAAGCCCATCCAAAGCCTTTCCATTTGCAATGTTAAATCTTGGCTAGGAGTGGACAGGTAAAGAGCACCCACTGAATCTTATAGACTCCTGTAACTCACTCAAGGGGCTGTAAAATTCTGACCCTTGAGTGCCAAAATTAAAGCAGCAATGAAGGAATGTTGTAAATATTATCGTAAAGATGAGTGAGTAAATCAAGGCACTATTTGCCCTCTCTGATAGATGTAAAAGTGCTATGACGCAACTTCAAAGATGATATCGCTGGTATCCTGGCCAATATTCACACCTCCATGAATATCACTATTACAGATTATATGGACATTACCAAATAGCTTGTTTTCAGGAATTTGTTGTGTTCAAATTGACTGTTTGTTTTCTATGGTTCATCAAAACCTGCACTTCAAAATCAGGTCATTGGCTGGAAAGCATTTCAGGATGTAAGGTTATTAAAGGCACTACATAAACCTTTTTAATTCCTATGTCCTGAAAGTCCAATAGTGGACATCTGGGACAAAGCAGCTGGAGGTAAGACAATGAAATCTCCAGGAATACTTTTTCGTAGAGCTGAAACTATGAAGCACCTGCCCTGCTCTGCAATCAGATCTCCATACAACATAATGGATTTCAGCAAGTGCATAAAGGCTGCACTTGATGGTTTAATCCAAGTGCAGAGCAATACATGAAGGTCTCTCACCAAGATTAAAACACAAAAAGCACATCACAAACTGCTGCCTTTCTCAGCAGTACTGCCATTATCAGTACATTTGAGTTAAATACAGCATCTTTCTTTTCTCTCTCTCTGGCTACATACTAATTTGAAAAGAGTGAATCTGAATTAATCTAGAGATATCTGAATTAGCTCCATGGAGATCTCTCTGCTACTGAATTAAGGCAATTACAGCTTTTGTCTGTTTCTTTAGGAGTGTTCTCACAAACAGTAAAATGCATTATTGAAGTAACAGCAATATCACAGTACGTATGCTACTAGAGAAATATTTTAAGATAAAAAGAGAACATTAACATTTTTTCTGCACTTTTCTGTCATGCACAAATCTTTATGGCCAAATCAATAAAAGCTGCTTGTTCTCCATGTTAATTAGTAGGGATGCAAACTAATATGGATGAGCAGTCCATGAATTGCTCCATTTCAGACTCAGTGAAAAAGCAGCTCTGAATTCACCTTTGGGGAATAAAATGTCAGATAAAATAGCTGAAGAAAATATACTCCGTTTTAAGCTGATTGCCTCCCTCATTGATTCCCTTTAAGATGAACCTATTTAGCTCTTTGCACATACAGATGACCAGCAGTTGGAGATCATGCCATTAATTTCTGAATAAGTTAACAATGCTTATGTTTGTAAATATTGAGTGTTGTCTGATTCACAACAACAAAGATAATGGCCTGGAAATAACATTATGTACTTACCTAGAGAGACCAAAGGCAGGACCAAAGACAATTGTCCTATTGGTTGCGTTTAAACATTCACATTGAGTTGCAGCTACCAGTCATGCTCCCAAAGACAACTCACCAGTAGAGACGTAGTGTGAGGAATGCAAGATTGCAGGTTGGAATATCAACTGAGGATAGCAAGGAAGTCCAGGAGAGGTGCTGGGAGGGAATTGGAAAAAGGGTAGGAAGGAGCAGATGACTGTGAGTTGGCTGTGTTGTCTGTTTATTCTGACTCTACATTCAGGTGAGTCAAAAATATTGTACTTAACTTGTGGCTGGCAGCTTCCATGATCTCTTTAAGAAACATTGACTTTGACGCTAAGAAAACTGACCATGGTATGTAAGTACTATGCATTCTCCTCTCAGTCACACTCCAATTTGTGAAAAGGACACAAGGAAGGATTAACAATTTGCATCAGCCTAATATCTGCTGTAGGTGAGAACTCTCAAGGATTTGAGTTGTCCTAACCACAATGGTCTGTGCACACACTTGGTGCACACACTTGGTGCTTCCTCCAAAAAAAAACTGAGCAATTGAATTTCTAGACCAGTTTTTAATTTTTAATCAGCATTAAGCATGATAGAACTGATTATTTTTTGGAGTAGAATAGATGGGTGTAAAATAAAATTTATGTAGTGTCTTTCACAACTCAAGGACATCCCAGAGCAGAACCCAACAAATTTGGAATTGTCGACATGGTTGTACTGGAACATGATTGTCCATGCTTGGACATCTTATCCCCAACTGTTTCATAACTGACCAGGTATTCTGGTCCTCAGGTTTGAAATCTGTTTCTTACTGGTGGTGGCTCAATTGACTCAAAGATATCGGGGCGTGAAGCTTGCTGGTTGGTTAAGTTGCATTTCTCAGTAAATGTTGAATGTGTATCATGTATTGTGACAATATGCACCTTTCAGAAGGATTTTCTCTGTCCTGTTTTTCTTGAAATAGGATGTTGTAAACCTAGTGCTGAAGTGTCTGTTCCACAGAAAACAGAGTAAATAACTTTTTTTTTTACGTAGACTAATGAAACATGAGTGAATGGAGTCAGGCTCACCCAGACAACATTGTTTTAGTTTTGCTTTCAGTTGTAGAAGTTGGTTTTTCTTGGAGTTGAAGCTACTAGATACAGCCCTCTCTCTGCTTCTGTAAAGGCTTGAGTGCTCTTCCAGCAGCTGGATTAATTCTGTAGTGTTCTGTCGCCTGAACTGGAGGAGATCACAAGTGACAGATGTCTATTTTGGTGGATTTTCCTTTGCCAAGGATGTGCTTGTGAGATGTTGCTATGTTGGAATAGTTGATATGTAGTAGTTAAAACATACATTAATTTGTTAACTATTTTGATGGGGTTAAATTATGCCAATTCTTTTTTTTTGTTTGTATTTTAACTGTGGTGCAAGAATAAAGTGTGTTTTGCTTAAAGGCTAGTACTTTGAACAATCAAATCACATCTGAAATGCAGTGCCTTACACTTGACCCTAAAAAGATAAAAGTGAGGGTCTAGGCTATCTCCTTGATATATTTTGAGGGGGCTTGGTCTGATCCATAACAGTACGTATATCATGGCAAGGTATATCAGGCTAATAATATCCAAGTGTTCAAGTCTTTCAAAGTCAGCTCAATCCATGACAATGCTGCTTCTTTAACAAGGTTACCTTGTCCTTGGTTTTTTTCAGGAGGGGTTGTAAAATGCAGCTGTTCCATTTTGTCTGGGATTTGAGGTCGTTGCTAATGGCTAACAGATACTGACTGAAGGAACAAACAGGGAAAAGGGCTTTTAGGTTTTTTTAATAGTACATGTGCAAGGGGAGTGACCAGTTCTCCCAGCTCAGGGATTTCTCTAGTTTGTTTAGTTCCTTAGGTGGGGACCCTGAGAAGATGGTGGAGACAAAGATGTTCCCTGTTTCAGCCAATGATCCCTGGTTGATCCTCTCTGCTATCTCTCTCTCCTGTAAGAACCTGTGTTTGGATTTACCTTTTTGCCAAGGTGCATGGTTATGGAATGTTGCAGGAAATTGGAACAGGTCTTCGTTAAGTTGCAGGGGATATTGTGTAAGCTCGCTTTTCAAATATTTGGAACATAGAACAGTACAGCACAGTACAGGCCCTTTGGCCCACAATGTTATGCTGAGCATTTATCATGATCTAAGCTCAACCTAAACTACATAACCCTCAGTTTACTACCGTCCATGTGTTTGACCAGCAGTCATTAAATGTCACTAATGTCTTTGACTCTATTACCACCGCTGGCAGTGCATTCCAAGCACCCACCAATCTCTGTGTAAAGAACCTACCTCTGATATCTCTGCTATACCTTCTTCCAATCACCTTAAAATTATGACCCCTCGTAACAGCCATTTCTGCCCTGGGGAAGAGTCTCTGGCTATCTACGGAACTTCAGTTATCCAAATATCAATTATCTGAATTTCAGATTATCTGAACATGATCTCAAGGTCCCTGCACATGAATTTCAATTGAAGTCAGAAAATTCTATTCCTCATGCATTTAATGAATCATTTTGTAAATTTGAACAGGAATATAGATGCAAGTATGCTTTAATAAATAATTAACCTCAAATATATGCTCGAGACCCTGACGTTAGAGTTAAGTCTTATACTTTTTATAAAAAGGCTCTCCGATACTTATTCTCCCCGAAGGTAAACGTTTGTGACTGTGAACACACACAACCAACATAAGTGCAAGCCCAAGCTGTGCTCTCTAACAGCAAGATTCCCTCTCAACATTGACTCACTCCATTTTGCAAACTCAACATTTCTTTTTCCTCAGTTCATTCTCCGGAGAGTTAAGTCAAAAAATGCGCTTGCACTTTTCGTTTCAGTTGCTTTTTACTCCCGTTATCCCATGAAGATTCTTTTTTTCCCAAACATAAAGTAGTTCAATATCTTTCAGCTGAAAAGAAAATATAATGTAACTTTTTTTGATGGAGGAGAGCAAATCATAGCGAGTTAGCACACATGAAAATAAATAGGAGAGGAAAGCCTGGCGGGAGGAAACGCTAGGAAAACATTCTGGATTAGTGGTGCTGGAAGAGCACAGCAGTTCAGGCTGCATCCAAGGAGCTTCGAAATCGACGTTTCGGGCAAAAGCCCTTCATCAGGAAATTGGATGCTGCCTGAATTGCTGTGCTCTTCCAGCACCACTAACCCAGAATCTGGTTTCCAGCATCTGCAGTCATTTCCTCCCCAAAAAAAAATTTATGAGAGGACAGAAACTGAAATCAGCGAAAAAGCCTTCCCCCTTTCTCGTGTTCCTCCTGTATTTTGCACCTTTCTCTTTCTCACTCTCTCTTTCTCTCTCTCTCTAAGGGCTCGGCGGTTGCTGAGGAGGGAGGGACATCATTTGGTTAGTCTGGACTGTGGAATGACACCGAGCAGAAAGATGCCGGCTGCTGTCAAGGATCGGGATAAAATCAGGAAAAATGTCAGCGAAACATTTCACAGACTTCAGTCAAACTCGAGCAAAAAAAGTGATTTTATTTGTAAAATATCATGAATTTTTAAGCAATGTTCTGTGTTTGTACACATTTTATCGATTGAATGAAACAAAAAACTCTGTAAACATCCTTTTTTATGAAATTTGTTCAGTAAGGCTTCCTTTGTTTACGATCAAATCAGTTATCTGAACAAAATACACCTCGCCTGTCTTGTTCAGATAATGGAGGTTCTTCTGTACTTTATCCATGCCTCTCATTACCTTGTACACCTCTATCAGGTCACCTCTCTTCCTTCTTCTCTCCAGTGTGAAAAGCCTGAGCACACTCAACCTCTCTTCATAAGACAAACCCTCCAATCCAAACAGCATCCTGGTAAATCTCCTCTGCACCCTCTCTAAAGCATCTACATCCTTTCTATAATGAGGCAACCAGAACTGAACACAATATTCCAAGTGTGGTCAAACCAGGGTTTAATATAGCTGGAGCAAAACCTTACAGCTCTTAAATTCAATCCCCCTATTAATGAAAGCCATAACGCCATATGCCTTCTTAACAACCCTACCAACTTGGGTGGCAACTTTGAGAGTTCTTGTACGTGGACCCCAAGATCCCACTGCCCCTCCACACTGCCAAGAATCCTATCTTTAATCTTGTATTCCACATCCAAATTCAATCTTCCAAAATGAATCACTTTGCATTTCTCCAGGTTGAACTCCATCTGCCACTTCTCAGCCCAGCTCTGCATCCTGTCTTGTTATAGCCTGCAACAGCCCTCGACACTATCTACAACACCACTGATCTTTGTGTCATCAGCAAACTTACTAACACACCCTTCCACTTCTTCATTCAAGTCATTTATAAAATCTACAAAGAGCAGAGGTCCAAGAACAGATACCTGTGGGACACCACTGGTCATCGACCACCAGGCAGAATACTTTCCATCCACTACCACTTGCTGTCTTGTTTTTGCCAGTCAATTATGTATCTAGACAGCCAAATTTCTCTGTACCCCATAACTCCTAACTTTCTGAATGAGCCTACCATGGGAAACCTTGTCAATGCCTTACTGAAATCCATAGACATTACATCCACTGCTCGACCTTCATCAACTTGTCTCGAAGAATTCAATAAGGCTTGTGAGGCATGACTTGCCCCTCACAAAGGCATGCTGACTATCTTTAATCAAACTATGTTTTTCCAAATAGTCTTAAATCCTATCTCGCAAAATCCATTCCAGTACCTTGCTTACCACAGACGTAAGACTGACTGGTCTGTCATTCTCAGGGATTTCCCTATTACCTTTCTTGAACAGCAGGACAACATTCACCTCCCTCAAATCATCTGGTACTACTCCTGTGGAGAGTGAGGATGCAAAGATCATCACCAGAGGTGCAGCAATCACATTCCTCACTTCCCTTAGTAACCTTGGATATATCAGGTCCGGCCCTGGGGACTTATCTTGATGCTTCCCAGAATTTCCAGCACATCCACTAATACGTTCAAACCTATTAACCTGGTCCATGGTGTTTTCACTATCAACAAGGTCCATCTCTCTAGTGAATACTGAAGCAAAAATTTCATTTAGGGCCTCCCCTACCTCTTCAGACTCCAGGCACAAGTTCCCTCCACTATCCCTGATCGGTCCTACCCTATCTCTGATCATTCTCTTATTCCCAACCTAAGTGCAGAACATCTTTGGGTTTTCCCTAATCCTTCCTACCAAGACTTTATCGTGCCCCCTTCTAGTTCTCCTCAGTCCATATTTGAGTTATCGAGTCAGAGAGTCATAAAGAAGTATAGCATGGAAACAGAACTTCAGTCTAACTCATCCATGCCGACCAGATATCCTAACCTAATCTGCCAGCACTTCTCAACCCTTCCTATTCATAAACCCATCCAGATGCTTGTTAAATGTTGTAATTGTACCAGTCTCCACCACTTCCTCCAGCAGCTCATTCCATACACGCATCATCTTTAGTGTGAAAAAGTTGCCCCTTAGGTCTCTTTTACATCTTTCCCCTCCCAAACTAAACCTATGCCCTCTAGTTCTGGACTCACCCACCCCAGGAAAATACTTTTTCTATTTATCCTATCCATGCCCCTCATAATTTTGTAAACCTCTATAAGGTCACCCCCTCAGCCTCCGATGCTCCAGGGGAAACAGCCCCAGCCTATTCAGCCCTGAGCTCAAATCTTCCAGCCCTGGCAATACTCTTGTAAATCTTTTCTGTACCCTTTCAAGTTTCACAACATCCATCCGAAAGGAAGGAGATCAGAATTGCACACAATATTCCAAAAGTGGCCTAACCAATGCCCAGTACAGCCGCAACATGAACTCCCAACTCCTTATTCAATATCTGACCAATAAAGGAAAGCATACCAAACGCCTTCTTCACTATCCTATCTACCTGCGACTCTACTTTCAAGGAACTATGAACCTGCACTTCAAGGTTTCTTTGTTCAGCAACACTCCCCAGGATCTTACCATATAGTGTATGAGTCCTGCTGTGATTTGCTTTTCCAAAATGCAGCACCTCGCATTTATCTAAATTAAACTCCATCTGCTACTCTTAGCCCATTGGCTCATCTGATCAAGATTCTGTTGTAATTTGAGGTAACCTTCTTCATTGTCCACTACACCTCCAAGTTTGGTGTCATCTGCAAACTTATCAACTACCCCTCTTTGTTAACTACCCTGTAATCCTTTAAAGCTGTGCTAGATCCTTGCTTCCTCAATCTTAAGTGAGCTTCCTTCTTCCTCTTGATGAGAAGCTCCTCTTCTCTTGTCATCCAAGGCTCCTTCATCTTATCATTCCTTGCCTGTCTCAGTGGGACAAAGTTATCGAACACTCGCAACAAGTGCTCCTTAAAACGTTTCCACATTTCTGTTGTGCATTTCCCATAGAATAATTGTTCCTAATTTATGCTCCACAGCTGCTATTAACATCAGTATAATTTCCACTCCCCCAATTAAATACCTTCCCATACTGTCTGTTCCTGTCCCTCTCCATGGCTGAATAAACGTGAGGCAGTTGTGGTCACTTTCACTGAAATGCTCTCCCACCGAGAGATCTGACAGCTGGCCTGGCTCGTTGCCTAGCACGAAATCCAATATGGCCTCCCCGCAGTCGGCCTATCTACATATTGAGCCAGGAATCCTTACTGGACACACCTGACAAAATTGGCTCCATCCAGACCATCTGCACTAAGGAGGTTCCAGTCAATATTGGGGAAGTTTAAATCACTCATAACAACAACTCTGTTACATCTTACCTTTCCAAGATCTGCTGTCCAATCTGTTCTTCCATCTCTCTGATGCTCGGGTGGTAGTGTGGCTGAGTGGTCAAAGGTGCTGCCTCCAGGTTCCTGACTTGAAAGAGGCGTGGATTCGAATCCCACTGCTGCCATTTCGGCCGATCAACTGAAGCGCTGCAGCATGTTAAAATAATGTGTTGAGGACTATTGTATCTATGTTCAAAACAAAAAAAATTGGGCTAGCTTCGTGGAGAGTTAACTGTGGTGTGGGAGACTTTCTCAAAGGGGTCAGTGTCTGTGCTGATCGTGTAGGGGCAGCACGGTGGCATAGTGGTTAGCACTGCTGCCTCTCAGCGCCAGAGACCCGGGTTCAATTCTTGCCTCAGGCAACTATCTATGTGGAGTTTGCACATTCTCCCTGTGAGTTTCCTCCCATAATCCAAAAATGTGCAGGTTAGGTGAATTGGACACGCTAAAATTGCCCGTAGTGTTAGGTGTAGGGGAATGGGTCTGGGTGGGTTGCTCTTCGGAGGGTTGGTGTGGACTTGTTGGGCCGAAGAGCCTGTTTCCACACTGTAAGTAATCTAATCTATTTGGGATCTATAGAAAACACCAACAAAGTGACTGCTCCTTTCCTGACTTCCGCCCATACTGATTCAATAGACAAACCCTCATCAACAACCTCCTTATCTGTAGCTGTGATGCACTTTCTAAATAGCAATACTTTTACACCCCTCCCTGTTCTTTTTAAAGGATCTCAACGCTGGAACATCCAGTAACCATTCCTGCCCATGTGAAATCCATGTCTCCATTATGGCCACAACATTGTAGTTCCAAGTATAGATCCATGCTCTAAGTTCATCACTCTTATTCCTGACACTCCTTGCATTGAAACAGACACACTTTAACCCATCCCTTTGCCCTATCAACTCTTGTCCTTCCTGACAGACTCTCTGCATTCGATTTCTGCCTGTTCAACAACTACCCTCTCCTTTGATTTATACCTCTGGTTCCCATCCCCCTGCCAAACTAGTTTAAACCTTACTGAAGTGTTCTAGAAAATCTCCCGCCCAGGACATTTGTGCCTCTCCAGTTTAAGTGCAACCTGTCTTTTATGTACAGGACCCACCTTCCCCAAAAGGTACCCCAATGATCTACGTATCCGAAGCCCTCCATTCTGTACCAGCCCGGTAGCCATGTGTTTAGCTGCACTCGCTCCCTGTTCCTTGCCTCACTAGCACATGGCACCGCTAGTAATTCTGAGATTACTACTCTGCTCGTCTTGCTGTTTAGTTTCCAACCTAATTCCCTGAAATCACGTTTTAGATCCTCATCTCTTTTCCTAGCTATGTCATTGGTTATAATTGTGCACCACAACTTCTTGGCTGCTCACCCTCTCCCTTCAGAATCTTTTACACTTGACCAGAGGTATCCTGAACCATGGCACCTGGGAGGCAACATACTTTCTGGGAGTCCTGTTCACGACCACAGAATCTCCTGTCTGTTCGTCTAACTATTGAATCTCCTAGCACTAGCACTTTCCTATTCTAAATTCTGTTTTCTTTTGCTTGTGTTTCATTCAGCCATCTGTAAATAAATTCTGTTTTCTTTAAAACTGAGTGGTTGGGCCAACTGCATCGCTCCTGGAATATCCACTATACACCTGCTTAAAACAACTAGAAAGGTTAGGCTACCTTCTCTAAATGTTTTGAGGGGGTCTGGCCTGTTCCATAACACAGGTAAATAGATTAATCAATTTGTTAAATTCAAGCTTAATTGGACTTAAACAAAGATGCCAGAGGTGGAGGCTGGTATAATTGCAGCATTTAAAAGACATCTGGATGGGTACCGTGCTGTACACCTCTATGACTCTGTGTTTACCAAGTTTCAGGCCACTGGAACTACAGGATTAAAAGAACTACATTGTGTACAAATCAAATTATAAGATTTAAAAATGGGGTAAGGGAACAGTGAGACTGGATTCGAATACACAAGCATCTGAGGATAGTAGGACAAGTTGATAAGGAATTTAACAAAAACATATGGGATCTTAGATTTATAAATAATGGCAAGCTCCAAGCTCTGAGGTGTAGGGAGTTGAATTATGGACTTGGAAATACCAATTTCACACATATCGATATTATTTTAATTTTGTTTCTGTAGGCTTCTCACATGACATTGAAACTACTTGCTGGGCTACTTACCATTTAGGCAGGAAAGTCTGCTTCAGATGGATGAAGGTAGTGACAGCACATAATCAGGGTTTTTATTTGGTGTGTGAGAGAGAGCTTGGCAGGCAATATCAGAGGAAGAGTGTTTGCTGGGAGTAGTTTGTGATTGAGAGGGGATCTGAGTAGATGGCATTGGTTGGGAACAAATGTTGGGTGAGATTCCAGGACAGAAGGCAGACTATGGAGATTTGGGCTGTGGTGTTTAAAAACCAAATTGTTGGGATCTGGACGAAACACTCATGCTGCTCCTAACTGACAACCAGTTCTGTTACTCTCATCCCTGATAAGCTTCAAAAAGAAATTTGAACTTCCAGTTAGTAACTCCAAGAATAATACAATAAGATTTTACATTTCATGCTGTTTACAATCATGAAAGACACAATTGACTGAAAACTATCATTGTAGCCAACTTAGAAACTTTAAGCCACCGAATAGAATTGCCCCCTTCTTATTTTTTGGACTAATCAGGAAAACAGACTTTATAATTATACATTAGGCATTTTCTTAAGAAATTGTTCAGAAATGTCATGACACACTCCTGGAACAAATGGGACTTGAACCTAGGTCTCCTAGCTCAGAGATAGAGACATTACCAGAGGCCCACAAAAACCATCTTTCCGGACAACCTTATACAGAGGAACCTTGATTATCCGCAGGACACGGGCAGGGAGTAGTTCGTTCAGTTAATAGAAATTCCAGATAGTCGAATGCTGGATAACATAGTTTAGCCAAGCATCGGGACCTTGCTACATAATCCAATATTCGGATAATCGAATGCTGGATTATTGAGGCTCCTCTGTACAATGTTGTGTCCTTTAAATAGACTTTCCATTGTCCTAAAACCAATCTAATGCCGTTTGTAGCTCCCAAGAATTTAGTTGTGCACTTTACTTGCCTCAACTTGGATCCTCACAATCCTTACAATCTTTCATTGTAAGATTTTCTTTTCCCATAGAGTTTACCTCTAACCAACTCTAAGCAGTGAATTGAGACAGCAGATGATACGAATTTGCAATGCATATAATCATATTGTCCCCACAGTTTATGCTAAAGATCCTGAAAGGAGTCAATCAAAAAGAAATCTAGATTTGAGCTAGAGGAGTAATGTATCTGAATTCTGAAGAAGGTTCACAGAATGCGAAACGTTAATTCTGATTTGTCTCAAAAGATGCTGCCAGACCTGCTGAGTCTTTCTAGCAATTTCTGTTTTTGTTTCTGATTTCCAGCATCCGCAGTTCTTTCGGTTTTTACGGAGTAATTTATCTGGCCTTGAAACTCTGTAATGGATAGTATTAAAACAGTTTGAAACTTGCTGTTTGTGTTGAGATCTTTCCATCTGTAATAGTTTGGTTTGTTTGATTGCTTTCTTTCGTTCAATAAACCTGTGTTCTATTGTCAAAGAACATCTGCAGCATAATGTGAAAATGTTAGATCACCATGGTAACGAACTGCAAAAGTTATACATATGATCTATCAAGACAGATTGCAATCTGGGATCTGCTGTTCCAGTATCAACACCAGTTAGGATCAAGACAGCAAACAATGAAAATTGTACAAACTTGAGGAAATTGGAACCATAGTTAAAAATAAAGGTCAACATTTTATTACATAGATCAATAAAATTTAAAAGCAAGTCAAACATTAAGATACGCAGCAGCCGATGGCTGAGTCAACTACACAAATAAAATATTAACAGAAATAGAGAAAGTCTCAACCCATTTCAGTCATCCTGAAAACAAATGCCTGTAAGATTTGCATCTCTAGCTCAGTGAACAATTGCCCTATCTTCCCTGGATATCGAGCATTTACTTGGCTATTGTGATTACAAATTATTTGAACCATAATGGTACAATTATATTCTTATATTCTTTATTTGAAGTAGATTCCCCTTCTGTTGACAAAGACAGTTGGCTTATCATAGGGTGTTCTGATTGCCTGCAGCTTCTTACCATAGGAGCCCTTTCCTAGCAGCCTCATCATGTGTGTGAGAATTTGGCAGCTGCAGTGTGATGGCTTTTGATCCTAGAGACTGTGTGCATTGGCCAGTAGGGAAAATAAAGTACTGAGTGAATGTCCCTTGCTCAAGATGACAATCAGGGCTCAATATACTCTCAGTCAGTATTTAATGAGATTAGGTCAGAACTTGACTGTATGAAGAATTATTTTTAATTAACACATTTGGACACGTTATTATACCCTCAGAGTAAGTGAGATTTAAACCTGGACCTTTCTGCCTACACTGGTAATATTTTGCCCACATGATCTGCTGTAGTAACTCCTTAAGAGTGTACCAGAGATGTTTCTTTTAGAAAACCCACAATTTGATACAGTTTTAAACTAATGCATCACATGGAGGAAGTGTGAAGGCTGGGATTTTATGAGCTCCCCCATGGAATGCAGTAATCCTAGAAATAATGAGCTAATAGTAGGGTTAGCACATAATGTAGGTGCAGCAGTACACAGAAAATGTAATAACCCAACATTACTTTTGGAATAACTAAAAACAAGTTCCAAGAGATATGGAAATATCCAGACTTTTAGTCAGTAATGTTCAATAGCCACTGATGTAAACCTTCACAGTTATGCAATCTCTAGCTATAACATCTGTATTTGGTAATAGTTCCAAGTACAGGTTTATTGGAGATCTCTGCCCACCTACATTAATGTTTCACCTTGCAGCAACTCACTCTGCTATATCTGTAAAATAACAATTAAGACACAGTTTATTTCTGTACAAGGTGAGTTGATCTTCTTGATAGCAAAAGGTTTTATAATATTTATGTTTTGGGATATATCCACGTTTTGGCATTGGACCACCCGTCTTCCTGGCTTAATTTCCATGTGATGTTTAGTTTGAATTTGCAGTGCTAAGCATTAAAATCTGGATTAAATATTTAAGTCAGTGAAAGTGTTGTCATTTATATTCTGCACTCCCTCCAACTTCTGATAGATAGACCATGCAGGTTTGGTATCAAGTGGGGAAAGCAAGCATCTGAAATGAATTTGATGGATACTTGAACTCCATACCAGTGTGTGGTATCAATCATGTGGATACATGTTCATGAATTGAAAAGATAGATAGATAGGAATTCAAACAGAAAAATAGATTGCTTACTCTGGTCATTTAATTTCAAAAGCAGGATATTTCATGTCTCCAAAGGAATATTATCAGAGTGTTAGGATGAATTATATCTACCAGTTATAGCAGAAATACCTTCAAAAGAACCAATCTAACTGGGCATTAAGTTAGAATTTGGAAAATAGTCCAATATACGAGGTAAAAGAACATTTGTTCTATTACCACACACTCTTATGATATTTGAAGCTGTTCCATTATATTTTGAGTGATGACTCAAAGTTTGTTAGCAACTAATGGTCTATAGCATTTTAGTTTCATAAATAAAGTAATTTTACTATGTTCTTACATTGTTTATCAAAACTGTTTCCTAAGTTGTTATTGCACCTCAATAAGTTAGATGTTTTCCTGGTTACCACAGTATTTGTTAAATTTCAATACACTGAGCGCCAGGCTATTTTAGTGCATGAAAACTAATGCCTCAAAACTAATAATACATTACTGCGCCAAAAACTCTTCATTGGATATGTGTGGCATATTCTACATTTGATTGTGTAGAATAATCTTTAAGGAAACCATGGCATGTCTTGAATGCTTATTGGTTCATTAACCAGACTGCTAATTAATTCAGACTGTCAGTTAATATCACAGCAAAAGAAAAATGCTTCTTTGAGCCACCGAAATGTGCACAGACAATATAAAACAAATAGTACCATGCTAAAATAGGGTTAGGTCCTGCAGGTATATCTGCATAAATCATTGAAGGTGGCAACTAATAAGGCATATGGAATTCTGGGCCTTATAAATAGGCAAATAAAGAATAAAAGAAGCAAGTTATGGTGAATCTGGTTTGACCTCAACAGGAGAATTGTATACAGTTCTGGGTAACACACATTAGAAAGAAAGGAAAAGCTGTAGAGACTGTGCAGAAAGGATTTGTGTAAAGGTTTCAAGTGATGAGATCCATCATTTACGAGAACAGACTAGCAAAGTAGGTACTTTTCTTTAGAGAGCAAAAAGCTAAAAGTAAATAATATAGAGGTGTTCAAAACCATGAGAGTGTGCATGGCATAGGTAGAGAGAAATATTTCTATTTGTGGGAATGCTGAGATTCAGAGCACTGGTTGAATGAGTTTGAAAAAAAAGGGCTAGAATCAATAGGGAGGAAAATGTTTTCTACACATCAAGGATCTGGATCTGAATTGTACTGCACGAGAGGCAGATTTAATTGCAGTTCTTAAAAGAGAATTGAATAATTATCTGAAGAGAAATCCATATTTCATGAACAGAGGAATAAGGCAGAAGATTGACAGCGCATAACTCTTACCCAGAGCTGGAGTCAAAACAATGGGCTGAATGGCCTTCTCTATATTACTGTCATTCTGTGAATCTATCCTATATCTTCTATCAAACATAGCTGAAATACATCCTTTCGCTTACAGCAAGGAACTATCCAACAGTCACATTTAGTCCCCTCTATCCTGTGTTTACAACCAGTTCCTTCCTCAAACCAGACCTTCTGTTCCTTCCAATTATTATCCATAAATCTGAGCTCCTCTTGACCTACAAATTTTATCCTGTATTTAACTTTGATACTTAGGGCTTCAAAAAGGAATCTTGTTTGTCAAATCATGTCATCAACTTAAAACTTTCAACAAGGTCACCTCCAGATCTCGCCTTTTCTCAGGAAAAGCCAAATTCCTCAAAATTATTTAGAATGACTTTCATTGCTCCCTTTTACTACATCTCCTGCCGTTTCAGAGGCAGTGATTGGATGACCGGAATGTAGAACGCTGCATGACATTTTGACTTGCATGAAGGAATACAGAGCCACATATTTAAAATTTAATAATGGCAAGTGGATCAGTAAATAATGTAGTTGGGTCTGAATGTTACAAAATGGGATTGATAGATTAAGTGGGTGAGAAAGATTGTGGCAAATGCAGTTCAATGTGGGAAAGTGTGAGGTTCTCCTTGGAAATAAAAAAAAGCTAGATCAGAATATTTTCTAAATGACCAGAAGCTAGGAACAGTGGATGAGCAGAGAGATTTAGGAATCCACATAAGGAAATCACTATTCACGAGCACATAAATTACTAAAAAAAAATGGTAAGTAGAATGTTGTCATTTATCGAAGAGGATTGGAATGCAAAGTGGAATATTAAAGTCATACAGTGTTCTGTTGAGACGGCATTTGGAATACCATATTCCATTTTGGGCATTGCATTTACCAGGAAGAAGAAGTGACCTTGGATAGACAGCACAGATTCACCAGAAAGATAGGGGGTGAGAAGGATTTAAATATGACAATAGTCGTATCAACCAAGACATTTTTTCCCTCAACAACAACTAAATTTATATAGTCTATACTATGCTGCAGAATGTCCTAAGGTTCTTAACAAGAGCATAATCAATAAAGTGTTTCAGTACTAAACTAGAGAAAGAACATCAGGACTGATAACCAAAATCCCAGTCTAAGAGGTAGATTTCAACAAGTCCTTAAAAGTGAGAGAATAGTAAAGTGAGAAGATTTACAGAGGGTGGTTCAGAGGTTAGTGTTAAATAAGCTGAAAGCAGGGCAGCCAATGATGGATATAGATAATAGATGTATAAGGGGTAAAAGATGATCAAAGGTTCTTTTTTACCTCCTGTAAGGATTATTGGTATTTTGTTTGGAAATATAAACAGGAAAAATTTGGAAGTTTAAATGGTTTAGTTGCAGAGAATTAACCATCTTTTTTTTTGTTACTCAAAAGGAAGTGAGACTATGCGGTCACTTATTAGTTACACTTTTTTTAAGAAGCTAGATTTCACATTTTAGACTGGCACCTGGTCTCTTTGAAAACAAAGTAACTGCTAAGCAACAAGATTTGGGTTGAAGTAACAATTTGGCTCCGAACTGAAAGGAGAGAAAGCAGTTGAAACACACATCTCCAGAAAGCCCCTCTCTCTCGCTCTCTCTCAGTAACTGGAAAAGTAATAACATTCCAAGACTTAAGGAAAAAAGAAAGAAAACTGCACAAGCAAGCCAAGATCTAAGTCCAGCTACAGAGGGTTTTCACAGTCAACGACAATGCGGTACCATCTCTGAAAAGCAGAATAAAAAAAACTGTGAAAAACCTCACTTCATTCATTCCCTTTTGGCTTGGACTTTCTTCCACAAACTTTTTGCCATTAAGACTTATGCCTTTATATTTTCCACCAATAATATTCTTAAACAGAATCTATTTGTCTCTTCATTTCTCCTACGTGTGAGCTAAAATGTGTGTGTTTGGATTAAAGGGGTAGTTTAAATTTGCATTACTAACTAATAATCTGTTTTTGCCACATGTTACAGTCTAAGTTATTACATAAGATTGGGTTTTCTTGCTCATTGAGGAAATTTAGCATGTGTTTTATTTGTTTTAGTTAGTGTTTAGTCAGGTCAGGCAGTAACAATCCCAGAGATAAAATTGGTCATATTTTCACTTGTGATAATGTTCAGAATTGTGCGGCTCAATTTCCAGACACTATTCTCGCCAGGGTCATGACACCGCGTTCCTATGGGGGGAGGACATAGTAACATGATTGACATTGTCAAACAAATAAAAAGTTGACTTGAACTACTAATGGGTTGATCCGGAGTAGTAACTTTGAAAAATATGGAATGAAACAGCTGTCAAAATGTTCTCTACTTTGCAAAATTGTAAAGTGAGAAAAGATAACTTTTAAAATCTTATTTTAGAAAATCAGTAACCAGCAGTTTAAACTGGCACCTGATGTATATAGTTATACTTAAAGCATAGAATATTCTAGTCAATAAATAGCTGCACTTTGGCTATTTTACATTTTTTTTACTCATCAAATTAACCCAGGATTATAAAGGCAAAGATATAATTTAAAATTATAGAGCAAACATAACTAAAATTAATGTTCATTTTGGGTTTGATTTTGATTAATAGCTGCTGTCAAATAAGATGGAGGCAGCTGTTTGCTTGCTGACCAATCATTTTACTTTGAGAGAATTTGCTTTTGATGTATTGCAAAACTTGCATCCATTAAACTTCACTGACACATGCAATTGCAAATTACTCGTGGAAGAATGTGAATAGAAATGTTTTGAAAACGGATTAACTATCTGAATATCAGGGAGGAATTTGCTGCTCCAACAACCTTCAAGCTTTTGTTTTTCTGTTTGCTGGAGTGGAAATGGGAGAGATGGTTAAACATTTTTCCTTGTAAGATTCATGATGCCCAGGTCAATTATATTATCTCTACCAACATCTCAGATGCGAATAACTAATTCAATCCGAGGTGGGAGATATGGGTGTTGAATTGCTTTGTCTGTATGATTCACTGCAATTTAATTATCTGCCAATCCTTTAGGAACCCTGGAATTTAAATTATTTCTGAATAGTTTATTTAATTGCACAGGGCAAATGTCACAATAAAAATCTGTACATGATACTGAAATACCTTTTTTACTCTAATAATAAGTTTGTTGTCTGTTTATTAAAGAGGCAGTTTTGAAACTCTGCAGAATTGCTCTTATTTCTAACAGAACAAGGTTAATATCAAGGTGAGGGCAGTTTGCTGTTTATCTAATTCTAATTAGGTTAGATTTTACTTCTTACCAAGATTGTGTACCTTTACAGGAGATACCTTTCTCAACAGAACATGCGAGGTGGATATAGCCCAAGTTTCCATTCATGTCTCAAAATGATGGAAAATAACCTGCAACTTTAAGATTAGCTGAAATAATTCCCGATCCCACATTTATAGTTCATTAACGATCATTAGGATGGCAAAGTTCACAGATGCCACCAGAGCTGCTGAGCTTTTCCAGCAACCTCTGTTTTTTCATTGTGAATAAATGTTTCTTACTTTGCCAGAGGATGGTATCTAACCCACCCCTGTCAAAAGGATCCAGAGTTTAGCAGTGATATTTATATACTTACAACCACTGGTCTAGGCCAGCCTACTCTGAGGTTGCAGATTATAGGAAATGATAGAGTTCTGTGAGACTTCCTTTGTAAAATGCAGATGATGGACATATTGCTGTTGGCTCAGGTGGTGAGAGAAGTGATGTAGAGTCATGGAGATGTACAGCATGGAAACAGACTCTTCGATTCAACTTGCCCATGCCGCCAAATATCCTATATAAATCTAGTCCCAATTGCCAGCACTTGGCCCATGTCCCTCTAAATCCTTCCTATTCATTTACCCATCCAGATGCCTTTTAAATGTAGAAGCCTTCACGACTTCCTCTGGCAGCTCACTTCATACAAACACCACCCTCTTCATGAAAACGTTGCCCCTAAGGTCCCTTTTATATCTTTCCCCTCTTACCCTAAACATATGCACTCTAGTTTTGGACTCATCCAACCTGGGGAAAAGACCTTATTTATTTATCCTATCCATGTCCCCCATGATTTTACAAACTTCTATAAGGTCACCCCTCAGCCTTTCATGCTCCAGCGAAAATGGCCATTGTATATTCAGCCTCTCCCTGTAGCTCAAACCTTCCAACCCTGGCAACATTCTCATAAGTATTTTTTGAACCCTTTCTAGTTTCACAACATTCTTCTTATAGCATAGAGACCAGAATTGCATGCAATATTCCAAAAGTGGCCTAACCAATGTCCTGTACAGACACAATATGACCTCCCAACTCCTATACTCAATGCACTGACCAATAAAGGCAAGCATACCAAATGCCTTCTTCACTATCCTATCTGCCTGGGAGGCCATCTGTTCTTGCCTCTCACACGATTGTGGAAAATCTGTGCATTTTGGTTACTGTAACACCATTTTAATAATGTTATATGTTGTCTCATTGTTCAGCAACACTCCCCAGGACCTTATCATTAAGCGTATAAATCCTGTCCTGATTTGACTTTCCAAAATGCAGCGCCTCACATTTATCTAAATTAAACTCCATCTGCCCTTTGGCCCATCTGATCAAGGCCCCGTTGTACTCTGAGGTAATCTTCTTCCTTGTCCACTACACCTCCAATTTTGGTGTCATCTGCAAACTTACTAACCCTACCTCCTATATTCACATCCAAATAATTTATATAAATGACAAAAAGCAGTCAACCCAGCACCCATCTTTGTGGCAAACTGCTGGTCATGGGCCTCCAGTCTGAAAAGCAACCCTCCACCACCACTATCTGTCTTCTACCTTTGAGCCAGTTCTGTATCCAAATGGCTAGTTCTCCCTGTATTTCGTGTGACCTAACCTTGCTAACTAATCTACCGAGCGGAACCTTGTTGAATACCTTACTGAAGTCTATATAGATTATGTCCACCTCTCTGCCCTCATCAATCCTCTTCATTACTTCTTTAAAAAACTCAATCAAGTTAGTGACTTCTTATAATTTTCTATAATTTGTACTTTTTGTGGTTAGCCCGCATAACATGTTCCACAGAGATGCGGGATTATATTGAGACTGAAATATAGAAGTTAATTAACAACTTACAATGTACACTAGTATGATATTTCAGACTAACATTTACAGTCTGGGTTATGTGCTTACACAGATTGCTATTGTATTATATACAAAGTCAACTAGCTAACTAACTGACTGATGAGCAAACTGGCTGATTACTTAATTAACTGTTGATGTAACTGAACAGTGAGTAAGATGGAGACCTCATGTACTAGGATGCCATATGTTGTTATGTAACTTAGCTGTCTTAAAGTATGTAATAACTTTTTGAGATCCATACAATAATACAAGAAGTGATCCCAGACGACTCAACTGCTGTAACCCCTTCTCTCCCTAATCCTTTCCCCTTTGTGAACTGCTTATCTACAACTTTGCTGCCTTGCTCCAGCTCCCTCCATTGCTGCAGCCTAAGGTGAGTTGCAGTTATAGTACCTGTGACTGGGAATAAGTGGTTTGCCCAGAATCCTTGCGGTCACAGCAAAGGAATACTCCCTATGCAATACCATTCTCTGCAGACTTTAACACATTTTTCTAACTCCTCAGCAAACCCCTCACCCAGCACTTCCAAAAACATAGTTAAAAATCACACAACACCAGGTTATAGTCTAACAGGTTTATTTGGAAGCACTAGCTTTCGAAGCTTTGAAATTGCATGATTTTTAACTTTGTCCACCTCAGTCCAACGCCAGCTCCTCCAAATTCAAAAACATAATCAGAGCCAGCAGGAAGTAATCAGCAACTAACCTGAAAGTAGTGGTGATCATTCCAATTACCACTGTTAACTGCAATTCCTTGCATGTTAGGCTAAAAGAAGACATTAGCTACAACAGTGAGGTTGAGAATTGTCCTACTAGTGTCAAATCAGTGTTACATGCTAACTGAAGTAATGATCTGCTGACTGCATACTTCTAATGATCATACCGTCTCATACCGTCACCAGATGGTGTTTGGAAAAGAACACACACAATATTTTAGTGACATGAAACAAAACTATGGCAGTTACAGAGCTAAATTTTATAGCCTTTATGTTTCCACCTCCTTTAGTCTGCTTTAACTTTATTGGACTAGTAAATTCTGTGATAGTTACTAAATTACAGACCACCACTACCTTTCCCATTCACCTTAACAGTGTGCTGTTAACTCAAACTAAACATTTTCAGCTGCCTAATGGTTTTAGTTCAAATACATGAACAGTATCCCATCCAAACCCATTTTCCCTACCCTATTACTCTACATTTACCCCTAACTGATGTGCCTAACCTACACATCCCTGAATACTATTGGCAATTTAGCGTGGTCAATTCACTTAACCTGCACATCTTTGGATTGTGGGAGGAAACCAGAGCACTCAGAGGAAACCCACACAGACACAGGGAGAATGTGCAAACTCCACGCAGTCGCCTGAGGCTGGATTCAAATCTGGGTCCCTGGCATTGCAACGCAGCAGTGTTGACCACTGAGCCACAGTGCCTTGATTCAATACCACATCTGGGCTCAAGTATTAGTGTGTAAATTATTTCAGAATAATCACTATGTGATACAAATCATTTGACAATTTCAAAAAGGTTCAACTGTAATTAATCAAACTGAAAGGAACAAAACAAATCATGCAGCATGCTAAAGAATTTCAATAGACTTGAAAAAAAAATTCATTCAATCTTTAGATAGTGCTATATTGTAACCTCATTACTGCCAAAGTTAGATTCTTCTTATTTTCTCTAGAGTGTGAGTGTAAATAGGCAAAAGTGAGGACTGCAGATGCTGGAAATTAGAGTCGAGAGTGTGGTGCTGGAAAAGCACAGCAACTCAGGCAGCATCCGAGGAGCAGAAGAATCAACATTTCAGGCAAAAGCCCTTCATCAGGAAACTGATGTTGCCTGACCTGCTGTGCTTTTCCAGCAGCACACTCCATGAGTGTAAATACATGAACTGTTGTAGACTTGCCTTTTCTAGGTTACACCTGTTTGGGTATCTAGTGTCCTAGTTCATCCTTTATACAGGAGTAAGGCGCTCCCACTCTCTTCAGTACAATAGTACTCTTTATTTATGCTTATGGGTTAATGAGTATAGCTTTCTAGTGTCTAAAACCTCTTCTCATCGCTCCAGTCTCATCCTCTTCTGATCTGCTCTGCTAATATCAGAGTTACATCATTTGGTCTATTATACTACTGGTGGAATGAAGTCAAGTTAACCCAAGTTTCTCACTCAGCAGAGTCTGAAGGAGATTTCTTCTAAGCACAACACTAACACTGAACAATAGTTGGAAGAAAAGAATAGATTTCCTGTTTCAAATTATCGTCTTGCATGTTATTCATTAGTGCCTAATTACTTTGCTTTATAATTGTTTCACAATTCACTCTATGTCTTCAGTTAACTTTTGTCCAGCTTTATGCAACATTAGGCAATCACTCATTATGTTACCTTTGATAACATAAGAAAAACACACAGCATTTTTGTAAAGTCTTAAATGATATATTTTTCAACAGAAAAGAAATGGAAATGAACCTGACTTATCTAAAGTTAACACCATAACTTGGTGATTGGACTTGGATTTCTTTGATTTCTACTAAAGTTTCATCAACACATGAGGATTCAATGTTAATTTCATGAAATCCTGAAACTACCAGATTTCCGTGTGGAGATTGACTTGTGATAATGTTGCAATATTTTCAGGTATACCTCATGTGCTTTTTAGTGAGGATATTAGTCGATAGTTTACATATCCTGAACACCCAAAGGTGCAGAAATGTATATGCAAAGTTGAAAGTTTTAAGGATTGTGTGTAGTCTACTAAAGTTTCATCAACACATGATGGTTCAAATTCATAGACAACAATTTAACCTTATCATCAAATAGCAATAATTTCATGTTCAAAAAATGCAATTTATTAATTAGCAGCCCAGATAAAATATTGCTTTCAAGTAACAGTGAATGTAGAAAGATTACTCATTACTAGGTAACACTTATCCTTTTCAATTAGTCTTGGAAATCACATACATTGATGACACTATACATTATAATGGCAATGTTTTATTTCCAGGATTTAGAAAATAAATAAGGGTATAAAGGGAGGATTAGAAGCTTTAGATTAAGCCTGTTATGAGTAATATATTAGCACCTTTTGATGCCAAAATATTTATATGGCAATGAAACAAGGATATTTAATATTGAGAGTGTGGTGCTGGAAATGTACAGCAGGTCAGGCAGCATCCGAGAAGCAGGAGAATCGATGTTTCGGGCATAAGCCCTTCATCAGGAATGAGGTTTGTGGGTCTGGGCTGAGAGATAAATGGAAGGTGGGGTAGGGTTGTGGGGGAGGTAGCTGGGAAAGCAATAGGTGGATGAAGGTGAAGGAGAAAGTGATAGATCAGAGGGGGCAGTGATGGACAGGTCCAGAAGGCGGTGCCGAGTTGGAGGCTTGGGATTGGGATAATGTGGGGAAGGGAAAATGAAGAAGCTGTTGAAGTCTATATTTATCCTGTGTGGTTGCAGGGTCCCAAGGCGGAATATGAGGCGTTCCTCCACTAGGCGTCAGGTAATAATGGTTTGGCAGTGGAGGAGGTCCAGGATCTGCATGGCCTTGACGGAGTGGGAGGGGAATTGAAGTGTTCAGCCGAGGGGTGGTGGGTTTGGTGGGTGCGGGTGTCCCAGAGATGTTCTCTGAAATGATCTGCAAGAAGGCGTCCTGTCTCCCCGATGTAGAGGAGACTACATCAGGTACAACGGATGCAGTAGACGACATTGGTAGAGGTACAGGTGAATTTTTGACCCTTCCCTTGGGGCCTTGGATGGAGGTGAGGGGAGTGGTGTGGGCGCAGGGTTTGCACTTCCTCAGTGGCAGGGAAAGGTGCCAGGAGTGGGGTGTGGGCTGGTGGGGGGTGTGGTCCTGATGAGGGAGTCACGAAGGGAGTGGTCTTGTCGGAATGCTGATTAGGGTGAGGAGGGAAATATATCTCTGTTGGTGGGGTCCATTTGGAGATGGCGGAAGTGGCGGAGGATAATGTGTTTATTGCAGAGATTAGTGGGGTGGAAGATGAGGACCGGGGGTTCTGTCCTTGTTGCGTTGGGAGGGGTCGGGTTCTAGGGCGGTGGTGCATGAAGCAGAGGAGATATGCTGGAGGACATTGTCAAGCACGTGGAAAGGGAAACTACATTCGTGGAAGAAGGAGGTCATCTGGAACTTTCTGAGGTGGAATTGGTCATCCTGATAACAGATGCGGTGGAGTTGGAGGAATTGGGACTCCAGCATCTGCGGTCCTCACTTTCTCCAAGGATATTTAATATGCAAACCACATATCTGAATTTCCACAAAATATCTGGAACCTGGATCTGCTACATCATAGACACCCAAAAAATGTACAAGGTTACAAGATAATTCAGGTGAACATGTTCTTTCATTTGCTTTTATCCTTACAGAACCTTAATTCCACCATTTGCCTTTGAGAGCATGCTGCTGTTGCCATCATAAGAACCAAAGGACATATAAGCAAAAGGCAATACTTCAGAATGTGCAAACCTAAAAGCAAAATAGAATGCTAGAATCAGTGAACTGATCAAGAGTTCTGACAATATTCTGATAAAGAATCCACAGCAGCAACATTCATTCATCTGTTCTTTCCATAACTGCTACTTGATTTTATCCTTCACTACATTCTTTTTACAGCTTCATTGTACCCAGAAGCAAACAGGAAGTTCATTTTAAATGTATTAATGAATATAAAATTGATGTCAGAGGTCAGACAATCATAAAAGGGAGAATACTCAATTTTCTTTAGCCTGTTAAGCAGCACAGG
This sequence comes from Chiloscyllium plagiosum, assembly GCF_004010195.1. Taxonomy (NCBI): domain Eukaryota; kingdom Metazoa; phylum Chordata; class Chondrichthyes; order Orectolobiformes; family Hemiscylliidae; genus Chiloscyllium; species Chiloscyllium plagiosum. The sequence continues at coordinate 28,538,784 of NC_057712.1, forward strand.
ATCGGGTTCATGAATAGTGAGTGACTGGATTTTCAGATCCTTTGCCAAAAGATAGGTAGGGCTTATAGAATGCTGGATGAATGGACAACATTGTAAATTTTTTTTCACAACTCCATGGATTCTGATGGAAACAGATTTCTTGACCCATTGGACATTATTAGACAACTCACTTACAAGGAACTCAAAATAGTGTTTATCTAAGCTAAACTGACAGCCTTTAAAAAACTTTAGTTAACTAAAGCTCAGCACATTCAGTCTAATTTCCAGTGAATGTCAATCTGTGAGGTTTTCTGGTTTCAATGATCCACACACATCGATGGATTACAATGACACTTCAACAGATGGTGCTCAATTTTTTTTTTACAAGAAAATCTAATCACTCTAGAGACAGGTAAAATTAATGGACTGTAGCAAATGGAGCAAGATTCATTTCATCTATCTCCTATCCTTGTGTTTTGAAAGAAAGATATGACTTAACCTCGACTGTCTCTGCACATTTTCTGCTTTTTTACTCTACCTGCAAAGCATGCAAATTGCTGAATTACTGTTGTTTTATTTTCTGCAGGTTACAATCACTAGGTTGTAGATATTTACAGGACAGAAAGATAGTTTCACCCCACTCTGTCTGTGCCAGCTCGAAAAAGAGCTGTACAGCATCAAGGGTGGCACAGTGGCTCAGTGGTTAGCACTGCTGCCTCACTGCACCAGGGTTCCAGGTTTGATTCTAGCCTCGGGCGACTGTGTGGAGTTTGCACGGTCTCCCCGTGTCTGCATGGGTTTCCTCCAGGTGCTCCGGTTTCCTCCCACAGTCCAAAGATGTGCAGGTCAGGTGAATTGGTCTTGCTAAATTGCCCGTTGTACTAGGTGCATTGTCAGAGGGAAATGGGTCTGGGTGGGTTACTCTTCAGAAGGTCGGTGTGAACTGGTTGGGCTGAAGGGCCTGTTTCTGCACTGTAGGTAAATTCTAATCTAAAAAAAATTCTAATCATCTCGCTTTGTAGATGCTGGTCCATAGCATTGCAGGTGATGGAAGGATAAATGCATATCCAAGAATCCTTTAAGTCATGAGTGTTTCTGATTCTATCACCATTTCAGGTAGAGAGCTCCAGTTTCCCAACCCTCACTGGAAACATTTTACCTCAACTTTCCACCAGAACTTCTACCAATTACTTGAACCCTGTCTCTGGGTTCTTCACATCCGTGTCAAGGAAATAAGTCTTTTCTTTGACAGCACATTATTCCACTCCCTCAGATGGTGAACATGATGAGGTCATTGGTGGGAATCCAAAACTCATTCCTACCATCAAGATAAACTTTAACAATTAAGTCTTCCCTCTTTAGATGGCAAGGTGCTGTTTTGCCATCAGGTAGAAAGGAAAAAAATAGGCATGCACTTACATCTCATTAATTACCCAATTAACCAGAATTCAACCAGAATTCCAGGCTGTGGAGCTAAAAGAAGGCTTAAGTTGTTACATTCCTTAAGTCAACATTGTTAAAGTCGTTTAGAATTACCAGGAATAGCTGCACAAGAAGTCTTTAAAAAAAAGCTCATGAAGGAAATAGTTAATACAACAGTGTAACTTTAACTGGTAGAGCCAAAATATTGAAGACAGAAGAAGCAGAAACTAAATTTTACATTGCAACTGAAAATTTTCCTAAAGATGCAAGTGGAATGCAATGCAATTTATTTAAAGCAAAAACATTGCAAGTACCATAAGAAGAAGCAGAGAGGGAATGAATCATCCACATTGTCAAAAAGGCCAGACACATCAGAAAGCAGAAGGGAGGCATTATGCAAATTTACACTCTTTGCCATCTTAACTGGAGTCTCTTTATTTTAAAGTATTTTGAAAATCTTTAAACAATTAGAAACATTGTTTCTGCAGAAATAAGGTAATTCTGAAATATTTGCTAACTTTTAAATTTTAATTAATTAATAGAAATTAAATTTAAAATAGCTGAAAAAGAAATTAAGTTAGAAATCATTATTAAAACAGCAAAGCTTCTTCATTATTAAAAAAAAATAAATTATGCATACTCACTTTCTTCCACCAGGCAACCAATCTTCTATCCATGAGCTACCATCAGTTCTGAGGAAGATTCACTTGAATCAGAACATTAACTCTGATTTCCCTCCTCAGATGCTGGCAGATGTTTGAGCTTTTCCAGCTATTTCAGCTTTTGTTTCTGAATTACAGCTTCAGCAATTCGTTTGGTTTTAATTTAATCTTCTATCCATGCTCATAGATTACCCTTTACCCCATAAGCTCTAAATTTGTGCAGTAGCCTTTTATATGAAACGTTGTCAAATGCCCCATGGAATGCCAAGTACAAGAAATGGAGTCACCGGTAGATCAGATAGTGAAAAAAATCATTTGGTATGCTTGCCTTTATTCGTCAGTGCATTGAATATAGGAAATGGGAGATCATGTTGGAGCTGTGCAGGACATTGGTTAAGCCATTTTTGGAATATTGTGTGCAATTCTGGTCTCCCTGCTATAAGAAGCATGTTGTGAAACTTGAAAGGGTTAAGAAAAGATTTACAAGGATGTTGCCAGAGTTGGAAGGCTTGAGCTATAGGGAGAGCTGAATAAGCTGGGGCTGTTTTCACTGGACGTCGGAAGTTGAGGAGTAACCTTATAGAGGTTTACAAAATCATGAGGGGCAAGGATAGGATAAATACACACTGTCTTTTCCCAGGGGTGGGGATGTCCCAAACTAGAGGGCATAGGTTTAAGATGAAAGGGGAAAGATTTAAAAGGGATCTAAGGGGCAACCTTTTCACACAGAGGTGGTCCGTGTCTGGAATGCACTGCCAGAGGAAGTGGTGGAGACTGGTAAAATTACAAATTTAAAAAGCATTTGGATGGGTATATGAATAGGAGGGGTTTAGAGGGATATGGACCAAATATTGGCAAATAGGACTAGTTTTATTTAGGATATCTGGCCGACATGGATAAGTTGGGCCAAAGGGTCTGTTTCTGTACATCTCTAGGATTCTATGATTGGTACTTACACAGGCTCCCTGTATCCATTGTGTATGCTACTCCTTTAAAGAACTACAACAAATTGGATAAACATAATTTCCCTTGACAACTTCAGTCTCCAAAGTAAGGGAAGTAATAGTTGAGGAGGACATGCAGGAACAAGAGCAAGAGAAAATTTCTGAGAAGGAAAATGAGGATGATGATCCTGAGATGGGCCAGATGCACGGGCAAATGGAGGAAGACCAGGAACTGGATCACAAGTCGAAGAGGCCAGAAAGCACCTTTTAGCTCTCTACTTCCAGGATGACTGAGCTGGGTTTATAGGTATATTATTATTTCACTTAAACAATTGGCTGCCAGCCATCTGCTTGTTCTGTGTCACTTTCCTTAATCATTGACTTATTGATTTTATTTGATTAATCTTTTGCAATAAAAATGTTAACTTCTTGTTCTGACATATCATCACTTCTGTTAAAGTTGGTCCAACGTTAGCACGAAAACAGCTATGATACAGCGAGCACATTCACTACCACCCATTCCACGGATATTTGCACTAAAATGGTCTTACATTAAAGACACATGGACCACATCAGGTCATCCACTTGCTGGTGAATACAACAGAGATGTACCACAACATGAGACTGCCGGTCATGCAACTTACACCCTCATTACTACAGAATGTAATGTACTCTACACTTGCAATGCCTGAATATTATCAGCGATATGACCATCACTATGGGTTGCCAAACTTGCGTCAGCTCCCAATATTCAGCCCCATAATTATGGTATCTTATCATGTAAGTTGCCCTTTGCCACACTCACACAATCTTAAATGTTGTAGCATGGCTTTGAGGGTCTCACAAATGGAACGGATCTTTCCCTCTGGGAGCTTGCAACCATGTGATAGATTCCACCATTGCTTCCATGAGGTGCATGTATTGGGTCCACCAATTGGATATCCCAGTCACTGACTCTTCCCTTAGATCTTATCATTACCCTCAATATACCCAAGATTCATGTGTCATGCTTTGACGGCAGTGCTAAATTTCCCACCAAGGTATTGTTCTCTGTGCTGGTGGAAAGTTTGCCAGTGAATCCTCTTAGAGTTCACAGTCTCCCTCCTCTGAGGTGGTGATGGTGGAGGGGGGGGCTCAGGCTGTGACCTCTGTCTTGGGTGATACCAGGGTCTGCAGAATAAAACAAAAGAATATGTTGTGTATAAATTGTTCTATGAACTAAGTGTTTTCCTTCATATTCATCCAAGACTGGCAGAGTGCAACTGTGCTTGCCCATTGGTGTCTCACTGCCATCATAGGAATAGTCCAGGTCTTACCCAGCCAGCTTAACAGACCTTTCCTCAGGGAAGATTCTGATACCTGTCACTGCCCACCACTTGGCCTCAACCTCTCGGCCAAATTGTCGGCTAATTATTTCTGCAGTGATGATTCTCTATGATGCAGAAGGGTGTGAGCATTTACAAGATAGTGAGGGATTCCCACTGAGGGAAGGGGAAATGCAGAGGGTGGAGAGGGTTAGTGATTCGAGAGGATAAGATGGGTATTACCCCTTGAGTGTACACCATGCATGTGATGCTGAGGCTTGCAAGCTTGAGCCTCTGTGAGATGACTGAACAGAGCCTGAGTTAGACTGGGTGATCTCCCTATGACTGTGAGGCCTATCAATGAACTTTCTTGGAAGGTACATCATCCTGACTTGCAACTACATTGCCATTTCTTGCGAGTCACTGGGTCAGAATCCTAGAACTCTCTCTCCGACAGCATTGTGGGTGCCCCTACACACAGGACTGCAATGATTCTAGAAGGACACTCAACACCACACCTTCTCAAGGACAACAAATGCTAGCTTGGCCAGTAGTGTGCATAGCTTGTGAATAAATAATGAAAGGAAATTCCAAACAATGTAAGGTCATTGGCTCCTGCACAGGTGCAAGCTTTATAAATTGACAGTTCTTGTTCTCAAAGGGACTTATCATGGTCTGGATGTCATTGCCATTTACATGGAGGATCAGCCCTTACAAATATTGACAAGGTCAGCAGCAGAGTTTCCAGTTTTCAGACATTTCAGCATCTGTTGCTTTAGATTATCCCTCCAAATGATCATTATTCATATTTGAACCTTGACAGTCAGTGTTATTCACTGTCAAGTCATCCTTGTCCTCACTGAATGCTTCCAGCAGTTGTCATTTGTAATGATTCCATGCTTGGTTTAATTGCAGAATGTTAGGCATTCCTTTGTGGAAGATTTCCAGCCCTTCAGTATTTCATTAGGCATTGTTGGATAACAATGACCAGCAGGATCACCAGAAAATTAGCGCAGATGGAAAACTTCTTCTGACATTTGCCTAGATTGAATAGTTATCAATCCTCTTATTCCTGATGTAAACATATGTGTATTATGTATTTGAACACAAATATTCCCAATGTTATTTCAAGAATCATTAACAAAATACCGTCAAACTTGCGTAATCTGATATAACTGGATTTGAGTGATACCATTTAATCGAAAAAGCGTGTTAAATCATTGAGGTTTGTGGTAACAGTAGGAATTAAATTGAACACTTGCCTTGACATATACTGCAACTCAGAGTTCTTTACATTTGACTTTTTGAACTGTGAGTACTGCAGTATTTCAGTCTTCAGCCAGTTTTTTTTTAACAATCACTTCAAACTACCAACTTCTGTATTGTAACAGTGACAAAGTCAAAAAGTGTGGTGCTGGAAAAGCATAGTCACTCAGGCAGCATCTGAGGAGCAGGAGACATTCCTGATGAAGGGCTTATGCTCAAACCATTGACACTCCTGCTCGTCGGATGCTGCCTGACAGGCTGTGCTTTTCCAGCACCACACTTTCTGACCCTAATCTCCAGCATCTACAGTCCTCAATTTCTCCTAGTTGATTGTAACAGTGACACCTGGAAGACCTTTGGAGATTGCACTTGGCATGGTTTTCCATTTGGTAAGGTACTAGGTAATGCTGACAATGGAAAATTCAAGAAGCCACTCTAGAGATATGTTCATAGGAGACCTAAAGAACAATAAAATCCAGACAAACGTTTAAGGTAAGTCAATGTGCTGATTTGGATGGAACCCTGTAATGAGGCCACGATATTGTTGCAATTTTCAAGGGAGTTCTTTTCCTGAACTGGATGGAGAGGTCCACCATGTTTCAATGGGAGCCAGGTCACATCAGTCAAGTTCACAGCCTCAAAGAGTCCGACCTTTAAATGCTACCATTACAATGATAGACACCAACTATTTAAAGTACCTAGTTTCCACTCGTAGTTCCATTCCTGTGGGAAAGTCAGACTTATGAAAGAGTAAAGGAAACAGTAAAACTCTGGATGGCAGCCATGCCCCAGGTCAACTTTGTGGTAGATCTCAAACCAGATGTGAAATCTGGAAATCCTTGTATGGTCACATGACAGAGATTGACACAGAAGTTGTATTTAATGAGCAGGAAAGATCAAGATTCATATTCAGCCAGAAAGCAAGGAAAACAGCACATGGAAAAGGAGTGTAAAAGGGCTGAACATATCATTCCAGAGCCCAAAGAAATTTGGAAATTCATAACTTAATTTTATCAATGATACAAATACAACCATGATTGTTACCTCAGAAGGACCATGTAAGAAATCAATTTCCTTACACAAAACTGGAGTGATTCTGACTTGTTATTCTCGTAACTATATTCCAATGTTAAGGCTGGAATATGATGATATGTCCTATAACTTGCCTTTGGTAGTAAGAGCCTGGATCAAAGTCTCTCTCGGGACGGAATTGGCTTCAGAAGATACGGTTATGCTGAGCAAAGTTATTTCTAACAGGAATCAGTAACTGTGCATCTGACATTGAGGAAGTGCTAATAGAGCACAAAATGGTCTTTGAGACCACTTGATAAAATTAGCCATCAGTTGATACTAAATACTGTGAGCCAGCAGATTATACAAATGTGGACTTTGTTTCAAGACTGATAACGGTCTAGCTACTGAGATACCTGTGAATTATTTTACATTTACAAGGAAACTGTTGCTTCATGCCAGAGTAAATAGGTACCCACAAAGACAATATGCTCAGTAAAGTGCTTAATTACGTCCTAAATGGCTGGTCCAAAGAGTGTGAAGATAAGGAATTGCAGGAGTATTTCACATATAGCTGAGTGTAGGTCCTGGGCTTTCTCCAATGGGGTTTAAGATTCATTATTCCACCATGAGATCATAGGAGGAACAGAAAAATAGTCAGAGCATGAGAAGGTTCTGTGATTCAAATTCTTCCACTTATCTCATCTCCAGAGAAAATCTGAATCAAAGTGAAAGTGAAAGCCGGCATCCCAGAACCCACCAGAATGCAAATTAATCAAGTCATATTCAGACAATTTCACCATCCCGACCATCAACAAGTCAATGTAGTATTCAAAAACAAAGTTCAGATTTGACACAGCCAGAGATGTTAAGAGAGCGAATGGGAACAGAAGGGAATACTCAAACAGATAAAGAAAGAAGATTATTTGGAAGTCCATATGAACAAGGAAGGATATTTTTCTTTTATTATCTCTTGTCTTTAAGGACATCAATAAGCTCATTCAGCTGAATGGCTGCTTTGCAATGTGGAGTGACACCAACAGCCTGGATACAATTTCTGCACTGATTAAGGTCACCAGGAAGATCCTGCCTTCTCAATTTCACCTCTTGCAATTCACCTAAGGTCAAACTCACCACTAATGGTCTCTAACTAACTATAAATCAGCCCTACAATTCTCTAGGACCATTGCACTTTTATCTTTATTTCTTGACAAATGATGATATTTTTGGAAAACACTTGCTGGTATTAGAGAGAACATACAACTCTGGTAATTTTAGTCATATATATGATTTGGTTGTCTATTGCAGTATAAACAAATATGTGATCCAGCCTGTTAAATTTATGCTATTGTTCGTATTGGTTCAGTCACATTGTAGTTTGGGAAATTTCACAGCTGTACCTTTTCACATTTTGATATACAAGTTGTTTCTTGAACTGGGTCGAGAGTGTCATGTATTGTAAAAACTATACATTTTGTAAAACTGTCTTCTCTATTGTACTCTCAGTTGATGAGTTTCAAAGAAAGTTGTTCAAAAATGGCTGCTTGTTGTGAATCGACATGATGAGTCTTTCACAGTTAATAAACAGAGGGGAAATGATTCTTAAGTTGTATTGGGACTTGCATGCTCTCTGAAGGCCCCTCAAAGTAGAAATTGAAGACTTGCCACACAATTTAAATTAATAACATCTGAAAAAATACTGTGACCAAAGTGGCCCAAGAGGGAAAGTCAGGGAACATCAAATCACCACCAGTTAGTTAAATAATATTAAAACAGCTCCTTGTTTGAAATAACTGGGACATAAATCTAAATTCAAAATACAGTGTAATATTTAGTTAAAATTCCAATGTTTCTTTCATAGTCATTCCAATAAAGGCTAACCTCCTCATTCTTCTGACCCTGACACTCCAATATCCTCTCCATATTCAGTGCAAAACTAACCGATCTGAACCTACATGATAGCAAAACTGTCACAGATGGGGGTGGGGTGCGAAGAAGCAAACTACCAAGCAACGCAAACACAAAAGCAAAATGCTACAGTTGCTGGAAAATTGAAATAACAGAAAATGCTGGACATACCTCAACAGGTCAGCAGCAACAGTGGAGACAGAAGCAGAGTTATAGGTTGATTTTTAGCTTTTGCGTTCAAAGTGTGGCGGCGGACGGTTTTCATGGTGTTTGGTCTGCCATGGCCCAGGAGAAACTTTTATCCAATTTTGTTGCCTCATTAATTGTGCAGTTGAGCACATGCAGCCAAAGAAACTGAAGTGCTGGTGAGACTGGTAAGATCTTCTAGTTTACATGCTTCTGGGAGAAAGTGAGGACTGCAGATGCTGGAGATAAGAGTTGAAAATGTGTTGCTGGAACAGCGCAGCAGGTCAGGCAGCATCCAGGGAACAGGAGAATCGACGTTTTGGGCATAAGCTCTTCTTCTGAAGAAGGGCTTATGCCCGAAACGTCGATTCTCCTGTTCCTTGGATGCTGCCTGACCTGCTGCGCTTTTCCAGCAACACATTTTAAGCTACATGCTTCTGGGACCATATTTAAAGCCTCAATTCTTACCACTTCAGATGGTGTAAGCCAGGTCTACCTCTCAAACTGCAGTGTTCAACTTGGTAATGACTCACAGGAAAGGCAAAGCTAGCTCCCTGCTGCCAGGAAAGGGATCTGGAGGTGCTGGTGGATATGAAGACAGTCCTGTGATCAGATGAGCGAAGGAGGCCACACCAACAGACCCAGTTAGCGTGGACAGAAATCGCAGCCCTGGTCAGTGCTGTGTCTTGTGTCAAAAGGACACGAGCAGTTCCATAAGAGGTCAAAGATCTTCTGTGCTGCACAAGAGTTGGTGTCATCACTTTCTCTCTGCTACCTTACACTCACAGAACCAACTCTTGTTCTAATTCTGCCACTGCACACACAACTCACCAAACTCATGAGTTACAATTCTTAGTATAGCATGTGTCATGTTCACTCAAGGGCTCACATATTAAACTTGTAACCATTCCTGCTCTCTGCACTTCAGACTCACTAAATGTGGACACCTCACCACCTCTTCTGTTCATGCATGATCACTAACTGTTCTTCCATCCACTTCCATCACTATTGTCATGATTACTGTTGTCACACCAGGGAGGAGAAAATTCCACCCAATGTTTCAGGCCAATGGCCTTTTATCTGAACCAATGACAACTAAACACAACTCTTTGCCAATCAAACAACTGCATCTGTTTGCACTTAGTGCATTCAATGTAACACAAGTGACCCAAGGTGCTTTGCAAGGATGCTATGGAGAGTCACATCAGGAGATATATTAGGCCAGATGACCAATTATGAGATTTTAATGCTAATAACTAATCATCTATTTATTAATTATCATCTCAAACTACCTTTCAGTTTGAGCACTATAACATTATGGCACTATAATTTACAACAACCTTAGACCTTACCACAGACAACAACTTTAATTGTTTCCTAGTTTTGAACTACAGTGACATGAACATCAAAATCCCCAAGAAGGTTAATGGTTAGGACTGTAAAAAGTAGTTACAACTTCTTTGGTGGCTCCGTGAATTTGTCAAACAGAGACCTGCCAGTCAGAAAGGCTTTAAACTCAAGCGCCATTCTACAGCTACAGCCATGTTATGATGCTCTGGTTGACCTCGCTACTCCTGAGTTTGGGAAAGTAAAATTGGTCGAGTGTCTCTGTCTACTCTAATCACTGTGTTAGATGAGTGCACCCAGATTTTGTGAGGTAGAATTGAATTTTGTTGTAATTGATTAGAATAGGCCTCTCTGCGTGAGTGAAGAAATCACCAGAAGTTACTGCTAAGGCAAGCATGACAGAAGGGAGCATGATAAGCATTGTAGTAAAGCAAGCCATGCAAGTGTCACTGTTGAGACAAATTACAGAATAATAGATGATAGAGCATGAACAATGGCATTAGAACAGTGCCGTTCATGAGAGGAAGAGAAAAAAAGTAACTTAAAATCACCAAGATGTTATCAGATAATTAAAAGTGCTAAGGACCAAAGAATCTCTTGGGCAATGAGATGTAGATGTGGAGGAATATGTCTGAGCTTTGACATAGGTCAGAGGGAGTTAAGATGGAGTTATGGAGTCAAAGAGCATGGCAGATAACTCAAGAGCAGTTTGATTCTCGAAAACATTTGACGGATGAAATTCTGTCAGCAAAAGCAGCTATAAATGAGTTGAGTAGTGACTCTGAATAAGGTGACAATGTAACATGAGGCATGACAAGAAAAGGGGAAGAGACCAGAGCATACAATGTGATAGGTTCCTTGCATTATACCAATACTGAGAATAAATCGAGAACACTAGGGCAAAAAATATATTCATTTCCTGGAGATATTCTCCTGATAAAGTGAAGTCCTGACATGCAGTCAAAGATTTGCTAGAAAGTGAATAGTTCTGTTCAGGATATAAATTACTTCCATCAGAGAAATCCCCTCGAAGGCTGAGGGGAATTGATAATCCAATTAGCAGAAAATAAATTCTCACAATTCCTCTTGCCAACCTTCAGAAAACTCCCTAGATGTCTCCACAGTATTGCACTGAGTACATGTGCAGGTAGTTTTCATTCAGGTATTGATCTTCATTCATTGGATTTTTTGTGTGGATAAGTAATTATTTCAAAACAATTCTGAAAGCCATTTTTTAAAAAATATACGTGATATGAAAGGGCAAGGAAAGAAGAGATTGAATGTAGAATAATCACCCCAGGCATAGAGAGTCATAGAGTCATAGAGATATACAGCATGGAAACAGAGCCTTCGGTCTAACCCGTCCATGCCGACCAGATATCCCAACCCAATCTAGTCCCACCTGCCAGCACCCGTCTCATATCCCTCCAAACCCTTCCTATTCATATACCCATCCAGATGCCTTTTAAATAATGCAATTGTATCAGCCTCCACCACTTCCTCTGGCAGCTCATTCCACACACACACCATCCTCTGCATGAAAAAGTTGCCCCTTAGGTCTCTTTTATATCTTTCCCCTCTCATCCTAAACCAATGCCCTCTAGTTTTGGACTCCCCCAACCCAGGGAAAAGGACCTTGTCTATTTACCCTATCCATGCCCTTCATGATTTTATAAACCTCTATAAGGTCACCCCTCAGCCTCCGACACGCAAAGGAAAACAGCCCCAGCCTATTCAACCTCTCCCTATCGCTCAAATTCTCCAACCCTGGCAACATCCTTGTAAATATTTTCTGAACTCTTTCAAGTTTCACAACATCCTTCTGATAGAAAGGAGACCAGAATTGCATGCAACATTCCAAAAGTGCCTAACCAATGTCTTGTACAGCCGCAACATGACCTCCCAACTCCTGTACTCAATAAAGGAAAGCATACCAAATGCCTTCTTATCCTACCTACCTGCAATTCTACTTTCAAGGAGCTATGAACCTGCACTCCAAGGTCTCTATGTTCAACAACACTCCCTAGGACCTTACCATTAAGTGTATAAGTCCTGCTAAGATTTGCTTTCCCAAAATGAAGCACCTTGCATTTCAATAAATTGAACTCCATCTGCCACTCCTCAGCCCATTGGTTCATCTGATCACAATCCTGTTGTAATCAGAGGTAACCTTCTTCACTGTCCACTACACCTCCAATTTTGGTGTCATCTGCAAACTTACTAACTATACCTCTTGAACTCACATCCAAATCATTTATATAAATGATGAAAAGTAGTTGACCCAGCACCGATCCTTGTGGCACTCCACTGGTCACAGACCTCCAAGCTGAAAAACAACCCTCTACCACCACCCTCTTTATCTTTGAGCGAGTTCTGTATCCAAATGGCTAGTTCTCCCTGTATTCCATGAGATCTAACCTTGCTAATCAGTCTCCCATGGGGAACCTTGTCAAACACCTTACTGAAGTCCATATAGATCATGTCCGCCACTCTGCCATGGTGCATCCAAAGAATGCTTTCTTTTAAGCAATTCTTACTTCTCTACTAAATACAACCACATGAGTTTCAAGAATAAACTTGTTGAATAAGTTTGGGTTAATATCTCAGGGAGAAGGCCTCTTGACCACACTTTGTTAATATTGTTACTTCCAATCACTTTCTGTTCTGCTCTAAATTTCCATTGATGCTTTGGTATTGAATAATATAAGAATGTTTTCCAATATTGCCAATAATTCATGTCTCTGTCCTTGCCTCAGCTTAAGAGCTACCAATGCTCTTCATTACCTTTCGCTGCAACTACTCCAAAGTGCTCCTGCTGGCCTTTCACCTTGCATCCTGCATAAACCTGAGCTTATCCAAATTTTTACTGCCTGTGACTTAACTCACACCAAGTCTCGTTCTTATGACACATCTGTGCATACTGACATAACCTAGTATCTGCTATGACAGCAACTTTATTTTTAAATTATCTTCCATTTTTTCAAGGCCCTTAATGTTTTCGGCTACTCTTATCTCTGTGAACTTCTCCAGCCCTACACAACTCTGTGTATCTGCATTCCTGCAATTCTGACCAGTGCAGTGCCATCCTGAATAGCAGTGAATTCATGCTGTCAATATTTGTAGAGGGCTTGCAGAAAAAAAATTACTTTGCACACTGCCTTCACTTTGACTGGGGCAAAGTGCTCGGCTGTTCCTTGTTTACAGGTCCAAAACACCACACAATTCAAATATAGCTTCCTTGGTGAAGGGTAATACCCTCAATCATAAGTCCCTTATGAACTGGAGAAAATTTGAAAAGGCATGAGTCCTGCTGACCCTTATCCACACAGACTACCCTGGTGTGATCCCCACCTTAAAAAGAATATAGGCTTTGGGAGTATGTACAGAGTAGATTCACTAAAACAATAATGGAGCTAAAAAGAGTAAATTAAGAAAAAAGGTTTCACATTTTCGTCTTATGTTTACTTGAATATAGAAAATCAATGGGTGATCGACTTGAGTTGTATCAGATCAATTAAGGTTTTGATAGGATTAAAAGAGAGAAACTATTTCCTCTTGGAGTCTATGCTAAGAGACAGAAAGTAGTGCTGAAACATTCAAAGTGATATCAGAAACCATTCTTTCACACAATGGTTAGTGGTCATCTATAACTTTCTCTCTTCAAATGTGATATTGAGGCTAAATCAATTGAAAGTTATACAACTGGAATTGATAGATTTCTGTTGTGATGGGAGCAATAAGGGTTAAGTAACCAAGGTGGGTGAATGCATTCGAACATAGATTAGTCATTATCTGATTGAATGGGAGAGAAGTTGCAAGGGTTTGAATGGCCCACTTTTCATATGTTCTTAGGTCTGACTTCTCTACTTGTCATCATTTTTCTCAGTATTTCAGGGCAACGAAAAGCTATCTGTTAAATTTGATTAAACATTTTCAATTTCAGGCAAAAGTTCTCACTATATTAAGAAAGCAATTGAGTAAAACTCCCAACCTATCTGTCTCTGGCATCATTTGACAGAAACTTCTGATTACAACATGACATAAGGTCCCTCTGAGTATTTGATCATTTATATCAATATCTCTCCATGTAACCTTCCACTGTATTCTTAGTAGGACACTGACCGACTTTCCCTTAACCAACATTATTTGACAGAATATTACATACTTTTGCATGGATTGCATGTCACATAACTTGGCTGAGCAGAGAAAAGTAATATTTATTGACATCTGTCTTAATTGTGTACTCATATTATTTTCATTCTTCAGTTGCAGTGGAGTAAAGAACTGTTTATAACTATATTGGAAATACATTCATAATTGCCACAGACAAGAAACAAATTAACCTCTTCAGGCTAATGATGCCACACCCACCAAAATGGAGCTTGAACCTGGGTTTTCTAGTTTACAGGTTATTTACTTGACCAGCTCATCACATGACCAATATATTAGAGGAGAATAGATTAGAGGTTAGAAGCCTTACCGTTATGGAAGTAGGCCATTTGGCTAATCAAGTACACACCAACCTCCAAACAGAATCGCACCCACACCCCCACCCCCATCCTATCCCTATTACTCTGCATTTCCTACAGCTAATCCACCTAACCTACACATCCCTGAACACTATGGGTAATTTAGCATGGCCAATCCACCTAACTTTCACATCTTTGGACTGGAGGAGGGAACCAGAGCATCTAGAGGAAACTCACACAGACATGGGAGAATGTACAAACTCCACACAGGACAGTTACCCAAAGCTAGAATTGAACCTAGGTCACTGGTGCTGTGAGGCAACAGTGTTAACCACTTAGCCACCATGCCAAATGGTAATCCAGATTCCAGTTCATTATTATTCATCATGCCCTCAAACCCTCACTTCCAATACCAAATGACAAAAGCTCAGTGACTCCTCTGCTTCTTAAAGCTAACATCAGCCAGATAGCTATCTTGGCTGCTTCCTGCCTTTTCTGTCTCACCCCTCCCACAGACTCCCTCTGTACAGGATAGGGTTAATTAATAAGAAACTAGATTACAAGTGATATAATGATCACATGATTGACAGAGAGTCTCTGGAGAAATACCAGCCAAGACCTTGTGCTTTATTAGAATGCACATAGTTAATGAACAACGTAAATAAAGAATTACTTTGAATGTCCCAAACGTCTGTCAACATCACTTCCACAGGGTATTTCATTCTAGATGTCCTCCTAAGGCATCATACAACAACAATAGAACAACCTCTCCTTAGTTGAGCCCTTGTCACTTTAGATTTTCTGAAATCCATGTCCAGGATTACAGAATACCTTACAAACAAAGCTTTTATAAATATTTTGTTGCAATTCATTATTTCATGGTACTCAGTGCTCAAAATGCCTGAGATATTCTATTGACTTTTATGGCAGTAATGCTTCGACACCATCAATGAACTTCAATCATGGGATGGTTAGTTTCACGAATGTTAAGCCAAACTTAAAGGATTTGCTTTTCATCTGCAATGGGCAACATTTTCGTCTGCCTACTTACTGTGCAAAGTGGGTTGTTTATCAATCACTTGGTATCACAAAGGACTTGAAAATAAACATTTACCTGATCTGGAACTTCTTGTTGTCCTCTTGCCTAACCTGTTGTTTCGGCTGCTTGAAACCGATGAGGGAATGCACCCAGTGCATTCAGTGGTACCTCAAAACTTTGCAGACAAGAGGATCAGAGTTATCTCATACCAAGTTTAGGCTCCTAACTAAAACAAGAGGACACCTGGTGTTCCTTGTGCAGGGAAAATTATGATGGGCAGAAAAGGAGCAGGAATAGCACTGCAGATGTCTCCTAGCCAATTATCACTGGATGAGAAAGTTCAAACTTACTCCAAATATATGTTTGATGTCCTCTTATGCCTTCTAGCAGTTGTCAAGACAACTAAGGAAGGAGCAATAAAAGGTGTCATCCATACCATAAGACAAACATTTTTTAAAAAATTAACTAATTGCATTTGCTAAGTTGGATGAATGATATGCATGCACTGTGTTGTAGAGGAAATTGAGGCCTTTGATAATCAGAAAAAATCAGAAGCCATGAAGTTAAGAATAGTAAAATTCATTGTACCACCCAAGAAAATAAATGACAGTAACATTTTCCTCACAATCTCCATGAAGAATGCAGCAAGTCAGAAAAAGAAAACCAAGAACTTTACTCTTTGCTCTCTGAATGCTATTGGAAATACATGAATGAATTACATAAATATAATTTGTCTCTCTGTACAGAATTTAACATGGTAAGACATACTAATTATGAACTTGGTTGATTTACAATTCAGGTATTTACAATTTAAATATTCTTTTCTCTGTACTTCGAAAGAACTGGAACTTGCAGCTCTCTCTCTCTCTGAGAATACTGATTTACAAAACCTTTGATACTTCAGCTAGTGTAAAGTAGAGGTCAATGTAAAGCAAATTGTGATCTTTTGGAGGCTAAGATAACACCTATCTTTCAGCAGCAGACCTGCAAATATCATCCCAATTATAACCATTTATCACTTAGTTTCATACAAATAACATTTACGTACCAACAGTACTGACTTTGTTTTCTTGCAAACTACAATTTTCTTTTAACCTATCTCAATTCTGGATCTCATGTAGCCTGACTGCTTTATGAACTGAAAACAAAAAATACTGGAGATCACAGCAGTTCAGGCAGCATCCACGGAGGGAAAGCAAGCTAATGTTTTGAGTATGAAGAGTCTTCTCGACTCTCCCCCGTGTCAGTGGGCCTTGTGACTCCATTCAATTGGCCACTTTAACCATTGCTTTAGGGATGGTCCACAACTCATCCCAAAGGAGAGTGGTCAAGTTTTTATTTTAAGCAGAGAACATGAATTGCTATAATTGTAATGGGTTTTTAAAAGCAGTTGCATAGAAAACTATAATGAAGCATAAGGAATGGAACTGATATGAGAGTTAAGACAGGTCCAATGAACTAAATGACCTCTTATTGTACTGTAAAATTTTATGGTGGTAAGATGTTTCTTGGAATTGGTTGAAAACCAACAGAAACCAACTTGCAGTCCATGCTACACCCAATTCAATTTCCGTCCTAATACAATTTCCTATTACAGTATATACATATAAAGAGTACAAATGATTGCTCCACCGTACACTGCAGAGCATAGTACTGTAGTTCAACTGAAACAAGCCTTTATCTGCTTCAGCGTGGAAATTCACCTTGCAGCAAGACGGGAGCATCCCACAGATTGCAAACAATATTTTCAGAATTGAGAAAATCCTGTAAAATGATCAGTGACTCTTAATAGGAATCTACTGAATTGCGGATGTTTGAAGACAGATGACTCGTTGATTATTTCTCGAATCTAACGATGTTAACTACAGCAGAACTACAGTGGGGTAGCACGGTGGCACAGCAGTTAGCACTGCTGCCTCACAGCGCCAGAGACCCGGGTTCAATTCCCGCCTCAGGCGACTGACTGTGTGGCGTTTGCACGTTCTCCCGGTGTCTGCGTGGGTTTCCTCCAGGTGCTCCGGTTTCCTCCCACAGCCCAAAGATGTGCAGATCAGGTGAATTGGCCACGCTAAATTGCCCGTAGTGTTAGGTAAGGGGTATGGGTGGGTTGCGCTTCGGCGGGGTGGTGTGGACTTGTTGGGCCGAAGGGCCTGTTTCCACACTGTAAGTAATCTAATCTAATCTAAACAAATTGGGCAGTTCTTCTACGGAATGTATGTTGTTACATGCAATATCCTCTGACAATCTTTTATTTACACATTAGGATTTATTTACACATTAGGGTTTATTTGATGTTTATTTACACATCAAAAGATAACACTCTCAAAACATTGCAGGCAGTTGAAAAACATGAATAAAATAAGCTCTTAGAGATCAAAGAGCAGATTTCCAATGGGTCTTTTCATAATCATTGATTGTCTACTGCATAATTTCTTTTTCATTCACGTGCCTGAAGGGAATTAGGCTTTCGAACTTAATCTCAATAAACTACAGACAGTACTGTTTTAAAGTTAAAATCTGTGGGGTGAACTTGTGTTTCATGTTCTAGCACTTTTAATCAATTCCAGTAGATGGCGCTCATTTATCGATGGTTTGAAGAGAACCAAAATTAGCACACAGAGCCGAGACGTGAATGCATGCTGCACTCCGTTTGCAACCACTCACAAACTGCAGACTTTTTTCTTCTTGTAATCAGTAGTTGGTTTAACAGGAGAGAAGAATGCACAAAGACGAAGATTGCAATCCATGTTGCTTATATGTTTTGATCGCTCGCAAAAAAACTCTGCAAATTTAAAGTTCAACTTGAAAATCAAAATTGATGGCTGCTTATTTATCAGAATAGCAAAATATCTTGTATATAATCAGAGTCGCGAATGTGCATTTTTGTCCAATTATCCTTACTTATTCTACCTCGTTCGGTTGGTGTGTAGCCTTATTCTCTGCTTTCTGATTGTTTGATATACGTAAGTAAGTTCTGTTTTCTACGTTATGAGAGTTCTATGTTTTCTGCTTTAGAACTGGTTCATTTTCACTGATTGTTATCTTGCCACTCAATCTTTTTTCCCAATTCAAACATTTGCACCAAGTCCTCAAATATCCTCCTTCCCACAACTCCCGCCCCCTGTCAATGCTGAGTACGGTACTGTACAGTCTTTATTCTGGGGATAACTTCCCCGATACAGTATTCCATGATCTCACCTTCTTGAAGCTCAATATGTAAAACATTGCATAGACAAAGGAGATTAAACAAATTCAATCACGAATCAGATGACTTTGCAGCACTTTTTGATTTCAATCCCATATTGGTTGCTATACTCTTGGTGCTAGGATTCCAGTTTAAGCTTTGACCCATCCTCACGATTAATCGCTAGTAATACTTAAATAATCACCTGCATAGTGCTCCCAGGAAGAGAAAATTGACAGGAACATTAAAACAATGCTCTTCTAATTTTTGTTTTGGATACTTTATGAGTTTACCCATATTTTTGACTGGAGAAGGGATAGACATCCAACCTGTGAAATCAACTTCATAATTCTGTTCATGGGAGTCACCTGTATTGGGCTATAATACTAACCATTTGACCGTACCTTTGGAGTCAATAAGAATGACAGCACTTACTTTGGGCAGTTCAATAGTAATGGCAGTGTTCTGCCTAAGGGCAGGTCCCCGACTCATTTCTCAACACCTCACAGTCCTGTACTTCCTTCCAAAGTTACTTAACAACAAACCTCCCCCATTCAATTCCTATCTGACTACTGCATAAGAAAGGAATATTTGAGCACTTAAAATGTCAGGGCATAGTGGCTATAAACCATGTGCAGGTAAAAGGGTTTAGTGTAATTCATTGTTTGTTGATTGATATAGACATGTCAAGTTGATTGACCTGTTTCTATGCTGTATGACTCTATGTCTCTAAGTCTGCTTCCCAAAGGATCCGCTGCATGCAAGCAGCCACATCCCTCGCGGTTCTAGCTGCTCCACACAGTCACTAGGTCAAATACTCACCCTGGCTCGAAACCTTGACAAGGGGATCCTTACCTGGATCTGGCTGGCTCGTGAAAGGTCAGTTATGACCACCCACTCAGGACTCAAATCATCCCACTACCCTGATAGACTTTTCAATACAATGGCTCCTCAATGACCCCTTGCAGATACTGACTTGTACAGAATATTATTGTGAAATCAGCCCCTTGTCTTATGTAGCAGCCTCATGGCTGCTAAACCACGAGTTGATTGCCAACTTGGCCAAACAGCAAGGGATGCTGAATGTGGGACACATTGGCTCTGCAAGCTCTGCAAACTGCAAACCTAGAACGAGATACAATGCAAACACAGCATAGAGTCATAGAGATGTACAGCATGGAAACAGACCCTTTGGTCCAACCCATCCATGCCAACCAGATATCCCTACCCAATCTAGTCCTACCTGCCAGGAACTGGCCCATATCCCTCCAAACCCTTCCTATTCATATACCCATCCAAATGCATTTTAAATGTTGCAATTGTACCAGCCTCCACCACATCCTCTGGCAGCTCATTCCATACATGTACCACCCTCTGCGTGAAAAAATTGCCCCCTAGGTCTCTTTTATATCTTTCTCCTCTCACCTTAAGCCTATGACTTCTAGTTCTGGGCTTCCCCACCCCAGGGAAAAGACTGTCTATTTATCCTATCCATGCCCCTCATAATTTTGTAAACCTCTATAAGGTCACCCCTCAGCCTTCGACACTCCAGGTAAAACAGCCCCAGCCTGTTCAACCTCTCCCAATAGCTCAAACCCTCCAACCCTGGCAACATCCTCGTGAATCTTTTCTGAACTCTTTCAAGTTTCACAACATCCTTCCGATAGGAAGGAGACCAGAATTGTACAAAATATTCCAACAGTGGCCTAACCAATGTCCTGTACAGCTGCAACATGACCTCCCAACTCCTGTACTCAATACTCTGACCAATAAAGGAAAGCATACCAAATGTCTTCTTCACTATTCTATCTACCTGCGATTCCACTTTCAAGGAGCTATGAACCTGCACTCCAAGGTCTCTTTGTTCAGCAACACTCCCACAACCTTACCATTAAGTGTATAAGTCCTGCTAAGATTTGCTTTCCTAAAATGCAGCACCTCGCATTTATCTGAATTAAACTCCATCTGCTACTTCTCAGCCCATTGGCCCATCTGATCAAGATCCTGTTTTAATCTGAGGTAACCTTCTTCACTGTCCACTACACGTCCAATTTTGGTGTCATCAGCAAACTTACTAACTATACCTCTTATGCTCGTATCCAAATCATTTATATAAATGACAAAAAGTAGAGGACCCAGCACCGATCCTTGTGGCACTCCACTGGTCACAGACCTCCAGTCTGAATATTAACCCTCCACCACAATCCTGTCTTCTCCCTTGAGCCAGTTCGGTATCCAAATGGCTAGTTCTCCCCGTATTCCATGAGATCTACCCTTGCTAACCAGCCTCCCACGGGTAACCTTGTTGAACACTTTACTGAAACCTCTTCACCCAGAGAGTGGTGGCTGTGTGGAATGCTCTGCCCAAGAGGGCAGTGGAGGCCCAGTCTCTGGATTCATTTAAGAAAGAGTTGGATAGAGCTCTCAAAGATAGTGGAATCAAGGGTTATGGAGATAAGGCAGGAAGAGGATACTGATTAAGAATGATCAGCCATGATCATATTGAATGGCGGTGCAGGCTCGAAGGGCAGAAAGGCCTACTCCTGCACCTATTGTCTATTGTCTATTGAAGTCCATATAGATCACATCTACCACTCTGCCCTCATCAATCCTCTTTGTTACTTCTTCAAAAAACTCAATCAAGTTTGTGAGACATGATTTCCCACACACAAAGCCATGTTGACTATCCTAATCAGCCCTTGCCTTTCCAAATACATGCACATCCTGTCGCTCAGGATTCCCTCCAACAACTTGCCCACCATCAAGGTCAGGCTCACCAATCTATAGTTCCCTGACTTGTCCTTACCACCCTTCTTAAACAGTGGCACCATGTTAGCCAACCTCCAGTCTTCCAGCACCTCACCTGTGACTATCGATAATACAAATATCTCAGCAAGAGACCCAGCAATCACTTCTCTAGCTTCCCACAGAGTTCTAGGGTACACCTGATCAGGTCCTGGGGATTTATGCACCTTTATGTATTTCAAAACATCCAGCACTCCCTCCTCTGTTATATGGGCGTTTTTCAAGGTGTCACCATCTGTTTCCCTACATTCTATATCTTCTGTACCCTTTTCCACAGAGCCAGATGCTAATGGTGTTAGCGTAGTGCATATGGACACATCTCGTCAACAGTTCTACCAACCAAAAGAGAAATGCATATTTTCAGCTAACAGCAAAATAAAAGGGACCCAGGCACTGCTACACTAAAAAAAAATTAGCAAGCCATCCAAACGATTGACAATGTTTCAAACCATTAAGCGAGTCTCACTGATTGGCTCAAACTATAGAAAGTTCCATAAAACAATCCAAAAATATATAAAAGCAGAAAGTATCTGCAGATCGATGTCATGGACATTCTGGAGATGAAGAAGAAGCCATTGGCATGGCAAAGCCAAAGACCAACTGACTGTCTGGAGCGAGATAGAAAGAGAACGACTTTGCGAATCTCAGTAAAGTTACAAGAGACTCTGGGAAGCATTGTAATAACTAGGGCAGGTTAGTATTAAAGTCTTACTGTTAATTGTGTCTTAATAAAGTTACAACAGTTTGCATTGGTACCAACTTGTTTCTGTGAAGATTTGATCGTTCCAAAATCATGGGATACCTGGATCAATTAATTTATAACCTATTGGTAGAAGTGTGTGATTGGCCCTTTAAAGATGGTGGCGGAGTGTAGGCTGACTCTGGAGATTGTCCACTCCTGTAAGCTTTTTCTTTTCTTTTATTTTCACTTTTGATCTTTTTCTTTATTCATCACTTTCTTGTCTTTAAGCCTGGAGAGTGGTGAGTGAAGGAGGAAGCCTCCAGCACAAACTCCAGGACCAGCTCCACCCCAGCCCAGTGAGCGAGGGACATGCCCCAGGCTGACTTGCCCGGCGTGGACTGGCAGGGTAGGCAAAAGCTACAGGACTGCAGCTAGGCCTGGCTGTCAGAAGTGGGAAAAAGGTGGTCTCGACCTGACATGGCAGTCCTGTCCCGGTGTGAAGGTCCCATCCCTGTGTAGAGGTCTGCGTCTTCGGTGTCCAAGCGTTCCAGCGACTTGGCAGGCTGTCTTGGCCCGGCGTGGCAGTCTTCTTCAGCGGAGGCTTCTGGCCCAGTATTCCAGCAGCCCAGCATAGTGGCCTCATCCCAGAATAGCGCTGACATCCCAGCTGCGTCTTCAGGGTACTCCATCATTCCTGAATCAGCTTTCCCCGAACCCAGGTGTCATTAACTGAACTGTGATGAACTTTGTCTTAATTTTGCTTTTTTTATTATTATCAATGACTTCTGTCATTGATGCAGCAACATGGTGTGGCATGGACTTATAAAACTGGTCACTGTATTTCTCATGTAAAAGTACATGTGGCAATAAATTTCTATTCTTTTCTATTCTAAAGGTCTCAGACAACACTTGGTAATAAGATGCCAGTATTGAATAAAATGAACTCCAATGATGTTTCTATTTATCAAAGACATCAAAAAGAACTAAAAAGGGAGAGGGGAACAGAGAAATG
>NC_057712.1:28562503-28577491 GCF_004010195.1 Chiloscyllium plagiosum
CTTTCAGAGCTCAATCCATTTAGCCCCAGCCCTTGCTCTTTTGCCATATCCCTAAATTGTTTCTCTTTTTCATGTGTTTATCTGGTTTGAAGGCTGTTATTGGATCTATATTCACTACCCTGTCAAGCCTTGCATACAAATCCTAAACACTGGTTCCTTTTTTTTTGACATGTCACCTTTGGTTCTTTTGTCAATCACTTTCAATCTCTTCCTCTGGTTAATGAATTGTTAACATTTGGAAACAGATTCTCATTGTTTACTCAATTTAAATCCTATCAAATCTGATTTTCACCTTCTCAGTTCTAAGGAGGGAACCCCAGTTTCTGCAGTCTATTCATGTAACTGTAATGCCTCATCTCTGGAAATACACTGTCGTAAATCTCTTCCATACGCTCTCTGAAATTCTTGTCTTTTGGCAGTAGGTTTATGTAGATTTAGCATAACTTGCTGGCTGTTGTATTTTATGGCTTATTTAAAAAGCCCAGGATCCCATGCTGCCTTTTTAATTGGCTTACCATTTTCAAACATACAGGGCTATTTTCCAGAATCCAATCTGAAACTGCAAAGGAGAGAGATAAAATGTGCTGAGATCTAAACTCATCCAACTGAGATTTCTCATTGTGCATCTAAATCACTCCTACTATCACATGAATATGGGATGATGTTGAAGTGCTTGTATTGGACTAGGGCAGATTATAGATGTTTGTATAATTTTTTGATCCCTCTGCCTATAAACTATGTGCCTCTGTGCTTCTCTTCACTCCACCTAACAAAACAACAGTGCTCCAAAAGCTCGTGATTTCAAATAAACTTCATGAATACGGAAAAAAGACCCAAGTTCCTGACCATTGTTTTAGGCTCTTCATGATGCACAGAACTGATTGCTTCTTTAGGGTGTAGCTTTGCTCACTGCGCTGTAGGTTTGATATCCAGATGTTTTATTACCTGGTTAGGTAACATCATCAGTGGCGACCTCCAAGTGAAGCGAAGCTGTTGTCTCCTGCTTTCTATTTACATGTTTGTCCTGGATGGGGTAGACCCCTCGGAATCCTAGTAGCACACAAACCCACCAACACTCTCAAACAAAAACTAACAAACTTAAAAGACCCAGTACAACCCATGGACAAAACCACCGTCATCTACAAAATTCCATGCAAGGACTGCCACAAACACTACATTGGACAAACAGGAAGACAGTTAGCCACCAGGATACACGAACACCAGCTAGCCACAAAAAGACACGACCCTCTCTCCCTCGTAGCCCTACACACGGATGAAAAAAAACACCAATGCGACTGGGACAACACATCTATCCTGGGACAGGCTAAGCAAAGACATGCCAGAGAATTCCTAAAGGCTGGCACTCCAACCACAACGCCATAAACAAACACATAGATCTAGATACCACCTATCAACCCCTCAGAAAATGAACAGGAAATGACATCACCACAAACCTCAGGAACCCCATCCAGGACAAACATATAAATAGAAAGCAGGAGACAACAGCTTCGCTTCACTTGGAGGTCACCACTGATGATGTTACCTAGCCAGGTAGTGAAACGTCTGGATATCAAACCTACAGCTCAGCGAGCAAAGCTACACCCTAAACCTCAACCTGAGCTACAAACCTTCACAAACCTTGATTGCTTCTTACTGTAATACAATTTATTCATAGAACAGCTAGTGCTGGACACTACCAGAGAGAAGGCAATTCTAGATCTGGTATTGTGCAACGAACCAGAATTGATCAGGGACCTCGAAGTGAAGGAGCCATTGGGAGGTAGTGACCATAATACAATAAGCTTCAATCTGCAATTTGAAAGGGAGAGGGTACAATCGGTAGTGACAATATTTCAGTTGAATAAAGGGAACTATAGAGCTATGAGGGAGGAGCTGGCCAAAGTTCAATGGTGCAATACCTTAGCAGGGATGACAGTGGAGGAACAATGGCAGATATTTCTGGGTATAATGCAGAAGATGCAGGATCAGTTCATTCCAAAAAGGAAGAAAGATCCTATGAGGAGGCAGGAGTGGCCGTGGCTGACGAGGGAAGTTAAGAAACATATAAAGGCAAAAGAGAAAAAGTATAACATAGCAAAGATGAGTGGGAAAACGGAGGACTGGCAAGCTTTTAAAGAACAACAGAGGATTACTAAGAAGGAAATACGCAGAGAAAGAAAGAGGTACGAAGGTAAACTGACCAAAAACATAAGACTAAAATTGGGCCCTTGAAGACAGAAACAGGGGAATATATTATGGGGAACAAAGAAATGGCAGAAGATTTGAATTGGTACTTCAGATCTGTGTTCACTGGGGAAGACACAAGCAATCTCCCAGAGGTAACAGTGGCTGAAGGACCTGAACTGAAGGGAATTTATATTTGCCAGGAATTGGTGTTGGAGAGACTGTTAGGTCTGAAGGCTGATAAGTCCCAGGGCCTGATGGTCTACATCCCAGGGTACTGAAGGAGGTGGCTCAAGAAATCGTGGATGCGTTGGTGATTATTTTCCAGAGATCGATAGATTCAGGATCAGTTCCTGCAGATTGGAGGGTGGCTAATGTTGTACTACTTTTTAAGAAAGGAACGAGAGAGAAAGCAGGAAATTATAGACCAGTTAGCCTGACCTCAGTGGTGGGAAGATGCTGGTGTCAATTATAAAGAATGAAATTACAACACATCTGGATAGCAGTAACAGGATAGATCAGAGTCAGCATGGATTTATGAAGGTGAAATCATGCTTGACTAATCTTCTGGAATTTTTTGAGAATGTAACTCTGAAGATGGACAAGGGAGATCCAGTGGATGTAGTGTACCTGGACTTTCAGAAAGCCTTTGATAAAGTCCCACATAGGAGGTTAGTGAGCAAAATTAGGGCTGAAAATGTGTTGCTGGAAAAGCACAGCAGGTCAGGCAGCATCCAAGGAACAGGAGAATCGACATTTCGGGCATGAGCCCTTCTTCAGTCCTGAAGGGCTCATGCCTGAAACGTCAATTCTCCTGTTCGTTGGATGCTGCCTGACTTGCTGTGCTTTTCCAGCAACACATTTTCAGCTCTGATCTCCAGCATCTGCAGTCCTCACTTTCTCCAGCAAAATTAGGGCGCTTGGTATTGGGGGCAAAGTACTGACTTGGATTGAAAATTGGTTGGCTGAAAGGAAACAAAGAGTAGTGATAAATGGCTCCCTTTTGGAATAGCAGGGGGTGACCAGTGGGGTACCACAGGGATCAGTGCTGGGACCGCAGCTTTTTACAATACATATTAATGATATAGAAGATGGTATTAATAGTAACATTAGCAAATTTGCTGATGATACAAAGCTGTGTGGCAGGGTGAAATGTGAGGAGGATGTTAGGAGATTACAGAGTGACCTGGACAACTTAGGTGAGTGGACAGATGCATGGCAGATGCAGTTTAATGTGGATAAATGTATGGTTATCCACTTTGGTGGCAAGAACAGGAAGGCAGATTACTGCCTAAATGGAGTCAAGTTAGGTAAAGGGGCGGTACAAAGAGATCTGGGTGTTCTTGTACACCAATTAATGAAGGCAAGCATGCAGGTACAGCAGGTAGTGAAGAAAGCTAATAGCATGCTGGCCTTCATAACAAGAGGGATTGAATATAGAAGCAAAGAGGTTCTTCTGCAGCTGTACCCTGGTGAGACCGCACCTGGAATATTGTGTGCAGTCTGGTCTCTAAATTTGAGGAAAGACATTCTGGCTATTGAGGGAGTGCAGCGTAGGTTCACAATGTCAATTCCTGGAATGGCGGGACTATCTTATGTTGAAAGACTGGAGCGACTGGGCTTGTATACCCTTGAGTTTAGAAGACTGAGGGGGGATCTGATTGAGACGTATAAGATTATTAAAGGATTGGACACACAGGAGACAGGAAACATGTTTCTGCTGATGGGTGAGTTCCGAACCAGAGGACACAGCTTAAAAATAAGGGGTAGGCCAATTAGGACGGAGATGAGGAGGAACCTCTTCACCCAGAGAGTGGTGGCTGTGTGGAATGCTCTGCCCCAGAAGGCAGTGGAGGCCCAGTCTCTGGATTCGTTTAAGAAAGAGTTGGATAGAGCTCTTAAGGATAGTGGAATCAAGGGTTTGGAGATAAGACAGGAACAGGAGACTGATTGAGGATGATCAGCCATGATCATAATGAATGGTGGTGCAGGCTCGAAGGGCAGAATGGCCTACTCCTGCACCTATTGTCTATTGTCTATTCTCCACTTGCTCAGACTTTTCATACCCATATCTGTGACTCTTCTGACACCGTCTTCCATTTTAAATTTACAGTTTCATGGTCCTAAACATCCTCTCTTCAGTAAGTATCTCCAATCTCTCTACAACATTATCTGCCACCACAGCCCTCTGGTTATTCCTGGTATGTAAGTCCAATCCATTCATTTTCCCTTTTATATGAAAGGATGGGAGTTAAGATTGCCTTGAAAATCTGTATGGGTCTGTAAGATCATAAGATGAAGGAGTTGAATTAGGCCATTCAGCCCATTGCGTCTGCTCTGCCATTTGATCATGGCTGATAGGTTTCTCAATCTAATTCTGCTGCTTTCTTCCTATAATCCTTGATCCTTATATTAATCAAGAACCTATCTCTGTCTTAAATACACTCAAAGACATGGCCTCCACAGCCCTCAACAGAAATGAAATCCACAGAATCACCACACTCTGGCTGAAGAAATTCTCCTGATCTCAATTCTGAATGGTCGTCCCTTCACTCTGAGACTGTGCCCTCAGGTCCAAGTCTCTCCTCCTATTGGAAAATCTTTCCCATGCTGATCTCTATCAGGCAGATCTAGAGTCCTCAACCACTCATATGACAAGCCCTTCACAGAGTCATACAGCACAGCAACAGATTCTTTGGTCCAACACATCTGCACTGACCAGACAGAGTCAAGATCAGAGTGGTGCTGGAAAAGCACAGCAGGTCAGGCAGCATCCGAGGAGCAGGAAAATCAATGTTTTGGGCAAAATCCCTTCCCATTTGCCTGCATCTCTCTATACCCTTCCTATTTATATACCAATCCAGTTGCCTTTTAAATGTTGTAGTTATGACTGCCTCCACCACTTCCTCTGCCAGTTCATTCCATACACGCATCACCCTCCACATGAAAAAGTCACCCGAGTCCTTTTTAACTCTTACCCCTCTCACTTTAAACCTGTGTCCTCTATTTTTGGAAACCCAACCCAAGGAAAAAGACTTTTGCAATTCATCCTATCCATGCTCCTCATGATTTTATAAACCCTATAAAGATCAGTTCTAAGTAGCCGATGCTCAATGGAAAAAAAGCCCCAGCCTATTCAGCCTCTCCCTGTATCTCAAACTCTCCAGTCCCAGCAACATCCCTGTGAATCTTTTCTGCATTCTCTCATGTTTAACATCATCCTTCCTTCAGAAGGGTGACCAGAATTACACATATTATTCCAAACGTGGCCTCACCACTGTCCTGTACAGTGGTAACATGACATCCCAACTCCTTTACTCAATGCACTGACCAATAAATGCAAGCGCACCAAACACCTTCTTCATTATCCTATCTACCTGCGACTCCACTTTCAAGGATCTAGGTACCTGCACTCCAAAGTCCCTTTGTTCAGCAACACTCCCCAAGGCCCTACCATTAACTATATAAGTCCTGCCCTGGTTTGCCTTACCAAAATGCAATACCTCATACTTATCTAAATTAAACTCCACCTGCCATTCCTTGGCCCATTGGCCCATCTAATCAAGGTCTTGCTCTAATCTTCTTCGCTGCTAACTAAACCACCTCTTTTGGTGTAATCTGCAAACTTACTAACCATATCTCCTGGATACACATCTAAATAATTTATATAAATGACAAAAAGCAGTGCACCCAGCTCTGACACACCGCTGATCACAGACCTCCAATCTGAAAAGCATTCCTTCACTACCACCCTCTGTCTCCTACCTTCATGCCAATTTTGTATCCAGTTGGCTATGTTGCCCCGGAGCCTATGTCATCTAACTTTACTAACTAGGATTATACTTGCAAATACCCTCTGGACCCCCTCTATAGCCAAGCGCGTCCTTCGCTAGGTAGCAGGCCCATAACTTTTTATTTATTTATTTGTGAGTTGTGGACGTCACTGGGTGGGCCAACATTTATTGCCCATCCCTGGTTGCCCTTGTGAAGGTGGCAGTGAACTGCTCACAATATTCCAAATGCTATCTCACCACATCCTCAGCAGTACATGTTTGCTCTTGTATTCTAGCCCTCTCAAAATGAATGTTAACATTGCATTTGCTTTCCTCACTTTACCTGAAATTTTGTGGAGTAAGGGCGACTTAAATCCTTTCCCTCATGAGCTCACCAGAGCAGCATAGACTTGCAGGTCACAATTATAGTTGTGAGCCACCCTTCCATAGAGGTTTCTCCTTTATGAGACAGCTTGCCTGGTGTGGCCAAGGGTACATCTTTAAAATAAAGAATCTCAAGCTCTCCATCCCCATTCTGCATTCAAGGGTATAAAATTCTGCCTAGACTCCACAAATGGCACCTAACTCCACGCTTACCTTTCCAAATACCTCCTGTTCAAATCCCCTGAATGATTTCTGGCTTAACCACAGCACAAAGAATGCCCTGCTTGAAGTTCCTCAGTACAAATTTCAAATCCTTCCCCATACCTACAAAGTCAGTTACAGACTTGCCACCCCTACCTTTTTAGCTCTAATGTGCAAATGTGTGTACTAAGGAGTTAACTTCTCTGAATTTAATACTGGTTAGACTTGTCAGAGTGCAACAGTAGTATTAGTGTTCCACTCTGGCTGACAGTCAAAAACTGAAATGGGTAACAATTTGATCCTGGAATAAACGCAAAGGCAAAAGGCTCAGGGGACTGAAAGAGTCTTTTTATTGAAACTTTCAAAGCTTATTCTAAACAATGGATTTTGCTTTATTAAGAGAAAATACGACTTGCATTACACAACTACAGATACTAACTTCTGTAATTTTCAGAAAAAGAGGTACAGAATTAGCATAAAGATCCAATAAATTATTTTGAAGTAAATTTCAGTCTTGCATTTAAAGAAAAATTAGTTGGGTACCTTGTCCATTTCATTAAATTACATACTAGAACAATAAGCTACCAACTGTTATACAGGAGAAACATATACCACAATAAAATTAATTGTGAAAATGATTGACATATAAGACTCTTTACAGCCTTGGGTTTTCTGTGCATCACGTTGGCATATGAGTGAATTATTCTGTATCACATTGTTATTTTTGTTTTCATTTTTTTTTTGAAAATGCCATTGATAGTAAACCTAGGGCAGGCATAGTGCAAAACAAATACTGAATTTCAGTGGAAGTGTGTACTGTTCAGTGTAAGAGTTAAATAGTGTGAATTAGCCCAACTCCATAAATTATGGAATAGAGATATTATGTGATTTTAAACCTGCTGAGAAAAATGTGACTGAGTCAGAAACATATTTTAGTGGTCCACCCATTTTATGGGAAATTTTTATAAGTTTTATAATTCAAAGTGACACTTCCATGAACCAAATGCTCCTTCATTGACAACAGGTATTCCTTTGCATCACAAATATAATCAGCTGTCAAATCTTTTGCTTTATAGAATATTGGGAATTATCTTTGTGTTACTGACAAAAATAGTTTTGTGTAATTCATTGCTCGCCTATTTGAGTTTACTTGTTATAATTTTAAAATGAGTTATAAATAACATTATTTAAATTATGTCAAATGGATGGGTTTGGTTGTGTAATTGATTTAGTATTTGAATAGTCACTTGTAATGCACAACTGTGTACAGTGGTTAACATTATTATTTACTAGATCATATTTTTGATTGACAGTCCACTGTTCCAGATGGAAATGTGCATAATTTACATCATATGGTGTATAATTATATTAGCTGCTGTATTCTAAGTATTATAATAGAATAGTTTTGCAAGATGCAAGAAGGGAGAGTATATATAAATACCAATATAGGTTTTCTATATAGAATGAAATGGCTGGTTGCTGAAATCTGTGGAATTGCACAAACTGACTTTGGAGAATTTTGACCAGACAAATGCAACACTTTGTTTCATATTAACTTGTGTTTACTTATTTACTGGTGTTTCTAAATGAAGAGTTGAAGCAGAATTTTATTTTCAAAACATGTTTTTAACATGGTGTAAAAGTGAACAGGCAGCTGTTTGCGGCAGTGTAGAAAAATTACAGTAATTAAAGTTTTTTTTCTAAAATCATGTATTTTTATTTTCCTCTGCCCAAATTTTATGATCTTGGTACAAACCTTTCAGCAATCTTGAAGTGTATTTTAATGTGTTTTGAGCCATTTAGACTACTTGATTTGTATATTTGATTTGATATTTAATTTTTATAGTAAATGTTTAACTGAAATACATGGACTCTGAAAGAATCCCTTCGTAATGATTCCCACCAGATAGCGAGGTTTAAACCTTTCATAATTCCCAAGTGCACTTCGTTGAAGTTTTCTGCTTTTAAAATAGAAGACTGGAGTTTGTGGTCAGTAGTGACCAAATGGCACCCTGATATAACATTGAAGAAAACTATCCACAAAGATCTAGCCATCTCTGCAGATTTCCCCTTTCCTAACATCAATTTGCTGTCAAAGTCAATAGTTTTCCAGGCCTCCAAGGAAAGTGATGCCGTTAAGCAAATATTCTTGTAAGTTACTTCACTTCTTAATTTTCAAATTTGACAATTGATGAATTAAATGTGATAACAGTTGACACTAACTTATCATATCAATATGGAACTTCTTAATGTTTAGCAGAATCTATTACTGAGAAGTCATCAAATAGAAAATTATCTTTTTGGGGACAGTTTATCAGTAAGAACTTTAATATGCAGTTAAAATGCAGTTACATATTGTCAACAAGATTCAAGATTTTTTTAAGCGTATTTATAACAAGACCAAAAGCGTGAGTGGGAGTGAATTGATTTCTATTTTGATTACAATTTAAAGAAAGTGATATGGGTTCTCAACACTTCACCTTGAGATTTCTACATTTCCACAACTGCACATGTACCATCTCTGGAATTTACTGTCAGTTTCAGAAATATTAGTGATGAACACAGTTTCATAAACCAATAAAATAGTACAAGTAGGTCACTTGACCCCTTTTACCTACTTGCCATTCACGAAGATTGTGACTGATCTATTAGTGTTTCAAATTCTGCGTGAACATTTTGTATTTCATGATTGCATTAGGTTATTTCATTTTAATGTTTCATTCCAACTTTCAAAATAGCATCTGGTTGCTTTGTGTGCAAGACAATTAATTGACCAGTCAAACTTCACTGATTGTTCACTGACGGGTGGCATGGAAGCCCAGTGGTTAGCACTGCACCTCTCAGTGCCAGGGATCCGGGATTGATTCCAGTCTCAAGGCGACTGTCTGTATGGTGTTCACATATTCTCTCCCTGCCTGCATGGGCTTCCTCTGGGTGCTCCGGTTTCCTCCCACCATCCAAAGATGTGCAGGTTAGGTGAATTGGCCATGCTAAATTGCCCATAATGTTCAGGGATGTGTAGGTTAGGTGTATTAGTCAGGGGAAATGTAGAGTTATGGGATAGAGGAATGGGTCAGGGTGGGATACTTTTCGGAGGGTCGGTGTGGACTTGTTGGGCCAAATGGCCTGTTTCCACACTGTAGGGATTCTATGGTATTCTCTGGTAAAATCCTTCAGTTAGAAAATGACACTGAACATTGCTAAATAATAGAAATGACAAAACACCATTTTCATACTTTGTTTATAGATTTTACTCCTGCCATTAAACAGCCATTTTTCAACATTTTAATCAGAAGTTCAGAAATGAAAGCATTAAATTTGTTTTTACAAGATAAACTTGGAATTATTCAGAGAATCAAAAATATTTATCAGCCATGAATGCAGATTGAAATCTAAAATGTTAAAATTATGATGATTTGACCTATATTTAGTGCAATATGATTATCAAATGCTTTGGAATTTAACTTAAAGACACTTTATCTTTAAAATTGGAATTCAGCTTTGAGATGTGCAGTTCATAACATTCCTCTCAAAATCTGAGAACTTCTTTTGCAACTTTAACGTAATGATCATCTGGTGGTGGCTTTCTGGGGCTGCCCGGTTGCAGGAACTTCTGAATTCTTGGGATATTGCTGATTTTCAACTTGAATTTCTGGAAATAAACATTGAAAGACTCTTATTAGGCTCAGCTACTCTTCAGCAGCACAAGCTGATCAGCAAGACGCATTACTGGCATCTCTCAAATAGACATTTGAATTGAAGGTGTGTGTGTGCATGTGCGTACATGAATATAAATATCCATGAGTACTTTCACAATACTAATATGCAATAATGTGATGAAGACGACCAAGGTTTCAACCCATTAAAACAAATAGGCAAGAGCTTTATATAATTCTTCAACAATATCACACTAACAAAGATAGGGAGAGAGAATAATGCTGGGTGTTCCAATTTTAAAAGAAAACTTCCATAATCTGACTTCATAACTTGCAGCTAAAATACTAGATTTATACAACATAAAGGCTTATGGTATTAAGGATACCATACACCAAAATATGAAATGTCCTGAATTTTAGTCATATCTCAATGTGATCATCTGAAAAGAAAAGATTTAACTCAATTATGCAACTTCAAAAGGCAAATAAATAGCACTGGTTGGTGATTCACTTTCACTTCTAGCTGATTGTGATGACATTTGTGTAACACTACCATGGTTTTGCCAATCTTGTTCCTTGTCAGTCCTTTGTGACACCTCCATATCTTATTTTCAGGTTCATTGGCTTTGTTCTGATTTTAAGGTTTTCCTGTCAGATTGTTTGTTTCGACCGCCTTCTAGTGGATTATCTTATTTTCACTGAAATTCATTTTTATAGATCAGAGTTCCAAAGTGGAGGGCAGACTATCAAACCTTCAAAGTGGAGTTGAGACCTCCAAAGTGTATAAAGTGCTGAAAGACTACAAGTACAAAGAGAAAGTCTTTCCCATAAGCAGATTAAATTCTCAGTACAGTTATGATAAGGTGCGAGGGGACACAGATCCGTCTTGTTGACTCCCTCTCGGCCAACCGCAAGAAATATTGATTTTTTTTAACATTGCATTGAGCATGTAGCTATCATACTTCAATTAAACCTCATTAACTAGATCAAAAAGGAGAGTCAATTCCAAAGGTTCCTTGAGTAATAAAGAGTGCAGCTTTATTACCCAAACAAACATGATAACAAGCACACATACAGAGGCAGTTAATGAGCTTACAAAGAATGGGGAAGGGGGCGAGGGTATTCTCCTATAGACAGTTAAGACAGTCACAGGTTAAAGTTTTCTTATAATCTATGAGATGGAAGAATGAAACGAGTTGAGTCCAATTGTTTATCTTCTGCCTTATTTCCTCCATAATGATAAATCCACAGATGCCCTAGGGTCCTCAGTTGCTGTTACTTCAAATTGCTTTTCACCAACAATGTCTGAGCTTGGGGCTGAACTATGTCTTCCAGTCCTTGCTCACAAATCCATTTTCCTTTGCTCCCCTCTGCCACTCGGAAGCAGAGGGTGTAAATTCCCGGATCTGTATTGTTTTCTCAAGCTACATGCTCCAAGCTTCTGAAAAGCTGTGCATCAATCAGGAGTTGAGATCCGTGTCTTTTCACAACGATGTTAACTCCAGGTACAACTGACATTTGTTTACAGATGGGGTCTTTGAGCTTGACTCAAACCAGGCAGATTATTACAGCAACCATTTTAGGTGGATATTTGTCCTTGTTAAAAACACTTTTCAGGCCACAAAAATCTTGGGTATTAAAGTAGAATGATGGAAGTTGAATATTAATAGTCAATTTTCGCTACCGTCATAATAGTATTTACTGGCATATTTTTCCTAACACGGTTTCAGTCTATTGAAGTGTTACCGTGCGTTTTGTTTGCTTTTACTAGCAAGGTCCACAAAACTGTGAAACCCATGAACCCGAATTTCAGGTTCAAAACAAAAGTCAATATTGCAATAATTGAGTGATTAACATACGTTGATCGGCAGGCCAGTTGCCCTGAGGGGTTTACTTGCACACAACCGAACACATTACAATGAATTGCATAATTCAGTGGTTTGAAGCAGGCTTTCCAACAAGCTGATAATTTTCTCTGTTCTAATCCTGTGTCCAGTCCTGATCCTGTATGCTCCTGTAGGTTAAAAACTAGTCCTTTGCATTTAAATAAGGCAGGCAAGGTGAGCTCCCAGCCCCAAACCTCACTTTTACAATAGGTCTACTAAATTGGATTCTGACCTAAAGAGGTGCCGAAGGCAAGGAAGAGACTGTACTAACCTTAAAATGGTTAGACAGCCACTGGTATGGTACTGTGACAAAACCAAATCAAATGTTTATGAAAATTAGAATGGAAACATATCAAAATCCAACCAAAATATCAGCAGCATCCGAGAGTGATGATGAACCCCAGCCCTGTGGTGCTCACAGGTCGCTAAAGGGTTCTGCTGTGCTAGTGGCCAAAGGACATGACTCTAAACTCTTTACTAATTGGAAGTTCAATGGAGCTTCCAGAGACAGTCTGAAGAATTCCAGTGAATACATGTTCACTCTTTCAGTTCCTGCATCAATAAAGCACTTAACAACATGTGCAAACTCAAGAAATCAAGACGCATATTCAAAAATATTAATTCTGCAGAGTAACCATATCAATCTGAACATATTTTATTTTACTCTGGAAAGCAGAATAAGTTTCACAGTCCTTTCTAACCTTAGGTTTTTTCACATTTAGTGCATTCATAGTCTTTCCGTCAAGTCCCTTTGTGATGAAAATTTTCTGACTGAATATGTAAAGCATACCTGCAGATAAGGGAACTCTGACAGAACTTGGGATGCGTTGTCTTCAATCATCAAGATAGCCTCAAGCAAGTGTAGATCAGCAACACTGAGCTGGTTACCAACCAGATATCCAGTTTGACTACTCTTGAGAACCTACAAGTTGAAAACAAATAAAGATTTTATATTAAACATGCAAATAAACTTGGATGCTGAGGAGTTTATTGTTGGACAGCTGACGAAGTTGTTCTGTAACAAACTAGGCAGGACTTCTTTGATATACTTTTCTAAGGAATACGAATTGGGTGAACACATCATTTGAGGAGAAAGTGAGGTCTGCAGATGCTGGAGATCAGAGCTGAAAATGTGTTGCTGGAAAAGCGCAGCAGGTCAGGCAGCATCCAGGGAACAGGAGAATCGACGTTTCGGGCATAAGCCCTTCTTCAGGAATGAGGAAAGTTTGTCCAGCAGGCTAAGATAAAAGGTAGGGAGGAGGGACTTGGGGGAGGGGCGTCAGAAATGTGATAGGTGGAAAGAGGTCAAGGTGAGGGTGATAGGTCAGACTGGGGTGGGGGCGGAGAGGGCGGGAAGAAGATCTCAGGTTAGGAAGGCGGTGCTGAATTCGATGGATTTGACTGAGACAAGGTGGGGGGAGGGGAAATACCTTGTCTCAGTCAAATCCATCGAACTCAGCACCGCCTTCCTAACCTGCAATCTTCTTCCCGGCCTCTCCGCCTCCACCCCAGTCTGACCTATCACCCTCACCTTGACCTCTTTCCACCTATCACATTTCCGACGCCCCTCCCCCAAGTCCCTCCTCCCTACCTTTTATCTTAGCCTGCTGGACAAACTTTCATAATTCCTGAAGAAGGGCTTATGCCCGAAACGTCGATTCTCCTGTTCCCTGGATGCTGCCTGACCTGCTGCGCTTTTCCAGCAACACATTTTCAGCTCTGAACACATCATTTACCAAATGTAGACTTTTGATGTTGCAACTTTCCAGTTGTACCGTCCTCTCCACCAACCCGTCCATCGCAGAACTCCAGGGCTCCTATCAGTGAAGCCAGGTGCCAGCTTCCCTTTCTCAGCAATGTGACTGGCAATAATTTTGGAATGTTTGTTCCTGGCTTGCAGCATTTTGAACTAGTGTGCAGCTGGGATTTGGATAAAGCATTAATGGCGTTTTAAGCCAGGAATTCTGCTCAGCAGGAGGCACTTCTGCCACAGCAGGCACACAAACAACGAGAGCAGCACCGTGGAAGAATATTGTATCATTAATGATGTGTATAGTGGGACATTATGCAAGAAAAAAAAAATCACCAAGGTTCACAAAGGGAAACACAAAAATGACACCTGGCCATAATATAGGAGGATTCAGCCTGATATCTCTGCCTGTTCTGAAATCACAAATTGAACTTACCTGATGGCAACTATTTTGAGAGGGCTCAATGTCCATTCGCTTTTAAAATCATGCCCATGTTACAAAATCCATTTCCCAATTATCCTTGCAGACATGACACAACCATCATACCAACTAAAGCACTTTGTCTTGACAATGTGCATGCCTAAGTCTCTGTATTCTGCCACTTCACTACTGCTACCCATACATAACCACTACTGTTGTGGTTCTGTTCGCCGAGCTGGAAATTTTTGTTGCAAACGTTTCGTCCCCTGTCTAGGTGACATCCTCAGTGCTTGGGAGCCTCCTGTGAAGCGCTTCTGTGGTGTTTCCTCCGGCATTTATAGTGGCCTGTCACTGCCGCTTCCGGTTGTCAGTTTCAGCTGTCCGCTGTGGCTAGTTGATGTTCACGAAACGCCACGACCAGCTATCCTTAGTAGCCACACACACAGACGACAAGCAACATGAATTCGACTGGGACAACACTACCATTATAGGGCAAGCCAAACAAAGAACAGCCAGGGAATTCCTAGAAGCATGGCACTCATCCACAAACTCATCGACCTGGACCCAATATACCGGCCACTACAACGGACAGCGGAAACTGACAATTCCTCTGCCTCCACCGTATCTGCTCCCAGGAGGATCAGTTCTACCATAGAACACACCAGATGGCCTCCTTCTTTAGAGACCGCAATTTCCCTTCCCACGTGGTTAAAGATGCCCTCCGACGCATCTC
>NC_057712.1:28578051-28586503 GCF_004010195.1 Chiloscyllium plagiosum
TCCTCCCCCACTCACCTATTGTACTCTATGCTACTTTCTCCCCACCCCCACCCTCCTCTAGCTTATCTCCACGCTTCAGGCTCTCTGCCTTTATTCCTGATGAAGGGCTTTTGCCCGAAACGTCAATTTTGCTGCTTGTCGGATGCCTGAATTGCTGTGCTCTTCCAGCACCACTGATCCAGAATCTGGTTTCCAGCATCTGCAGTCATTGTTTTTACCTCAATCCAGAGGCCTGGCTGATTCTCTGAGCATATGGGTTTCAACCCACCATAGCAGACAATGTAACTTCAGTTAAAATCTAGAATTGAAGTTAGTTGCATAGCCTCAGTAATGATGAACATCAATTGATGTAAAAACACATTTGGTTCACTCATATCCTATAGCGAAGGAAATCTGCCTCCATACCTGGTCTGGCCTACATGTGATTCATTACACACACAATGGGATTTACTGCCCTTGGAAATTGCCTCATGGTCCACTCATTTCAAGGCCAATTAGGGTTTGCCAACAAATGCTGCGATTGCCAGTGATGTTCACATCCCAGGAAAGAACACAAAAAAGGCCGCAATTGCAGGCACCAGCCATCAGAGATCCCCCATAGATTTCGGGAGTCATAGGGATAGAAATCAGGACAGGGGGAGATAGGGAGCCAGGAGAGAACAGAATATTTCAGATGGTGGGAGAAGAGAGAGCTAGCACGGGGATGTGTGGAAGGGAAAAGTGGGGTGGGGTGGGGGAGTCTCACAACTCCTGGGCCCTCATTGTAGCCACTCTCATCCCACACCTCCTAGGTTTTCTTCGTTCCTCACTCAGAGATTCCCCATTCCCTGTCCTCTCTCCTTTCCTTACTCCCAGGGATTCCATGTCCCCTTTCCTCTCTCCCCAACACTGAACCGCAGCTCAAAAATTCCACATGCTTTCCTGCGCACGTGCAGAATTGTGTTTGACCATGATGTCCGCACATAAGGTCTATGTGATGATATACTGTGTTTGGAACTATGCATAAACACATTCCTAAATGAGCGTGCATGTACATGTACCCGAATGAGCGTGCACGTACATGTACCCGAATGAGCGTGCACGTACATGTTCCCGAATGAGCATGCACGTATATGTTCCCGAACAAGTGTGCACGCATAATTGCCTGTGTTGCAAACAGTGCCAAACAAAGAAGTCAAAATGAGATTAGGTTCATCTCGATTAACATTGTAGCTAGTGTAACACCGATGTACCTTTTCAAATGCTGGGAAATATCTATTTTTGGCCTTGTTATTTATCAGTGTTAGGTCACTGTCCTTTTGCTCTGAAGGAAGAAATGGATGACGCATCACAAGTGTCATCAGATCTCTGGCTCCCTCTGCATACATGTCAATTCTGTGATAAAAAAAAAATGTACAAGTATGAAACCATAATTACTGAATTTGTTTGCCAGATTGTCTACTTTTATTTGCCATTAAACAAGATGATATTTTTTGTTACAGAGCATGTGCTCCTGTGTTGATTTGTTTAAAATCGGTCCAGCTTTCCCAAACTTGCTTCAATGCACCCCAACTACAATATGGATAATCTTCAGAGATACACATTTCACTATTATAACAAACACTTTTTCAACAGTACAAGAGCAACTTTTTTTTTTACTCTCATTGACAATATTCTTGAATAACTTTGAGATTCAAGCCAACATTAGGCATCGAGTTTCACAGAATCATATAATCCCTATAGTACAGAAGAAGGCCATTTGATTCGTCAAGTCCACATTGCCCCTCCAAACAGCATCCTATACAGACTCATTCTTCCCCAATCTATCCCTGTAATCCTGCGTTCCCATGGCTAACCCAATGACTGTGCATATCCCTAGACACTACAGGCAATTCAGAATGGCCAATCCACCTGACCTGCACACCTTCAGACTGTGGGAGGAAACCAGAACATCCAGAGGAAACTCACAGAGACATGGGGAGAACGTGCAAACGCACAGACAGTCAACGAAGGCTGATTCATTCATTTGGAAAAATAGAAACATCACTCCATTTTAGAAAAAAGAAGCTGTTGACTGGGGTAGAATGGCAAAAAAATTGGATAATTAAGTTATTAAAAACAAGGGAATTAAAAATGTTCACAAATCTGTGGGAATTATTTTAAGGTGTATAGAACTCAATAGTGGCAAATTTATCTTAAACTTACAAAGGATATAAACTTTTATCTGTCAGACTGTAATTAGAACACCATGCACATTCTGGTCACCATACTAAAGACATATAGAAGCAAGAGGGAAAATGCACAAAATATTTCTAAGTATTATCCCAGAACAAAGAGCTTACAACTAACAGACATGACAGGGTAGCCCTCCTGAAAATGTGTTGCTGTAAAAGCGCAGCAGGTCAGGCAGTATCCAAGGAACAGGAGAATCGACGTTTCGGGCATAAGCCTGCTGCCGCCTCCCAATCCTAGTTTTAATGAGGACATGCCAGGAGCAACACCCAAAACATGAGGTGAATTTACAAAACAGAATGCCTGACAATTAAACAGGTGAGGCAGCGTTCGGTAGAGAAAAGTGAAACAATAGACCAGATCAATTCACATCTTGTGAACGATGGGGTATAATCAACAACTAACAGGAGGAAATCTGTACCATTTATTGCCACAGGAGGGTATGGAAGCCAGGTCATTGAGTATATTTAAAACAGAGATAAACAGGTTCTTGATTACCAAGGGGATCAAAGGTTACAGGAAGAAAGCGAGAAAATAGGACTGAAAACCTTATCAGCCATGATTGAATGGCAGAGCAGACTCGATGGGCTGAATGGCCTAATTTCTGCTCCCATGTCTTATGGTCTTATAAAAAAGACCCAAAAACATCCTCAGTAAGTGAAAAAGAGAAGGCTGAATAATTTGTCATCTTCAACCGGAAGTGCCACTTGGATGATTTATCTTGACTTTGGCTTGAGGTCCCCAGCATTGCTAATGCCGGACTTTGGCCAATTTGATACACTTCATGTGATATCCAGAAATTGTTGACGACACTGCGTACAGTGAAGGCTACAGACTCTGACAATATCCCAGCTGTAGTATCAAAGACTTGCACTTCCCTAGCCAGGCTGTTCCAGCACAGCTACAACAGTGACATTTGTGCTGTGTTATTCTATGATTCAACAATTTAGGCCCAATTCTCAACAGGCCATACCTAATGTCAATAATGTGGCGACAGCTGGCAGGACTGAGTGATAGTACTAGGAACGATGGGTGGGGCAGGTAATAGGAAACCCAGTGAAATCACCCATATCGTTCTACCCATGAGTTTCCCCTTTCGCAGCCCCCAAGTGTCTTTTGATTGATAAATGCGGTCACTGTTATGAATACTCAGTGAAATAAACAATCAGTTTTGAGCTGCAGATAGAGAAGAACACCCCTTTCCTTTGTGAAAAGATAAACTTGACAAATGAAATTAGAAAGAACAAAACAGCTTCAGTCTTATGACCATCTTTTTTTCATGTGGTTCTTACAGGCAAGTGTAAATTTCCTCATCACAAAATGTTGCCAAGGAAGTAATTGTCATTGCTTTTCCAAGCTGAATACAATCACAAATTGCTGCAAACATACTTAAGGATAGAAAAACTGACAACATTAAATGAACATTAAGCAGAAATCAGATATTGATTTTTGTGTTGCAACAATGGTTTGTTATTTTGTCATTAGATATGAAAATTGAGGACAAATTGGTGAATTGGCACTCTTGCCAATTTTAATGTTGAAGAGGCCCACTTTTATGCACAGAAGCCTGCTATTCTTTCTGGTGCAAACAAAATTTTAAGCTGTACAGACAAATTGATGGAGTACATGTATGATGTTGCCATGTAGCTGCACAATGATTTGGTTAGGCTGCACCTTATCTAGATCTGATCACTGAGGAATGAGAAATCTACAAGTTCCAGAAGCAAAGGGCACAAAGAACTTTACGTCAAGTATGAGACGACAGACTGAGCAGGTGCGAAATCTGCAGCCTAAGAATAAGGAGAATGTGTGGAAACGTTAGAAAGAATAGATACAAATCGTGCTTGAAAAGATTACCACAGATCACAATTTCATGTTAAAGCACAACTGTGGGACAAGGGGTCAGGGTTTAAAAATGGGGACAAAATAAGCAAGCTTTGGAGTAATGCCTCAATGCACCTAACAAACATTGACCAATCATCATCTAGGTAGGAGGCAGAGACACATATTCTAGAGTAATTCATAAGACACTGCATTTCTAAACAAAGGCAGGGTTAAATATGTCAAATGACCAAATGAATCATAGAATCACAGAAACCTTAGTGTGGAAGCAGGCCCTTCAGCCCATCAAGTCCACACCAACCCGATGGGGAGTATCCCACCGAGCCCAAACTTCCTATCCTATCCCTGTAATCTGCACCTACCATGGACAATCCACTTAACTTACACATCTTTGGAATGTGGGAAGAAGCTGGTACACCCGAAGGAAACCCATGCCAACACAGGGAGAATGTGCAAACTCCACACTGATAGCCTGCCACATTAGTCCTCACATTTTGTGCTGATCTGTTTTACTAACTCTTTCTTTGTAAAGATTAGCACTGTTCAAATCATATTTTGCCTCAAAGACTGGTCGATTATTTCCGAATTGTCCATTCAACTCCTTCAACTGTAACACCGTACCTGACCAATTTCTTCATTACAACATTATTCTTAAAGCCAGTATCTCGACTAATGCAGCACTCCCTCAGTATTGAGCAGGTAATTGGCCTAGACTAAATATGCAAATCCTTGATTGCTGGAGTAAGATTAATGGTACAGTTTTCACTTTTAACAACATAAATTTTTCAAATCAGAAGACTTATCCAAATGTGACATACAGCGCTCTTTCCTTGATATCTTTTCCATAAAGATTGTATTTTGCTGCAACATAGTTCAGAATAGCATTGGTCTGGACTAACTTCATTCCATCAATTTCGACCATAGGTACCTGCTCATATAGGAGAGCTCCATCTGTTGTGGAAAACAAAACCAAATATAGTCTCAGGCCTGATCAAGAAAATCATAAATATTCAAAAATAATACATTGCAGGTAAAGAAATAATTTTAATTTAAAAAGGTAGTCAAATTAGAAAAAAAAAATACAGGTAAAATACAGCAAATTTAAAATCTGAAATATGCATAGCCTCTCCTGATATCAAAATGATTTTCATCTGAACCTAAAGACAGATGCCCAGGCATCCCTCAAAATTGATCCATCTAAACTAAAATTTCCTCCACCAACCTCACCAGATTGTGAACAAGACTATGGAACTGTTTTCCTAGATTTCCCTCGGCTCGTGTGTTGTTTTCTTTACATGTTTGCTTGTCTGAGTGTAAAGGGAACTTTATAAAGGGCTTGGAGTTTTAATTCAAAGTGCTTATTTAATTTAGTTGAGTTGTTTTCCTGAACCTAGAATCCAGGACTATATGCGGAGGGTCGCACTAAATCCTGGAGCAGCAGCTGCCAAGGCGCAGTGGGGAAAAAATATTGTCTGAGGCCTTCCTATTGAAGCTAAATGGGGCTCCATTCAGTTAGTCGATCCTCTGAGTGCATCAAGTATATGTAAATATTAGTATTGTATCTGTAAGAGAGATCTTTGGTTTTTCAGATACAGTCAAAGTCAAATGTTTTGTTTGTCTACTTGCTATGCAACTACAGAATTGAAGTGCTTTTGTGACCACATATGTATGTACACAGATATTTTATGAATAAAGTATATTTTTAAAATAGAAAAAGACATGTAATGAAGCGTGCTTCTTGTTAAGTAGAAAAATCAGCTCCTTGCTTTCTACTAATCTGGGCGTGAAAATCAGGTAGCTTGACGATTCCTACCTTTTTTTAAAGACGTTTTTAACTTATGTGATGACTCTGGGGAAAGCAAGCCCTACCTTCCATCAGGCTACCCCACTGAGTGGTGACAAATCCCACTCCTAAACTGGCATGCTTTGAACCCATTTTATGCCCAAATAGACAGACAATATTCCAATTTCGAACCCACTTTTAATATATACTACCTACCTTTCAGTAGCTTTTCATACTGATCCCTGGTCTCAAGGTATTCTTCCTCAAACTGAAATAAATAATTAGTACAAGATGCTTGATAAAA
Organism: Chiloscyllium plagiosum; assembly: GCF_004010195.1. Taxonomy (NCBI): domain Eukaryota; kingdom Metazoa; phylum Chordata; class Chondrichthyes; order Orectolobiformes; family Hemiscylliidae; genus Chiloscyllium; species Chiloscyllium plagiosum. The sequence continues at coordinate 28,584,192 of NC_057712.1, forward strand.
TATTTCAAACATGCAGATTTATTTTTGCAACGCTGTTCAATGTTTCTTTTCTGAGTTGAATGGACGTACAGTCAGTAGAATGAGTTTTATATCCAAACATCAAAAACTGACAGCTTTCACTGTCACATCTTTGTTGAAAGGTTAGTTTGAAATACTGGAACTGCATAAAATATAACCTAATTAGAAGATTCTTCCATTGTTAATCAATTCATTGTGAGATCATCTAATACTCATCACAACCAATTTTTCTTTCTGTTGATTCCCATTGAATGAAAGATCAGCACAGATTTATAACAGGCAGTCATCCAGTTAGGTAATTTGACTTTTTCATTCTTAGTGCCAAAGTTAGAACTAACCTCATACCTCAGCTACCATTCAAACAATGTTGAAATGCACCACATGTCACATTCTTTCAAAGGTTTCCTGACTTTGGAAGAAAGAAATTGGCACACAAGTTAAAGTAAATGTGATAAGCAAAGTCCCTCATGCCTTCAAGTGATCTCTTACCTCCATGAGAAGAAAGCTCTTTGAAATCTGAAAGCCCATCTTCGGAGTTTCCCTCATTTTTTTTTGTAACTGCACAACTGAACACCTACAGGGGTCAATATTAACTACCTCAGCCTGGCATAACTGGTGTAAAACAGCCTGAAACAGCATTGTGTAAAGTGATATCAACTCATACGGCATGGAAACAGACCCTACAGTCCAACAAGTCCATGCCGAACAGAATCCCAAACTAAACTAGGCCCACCTGACTGCTCCTGATCCATATCCCTCCAAACCTTTCTTATTCATGTATCCAAATGTCTTTTAAACACTGTAATTGTGCGCACACCAACCATTTCCTGAGGAAGTTCATTCCACACGTGAACCACCCTCTGTGCAAAAAAATCTCCCCCTCATGTCTTTTAAATCGCTCTCTTCTCACTCATTCATGCGAGTGGCAAATCACCACTGAGGGAGAACATGTCAGAATGCAGCATCCGCAGACAATGGATATAGCACAGGGGATTGAATGAAGGGCAGTTACTTTTCAGACGGGACATGTACACATTGGCATTTACAGAATTACTTTAGTGCTTTGACGCTTTTCAATACTTATTGACAAAGTGGGTTGGCTATTCACAGCATAATTTTAAAGTCTGCAGCTGAAAGAGAACTCAAAAATATAGTCACGCCTGGCCAAAACAAGCTTCAAGAAGACTTAACAGGTGGCTAAAATACAGTCCAGTTAAGTGAAATCTCGTGCAGGCAAGTGTGAAGCGATACGTTGTAGGAGGAGGAATGAAGAGAGGTAAGGTAAACTATGTGATATAATTTCAAAGATGGAGGCTTCTCCAGGCATGTACCCAAATCTCTGAAGAAGCAGTACAGATTGGGAAGACTGTTCAGAGAATAGAAAGGATTCTTGACTTTATTAATAAAAGAAAAGAATACAAAAGCAAGAGTATTATGGTTAATCTTTACAAAACACTTGTTAGGCCTCAGCAGGAGAACTGTGCTTTGTTCTAGGCACCACACTTTACATAGAATATCAAGATATAGAAAGGTACAGAAGAGATTTATTAGAATTGCACACTGGTTAAGGATTTATCCTTCATCTCTTGCCCTATTCAAACTTCCTAAAGGGCTCACAATGTCAGCACCCCATAAGAGGTGCATGTGGGGTCATGACCCAAGGAGTCCAGACCCCATTCTTGAACATTTGCTTTACTTTCAGGCTGCTACAGAAATGAAATCTTGCCTGAAAGCTAATAGCTAACTATTTAAGTTAACTAGTTCACTACTTAAAATGCACAATACAAATGTTTGCTACAAAATACATGTGGGAGAAAGTGAGGACTGCAGATACTGGAGCTCAGAGTCGGGAGTGCAGTGCTGGAAACGCACGGCAGGTCAGGCAGCATCCGAGGAGCAGGAGAATTGAAGTTTCGGGCATAAGCCCTTCAATAGGATGCTGCCTGACCTGCTGTGCATTTCCAGGACTACACTCCCAACTACAAAATAAATGTTAAAACAATACACTACAGACGTTTAAGAAAAGGGAGATAACAAAACATATCCAATTCTATGTATACCACTAAAGTAATACAGATTGTACTTGAGTTTTTAAATGACCTAATGTATACAATAGGATTTGTTGTAATTATAGGAGAAAGTGAGGTCTGCAGATGCTGGAGATCAGAGCTGAAAATGTGTTGCTGGAAAAGCGCAGCAGGTCAGGCAGCATCCAGGGAACAGGAGAATCGACGTTTTGGGCATAAGCCCTTCTTCAGGAATGAGGAAAGTTTGTCCAGCAGGCTAAGATAAAA
>NC_057712.1:28587003-28627119 GCF_004010195.1 Chiloscyllium plagiosum
AGCTAGGACAAATGTTCGGCACAACATCGTGGATCGAAGGGCCTGTTCTGTGCTGTATTGTTCTATGTTCTAAGACATTAACTTTGTTTTTCTCTGTACAGATGCTTCCAGACCTGCTGACTGTCTCTAGCAATTTCTGTTTTAGTCTCCAAATTCATGGCCTACCTAGTATTGCTTCCATGAAAGATGCACAAGCTACAGGGTCTGTATAAGAAATCAGAAATGAAATTTAAAACCTACAATGTCTGTTTCTCAATTTACATTCATTTGCAAAATTTACCAAAATGTACTTTGGAATTCAACTACTTTAAATTTTGCCTCTAGTCACATATGTTTTGAAATATGCAACTTGTATTTAATTTTTGACTTCAACGGGAGTCATGGAAATATTACGTCCCAATCCACCTTTATGAAATGACATGGCAAAACTTTATGCTTATCAGCATAATAACACTGAAAGAGAAGAGAAAATTTCTGTGCTGGGGAAAAGAAAAGCTAAATCCCAGATCTGACATATAATGAGATCTCATCTTGTAAACCTTTTGGTTGCTGTGCATTTTATACACAATGATCTGGAGGGGCCAATGTTCAACTGGGTTGGGCAAAGTTAAAAATCACACAACACCAGGTTATAATCCAAGACCTTATTCTCTACAACCACCTGATGAAGGAGCAGGGTTCCAAAAAAGCATGTTGGACTATAACCTGGCATTATGTGGTTTTTAAACTTATACATGCAAGGCACTGCAGAAAATGTGATTTGAATGCAATTTCTTGAAATACATAAACATAAGCACCAACAGTATTATTCTGAGGAGAACAATTCATGGAAACAATACAAAGGTTCTTCACCAGAAATACCTCAACTCCACATCAGATAACTGCACGCACTTGATGCATTAATGTTGAGAAGCTTGTGCAAATTTAGGAGTGGCTCACAAACGTTGCTTATCAACTGTACTCAGATTTCTTGTTTTAACAATTTTGTGAGAGTATATTAAATTACATAAGTATGTAACTTCCTTTCATGCAGCTGTAATACTGCAAAAGCAGAGCAGTAATCCTAAATTACAGGTGAGTGCAATATGAAACATCATCACCCTATTCACATGTACCATTGTACAAAGCTTCAGCAATGTAGAAATGCTGTGGTTTGTTATTGGACACTGATGACAGGGTTGGATAGATGCATAATGGTAAGAATTTTTACGTTGAAATATAATCTGAGGTATTCTTCAATAGATAAATTATTTCTTTGCTTAGTATCATAGCTCCAGTGCTCATGGTACACAGTTCACTTTCATTTAAAATCAGACAATGCTTGAAATACTCAGCAAATGTAGCAGGAAAAGAAAAATAAAACAAAGAAATTAAACATGACATGCTGGTGATACTTCATAACAGCTCACTTTTCCCTGATCATAGTCATTGAGGAGAAAGTGAGGATTGCAGATGCTGGAGATTAAAGTCGAGATCAGAGTCACACTCTCGACCTTGATCATAGTCACATCAAGCTCATTTGTGGCCACCTTCAGCAAAGTAGCAGAGAATAAAATTGCAACTTTCAATTTATTGAGGATAAAGAAAATTAGATGCATTCATTTGAGACAATTAAATTTATTTTGAACCTGGTATTAATCAGTTTTTGAAAATGTAACAGCAGCATAAACAACTGAATATTTATGTGCATACAAGAACAGTATTTAAAATATTGTGTTCAAACCTGAGATATTAAAGTAATATTCTTGTGACATGGTGACACTAGCAAGCTGGCTTTTGGTAAACATTCCTAACTGTCATGAGAATATTAAGAGTCATTAGCATCATCTCGATTTAAAGGCCAGACCAGGCAGAGGTAGCAGGTTTCCTTTCCTGAAGATTAGTCACAAGCCTGTTCAGCAGCTTTCACGCTTAACTGATTGACTCTATATCAAAATCATAGAGTCATAGGAATGTGCAGCATGGAAACAGACTCTTCGATCCAACTCGTCCAAGATGACCAGATATGCTAAATAAATCTAGTCCCATTTACCAGCATTTTACCCATATCCCTCTAAACCCTTCCTATTTATATACCCATCCAGATGCCTTCTACAGATGCAGTTCATTCCATACACGCAGCACTCTATGCATGAAAATGTTGTGTTTTACATGAGTAATGCCCCAAACATTCAAGAGAGCCGAGTGTGGTGGCTGTCACCAAGGAGAAGGTGCCAGAAAAACTAAATGGTCTGAAGGTGGATAAATAACCTGGACCAGATGGACTACATCTAAGAGTTAGCTGAAGAGATAGTTGAGTCATTAGTGGTGATCTTTCAGGAATTGTTAGAATCGGGGAGGGTCCCAGAGGACTGGAAAATCACTAATGTGACACCTCTATTTAAAAAGGGAGTTTTGGACTCCTCTACACTGGGGACAAGACCTTGCTTATTCATTCTATGGATGTCCCTCATGATTTTATAAACCTCTATAAGGTCACCTCTCAGCCTCCAAAGCTCCAGGGATAATAGTCCCAGCCTATTCAGCCTCCCCCTACAGCTCAAACCCTCCAACTCTGGCAACATCCTTGTAAATCTTTTCTGAATCCTTTGTATTTAACATCATCTTTTCTATAGCAAGGAGACCAGAAATGAAAGCAGTATTCTGAAAGTGGCCTAACCAATGATCTTCCAACTACTATACAATGCACTGACCAATAAAGGAAAGCATGCTAAATGCTTACTTCACTATCCTGTCTCCCTGTGACTCCACTTTCAAGGAACTGTGAACCTGCACTCCAAGGTTACATTGTTCGATAACATTCCCCGGAACCTTCCATTAAGTGTATAAGTCCTGCCCTGATTTCGCCTACCAAAATGTAGTACCTCACACTTATACAGATTAAACTTCATCTGACCCTCCTTGGCCAATCAGCCCATCTGATCAATGTCCCATTGTACTCTGAGGTAATCTTCTTCAATACCCACTGCACCACCAAGTGTGATGTCATCTGCAAATTTACTGACCATACCTCCTATATTCATATCCAAATTATTTATACAGATGACAAAAAGCAATGGACTCAGCACCAATCCCTGTGGCACACTGGTGCTCGCAGGCCTCCAGCCTGTAGAATCCGTGTGGGTGGATTTGAGGAATGGCAAAGGTAAAAAAGAAAATCATACCTGATGAAGAACCTATGCTCGAAATGTTGATTCTCCTATTCCTCAGATGCTGCCTGACCTGCTGTGCTTTTCCAGCACCACACTCTCAAAATGTAAAAACAAAATCATATTGGAGTTATGTGCAGACCTCCACATAGTAGTCAGGAATTGGGGCTATATATCAGGAGATAGAAAAGTTATATAGGAAAGGCAAAGTTACAGTGATCACAGGGGGTTTCAATATGCAGGTGAAAATCAAGTTGGTAGTGGATTGCAAGAAAAGGAATTTGTGGAATGTCTATAAGATGGTCTTTTGTAGCAGCTTGTGGTGGAGCTCACTAGGGAATAGGTAATACTGGATTTAGTGTTATGCAATGAAACAGACTTGATAAGGGAGCTTAAGGTGAAGGAACCCTTACGAGGCAGTGATCACAATATGATTGAATTTATTCAACAATTTGAGAGGGAGAACATAGAATCAGAGGTAATGGTATTACAGCTGAACAAAGACAACTACAGAGGCAAGAGGGAGGAGCTAAGTAGAATTGACCAGGATAGGAGCCTTGCAGGAGAGACAGTGGAACAACAATGGCAGGAGTATCTGGAAGTAATTCAGGAGACACAGCAGAGATTCATCCCGAGGCAAAAGAGGCATGGTACAGGGAGGATCAGGCAACCATGGCTGACTAAGGAAGTCAGGGATAGCATAAAAGCAAAAGAGAAAGCATATAATGTGGCGAAGTGCAGTGGGAAACCAGAGGATTAGAAAAATTACAACGACCACTGGAGATCAACAAAAAAAAGAAATAAGGAGCGAGAAGATTAAACATGAGGGCAAGCTAGCCAGTAGTATAAAGGAAGACTGTAAGAGTTTCTTTAGATATATAAAGGGCAAAAGAGAGGCAAAAGTCGACATTGGGCTGCTGGAAAATAATGCTGAAAAGATAGTAGTGGGGAACAAGGAAACAGCTAAGGAACTGAATAATTACTTTGCATCAGTCTTCATGGTGGAAGACACGAGTAATGTCCCAAAATTTCAAGAGAGCCGAATATGGTGACTGCCACCAAGGAGAAGGTGCTAGAAAAACTAAATGGTCTGAAGGTGGATAAATCACCTGGACCAGATAGATGACACTTGAGAGTTAGCTGAAGAGATAGTGGAGTCATTAGTGGTGATCTTTCAGGAATTGCTAGAATTGAGGAGGGTCCCAGAGGACTGGAAAATCACTAATGTGACACCCCTTGTTAAAAAGGGAGTAAGGCAAAAGATGGAAAATTACAGACCGATTAACCTCGATCTTGGGTGAGATCCTGGAATCCATTGTGAAGGGTGAGATTTCTGAATACTTGGAAGTGCATGATAAAATAGGGCAAACTCAGCAAGGTTTCATCAAGGGGCGGTTATACCTGACAAATCTGCTAGAATTCTTTGAGGAAGTAATGAGTAGGTTTGACTAAGGAGAACCAATAAATGTTATCCATCTGGACTTCAAGACGACCTTTGACAAGGTGCTACACGGGAAGCTACTGAGTAAGTTAAGGGCCTATGGTGTCAGAGGCAAGGTGCTAGCATAGATAGAGGCTTGGCTGTCTTGCAGAAAGCAGACAGTGGGGATAAAAAGGTCCTTCTCAGGATGGCAACCGGTGACAAGTGGTGTTCTCAATGGCTCAGTGTTGGGACCACAACTTTTCACCTTATACATTAACCTTCTATATGAAGGAATTGAGGGCATTCTGGCAAGGTTTGCAGATGAGACAAAGATAGGTAAAGGGATAGGTTGCAGAAGGATTTGGACAGGTTAGGAGAGTGAACAAAGAAGTGGCAGATGGGGTACAACATGGGAAAATGTGAGGTCATTCACTTTGATAGGAAGAATAGAGGTATGGACTATTTTCTAAATGGGGAGAAAGTTCAGCAGTCTGAAGTGCAAATAGACTTGGTACTTCTAGTCCAGGATTCTCTTAAGGTAAACTTGCAGGTTGAGTCAGTAGTTAGGAAGGCAAATTCAATGACGGCATTTATTTTAAGAGGACTTGAATATAAAAGCAGGGATGCATGTCTGAGGTTCTATAAGGCTCTGGTCAGATCGCTTTTGGAGTATTGTGCTCAGTTTTGGGCCCCATATTTCAGGGAAGATATACTGGCCCTGGAAAGTGTTCAGAGGAGGTTCATAAGAATAACTCAAATAATGAAAAGCTCAACATATAAGGAACATTTGAGGATTCTGGGTTTATACTCAACAGAGTTTAGAAGGATGAGGGGGGATCTAATTGAAACATACAGAATACTGAATGACCTGGACAGTGTAGAGTTTGGGAAGATGTTTCCATTTCTAGGAGAGACCAGGATCCGAGGGCATAGCCTTAGAGTAAAGGGAAGATATTTTATAATGGAGATAAAGAGAAACTTCTTCAGCCAGATAGTAGTGAATTTATGGAATTCATTGCCACAGAAGGCTGTGGAGGTTAGGTCATTGCATATATTTAAGACTGAGATAGAGGGGTTCTTGAGTATCAAGGGGATCAAGAGGTATAGGAGAAAGTGGGAGAATGGGGTGAAGAAATGGATCAGTCATGATTGAATGGCAGAGCAGACTCGATAGGCTGAATGGCCTAATTTCTGCTCCTATATCTTATGATCTAATTCTCCAACACCACCCTCTATCTTTTACCTTCTAGCTAATTTTGTATCCAAATTGTTAATTCTCCCAGGATTCCACGTGATCTAACCTTGTTAACCAGTCTACCATGTCGAATGGCTTACTGAAGTCCATCTAGACAATGTCCCTTGCTCTGTCTTCATCAATTTTCTTTGCCACTTCTTCAAAAAAACTCAGTCAAGTTAGTGAGACACGATTTCCCACACATAAAACCAAGTTAACTATCCCTAATCAGTCCTTGCCCTTCCAAATTCATGTAAATCTCTGTCCCCCAGAATCCCCTCCAACAACTTGTCCCACCATTGATGTCAGGCTCAGCGGACTATAGTTCCCTGGCTTTCCTTTACCACCTTATTTAAATAATCGCACCACATTAGCCAACCTCCAGTCTTCTGCCACTCACCTGTGGCTATCGATTAAACCAATATCTCAGCTAAGAGCCCAGCAATCGCTTCCCTGCCCTCCCACAATATTCTAGCGTACACCTGATTTGGTCCCAGCGATTTATTCACCTTTATGTGTTTTAAGACATTCAGCACCACCTCCTCTGTAATATGAACACTTTTCAAGAAATCACTATTTATTTTTTCAAGTTCTCTAGCTTCCATATCCTTCTCCAAACACTGATGGAAGATACTTCTTTAGTATCTCACCTGTAGTTCCACACAAGTGGCCTTGCTGATTTTTAAGGGGCCCTATTCTCTCACTCGTAACTCCTCTATCCTTAGTGTATTTGTAGAAACCCTTTGAATTCTCCTTAACTCCATTTGACAAAGCTATCTTATTCCCCCTTTTTGCTTTCTTGATTTTCCTTTTAAATATATTTCCTACACCCCTTGTACTCCTTGAGGGATTCACTTGATCACTGTCTTTCTGGAAATGGGTGCGAATATAGTTACCCTCCGATACTGGCAAGGTAGCTTAAATAAGATACATAGGCTGAGCAGTGTTTCTTCAAAACAATTTCCTTCTGTTCTTAATGGATCAAGAATTGAATTAGATAACTCCTTTGTATACAATTTTGCTTGAATAAGTTACAATATAAACTTAGCAGCCTAATTTACTGCAGCTTGTCTGTTGAGTAGAGCAATGCAGCCCACAAAGGAAAAAGCATGAAGTGGTTTATCATTGAACAAATAAAATGCAAAGCAAATCTCAAAGGCACATTTAGGAGCAGAAAACCAATTGCATTGGAAATTCATGAAGGTACTTGTAGGTCTTATCAGATTTGTTACTCAGAATCATTTGGGAAGTAAGAAAAAATAATGAATATATTTGTTCTATCATTTAATTTTATACAAAAAAAAACTTTGATTAGAGAGGGTCATGAAATATATAGAAGAGGGTACAGGAGCAAAAAGGTTGAGAACCCCTGGCCTGTAAATTAACTGTGATATTTCCCACTACCAGGTGACAACTGAATTCTTTATTATGTACCAGATAGTAACAGATTTTGGGGGAAAATATCAGAAACTCAGCACTTATTAGCCAGAGGCTGCATCTACAATGTTACAGTACACTCAACTGTTTACATAAAATGTATTTTAACAGGAATACATTTCATGGATGAATTTTGGCATGCACAAACCTTCAAGTGCCACGATAAGAAATTTTTTATCCAAGAATTTAAATTTGCAGTGTATTAATTTGAATTACTGCCTATATATACACTCCTAACCATTATAATTTTACACCTTATGATTGATGGAGGAAAACAAGAAATAGGAAGAGGAGCTCATAAAAATGCCTCTAAACCCCTCTCCTCACTCAGTGACAGGTTGAAGTTGATGAATCCCTATCACAACCTCCCTGATCAGAGAAGTTGGTCATTGCTTATATGGCCAAAACCCATTCTAAACTTTAAGAGCTCCTTGCAAGTTCATCTTCTTGGCTCCAGTGAAAATAGTCTTTCCATAACTAATCTTACCCACCCCTCTCGCATTGTCCTGTAGATATGTGCTATTTGATCCTTTCATGCTTTTCAAAACCAAAACCGCACAATTTACGAGCTGCCGCTTAAAGTTTATTTAATACAAACGTATCAAGACTTCTTTGCTCTTACACTCGAAGCTGCAGTTCAAATTATGAAGCTTTACTGATCTTCTTTCTATGTTTTTTTACTGTTAGAACCACAAGATCAAGGGATCATTTCTTCCTTACCCCTCAACTTCTTGCTTTTTAGTTTGGCTTCCTTGAAGTAAATTACTTGACACTTTTCTACATTAAATTTCCAGCAAACTCGCTGCCCCATTTGCAAACCTATCTTCTCCCAAATATCTTTTATGTGAAACATTGTCTCTCACTATTTCCTACTTTGACGTCACCAATCAATTCTTGCACGTGATGCAACTGTTTGCAGTTGCAGTTGCTCTGTAATACTGCTTCAGGGTTGATTAATGTGCAACAATGTTCCTAAATGTCATTATTGATATATATTAACTTGCCAGATCTTTTAATATTGTACTCTCATTGCTGCCATCAAAATTCAAGCTAGACAAGCAGGAGGCTAGAAGAATGCAGCAAGCCAGGCAGCATCAGGAGGTGGATATGTCAGTGTTTCGGGTGTAACCCTTCTTCAGGACTGGAGGTGGGTGCCAGGGGAGCTGCAGATAAAGTGGGTTGAGGGGGTGTGGTGGAATGTTTTGGGTGGGAAGAGGGTGATAAGTGAACACAGGCAGAGAATACGATCTGGTTCATCAATGGGAGGAATGACCTCCAAAAGGTAGATGGAAGGAAGGGTCGGTCAGAGAAATGGAAGGGAGGGGGAGGGGCGGGGAAGGGAGTCAGGGGATGGGAAGGGGGGTTATTTGAATTGGGAGAACTCCGGGCTGTAGTCTGCCTAGGCAGAGGATGAGGTGTGGTTCCTGCAATTTGTGGTCTGATTTGCTGTGGTAATGGAGAAGGCCAAGGGTGATCATGTCAGAAAGGGAGGGGAATTAAAATGGGCGGTAACTCTGAGGTCTGGTCAGCTCCTGCAGGCCTGGCTGAGATGCTTGGTGAAATGTGCCCTAAGTTTACATGTGGCCTCACTGATGTAGAGAAGACCACATCAGGAGCACTGGATTAATGTTCCCAAGTATCCTAGATCCTATTTTGAACAATGTGCTTTTCCTCCCCTCTGTCATCCAGACAACCCTTCACCAAACTCCTGTATTGAGTTGGGGGGGGGGGGGGGCAGGGTTAGAGCAGTGGAACGGTGAATAAAGACAGGGGCTCCCCTTGTCCTCACCTGCCACCCCACCTGTCTCTGCATCCAACGTCTCATCCTGAAACACTTCCACCAACTCCAAATAGACCCACCACCAAGAACATCTTCTCCTCCCCACACTTCTCTGCTTTCCACTTCTCCTGCTTGTCTAGTTTGACCAATCCCTTGGTCAATCCTTGGTCAGCATCACTCTCCCCACCAACACCCCGAAACCCCCAGGTACCTTTCCCTGCAACTGTAAAAGACGCAAAACCTGCCAGCGCACCACTCCCCTCACCTCTATCCAGGGATCCAAACAGTCCTTTGGTGAGACTGAGGTTCACCTGCCTCTCCTCCAACCTAGTTCACTGTATCCGATGCGGTCTTCTCTACATTGGTGAGACCAAACATAAACTTAGGGCATGTTTCACTGAGCATCTCAGCGGGGCATGCAGGGGCCAACTAGACATTAGTGAACCAGATGAAGTTGAAATAAATTGATGAGCTTTATGGTCTCCATCTCAATGACAATCTTTCACATATTGTTTAAGTGACTATAATTGTGTTGCCATGTAACCTTAAAGAGAAATCTCTTCAGGAGTACAAATGCACTTGAATATGAATTTTTAGACAAAAAGGGAAGCGAGGCACAGTCATTCAAGAAAGCAATCAATTTACTTTGAAGTTGGGATTAATTTGATCTCATGGTTTTAAAGTGACAACAGCATGAATAATTGCAGGTCTATTCACATCATTGCCTACATGTAGGAAAATTAAATGGATTACAGCTGTCTTTAATATACTGTGCCCAGTTTTGGGACATTAAAAAGATATTGTTCTGAAAAGGATGACACTAGCAAGATGACTTATATTCACCATTCATACTGAAAACCAATCAACGCAGCATCGGTAGGCATCCTTTCTTGAAGCAGCGTTCATGGCTGATGGAGATTAATTTTGCTGGAATTCTGGAAAAGGTTATGGGCACTGTTACTCTCCCATGCTGGCAACATGTATTTTCTAACCAACCTTTGAGAGATGTTATTGCATATGTTATGACACTGGGTAAAGCCTCTAGTTTAATTTAAAACCAGCAACACAGAAAAGATTTATCCCATGCAGTAATCTGTAAACATTCGAGTGGCCAAGAACTACTTAAAGGAAAGATTGACAACGTTAAGAAATAAAGTAGAACAGAGAATAATTAACTAACAACTATTCACAAGTCCTTACTCTAACCAATCTTTTACCTTCCCTTCTATAATACTAGTCTGATAAAACTCCCACTCTGCGTGGGTTTCCTCCGGGTGCTCCGGTTTCCTCCCACAGTCCAAAGATGTGCAGGGTCAGGTGAATTGGCCATGCTAAATTGCCCGTAGTGTTAGGTAAGGGGTAAATGTAGGGGTATGGGTGGGTTTCGCTTCGGCGGGTCGGTGTGGACTTGTTGGGCCGAAGGGCCTGTTTCCACACTGTAATGTAATCTAATCTAATCTAAAAGAGAAAATGCTGGAAAATCTCAGCAGGTCTGGCAGCATATGTAAGGAGAGAAAAGAGCTGACATTTCGAGTCTAACTGACCCTTTGTCAAAGCTAAAAAAAGGGAGAAATAGGGAGGAGGTATTTATACTAGGCTAAGAGAAGGTGAGTCATGGTTCCAGAAGCAAAGGTAGCAATAAAGAGGTGATAATGACAGTGCATAGAGAGAGATTATAGGGAGATTATGAGCTGTGATTGACCAAGGCTGAAGCCAGTTCTGTGTGACAAAATACGTGGGGGATGGGGGAGATGGGTGAAGCAGAGGCAAAATGGAAAACAGGGGAGAAGGGTAGCAAAGGGGGAAGAGGAGAGGAAAAAGGTGATGAGAGTGGGAGGGAGAGAGAGAGAGAGAGACATCAATAAATAAGAGGTATAGAACAGTGAAAACAAATTTAAAAAAGGGAAATAAAATAAATGAAATAAAATTACGGAGCAGAATGAAAACAGACGGGTTGAGATGGGATAATCATCTGAAGTTGTTGAATTCAATGTTGAGACCGGCAGTCTGTAACGTGCCTAGTCGGAAGATGAGATACTGTTCCTCCAGTTTGCGTTGAGCTTCACTGGAACATTGTAGCAGGCCAAGGGCAGACATGTGGGCATGAGAGCAGGATTGGGTGTTGAAGTCAACAAGGTAAAAACAATGACTGCAGATGCTGGAAACCAGATTCTGGATCAATGGTGCTGGAAGAGCACAGCAGTTCAGGCAGCATCCGAGAAGCTTCAGCAAAATCGATGTTTCGAGCAAAAGCCGTTGTGTGTTGAAGTGGCAAGCCACAGGAAGGTCCGAGACCTGACTGCATACAGACCGAAGGTGCTCAGCAAAGTGATCACCCATGTTTTGTCTCTCCGATATAGAAGAGACCACATTGGGAGCAACGAATGCAATAGATCAAATTGAAAGAGGTACAAGTGAAATGCTGCTTAATCTGAAATGAGTGTATGGGGCCTTGGATGGTGAGCATGGAAGAGGTAAAGGGGCACGTGTTGCATCTTCTGCGATTGCATGGGAAGGTGCCGTGTGTGATGGGAGGGGTGTTAGGGGTGATGGAGGAGTGGAATAGGTTGTCACGGAGGGAATGATCTCTGCGGAATGCAGACAGGGGGAGGGAAGGGAAGATGTGTTTGGTGGTGGCGTCGTATTGGAGTTGGCGAAAGTGGCGGAGGATTATTCTTTGCATGTGAAGACTGGTGGGGTGAAAGGTGAGAACAAGAGGGACCCTATCCTTGTTCTGGGAGGGAGTGAGGGCCGTGGCATGGGAGATGAACCACACGCTGTCGAGAGCCCTGTCAACAACTATAGGTGGGAAGCCACAGTTGGAGAAGAAGGAGCACGTATTAAGAGCACCACTTTGGAAAGTGGCCTCATCGGAACAAATGCAGCGGAGGTGAAGGGGCTGAAAGGGATAGAGTCCGTACAAGACGTAGGGCGAGAAGAGCTGTAGTCCAGATAGCTGTGGGAGTCAGTGGGCTTGTAATGGATATTAGTGGATAGACTATTGCCGGAAATGGAGATAGAAAGGTCAAGAAAAGGAAGGCAAATGTCAGAGATGAACCAGGTGAAGTTGATGGAGGGATGGAAACTGGAAGCAAAGTTTATGAATTTTTCCAGGTCAGGACGAGAGCATGAAGCCGCACCGAAATAGTTTGATTCCAGCATCCGCAGTAATTTGCTTTTATTTGATAAAACTCCCAATTAAGATTTACAAAACAAAACTTCTTATCTCAAAACCAAGCAGTTTTCAGTTCGTCTATTTGGATCTTCCTGTGTCTTCTTTTCTTCTTCTTAGGGATGTCTGCTTCACAGGTTACTGGTCGGCAAAGGTACTTTTAATAGAGCTAATTTTCAGGTTGTTTGTTTACATGCTGGGGCTTGGTAGTTCTCTTCCCAACTGTTCAATTTTCCCCATCTTGTACTCCAGAGCACTGGGTTGAATCATTAACAATCTTAAAAGCCAACGTACTCAATTCAAACTTGATTGGAATTTGGTGTTTTCATGATATAATTTAAACCGATTGGCCGAATTCAAATTTGTGTTTTTGTCTCATAGCAACTCAGCTAGTGCATTCTGTTCTGAACCAAATGTTATTTTGTAAATTCTAGAGCACTCAGCGTGCTGGCCAAGTCCTTCACTCTCTGAAGGGTACAATATACTCTACACCTTCATAACACATATCTTCGGACAATGTAGGACTTGAAGGTCCTGGCCCAGAGGTAATGACACTACCACTGCACCACAAAGCATGATATATGTTGACTCTGTGGTTTAGCTGGCAACACTCTTGTGTAACTGAGGTACAGAGGTGTAAGTTCAAGTCCAACTTCAGGACTTGTGGATGAAAACAAAAATCTCGTTGCTCCACAGCAGCACTGATGTGTGGCCCCTTGGCTAACATTTTAACCTGGGGTCCTCTCTGCCCTGTTGGCTGCAAATACAAGATCACAGTGTTGAAGAATAGAGAATTTGAACCTAGAGTCAAATCAATACTGTGCCTCAATTAAAAACTGGCCATTGTGCCATTCCTGTTTATGGGAGCATGCGGTGTGCTGTGGCTACCATATTTCCTACATTACAACAGTGACTACTTTTCAAAAGTATGTCATTGACTGTAAAGTACCTTGGGATGCCCTGTGGGCATGAAGGAATCCACTTAAAATATAATTATTTTCTCAAAGCTGGAATTTTTTGAAAGCAACATCCGTCTTCTGGTCTTCATGATATTCAGAAAGATAAAAGCAAGAATTAAGGCATTAACTTCAACAGGTATCAATCTTGGCTGAGAACAAACTTAGCTATCTGTCTGTTTACTACAACTGGTCCATTAATCAAGTAAGATAGCCCAGATAGGAAAAAGCAAAGTATATTTTTATTGAAGAAATAGTAGACTTACTTCTTACAAAGACAATGGCAATTTTAGCATGCTATAAAGCTTTAATTTTCTAGGAACTAAAAATTAATTGCATTGGAAGGAAAAATGTTATCAATTAGACCCAATAGAGGAGGCTGTAAGTTATGTCACAATAAACACAGAATTTATACACCACCACCAAATCTCTCCTAGGCTTATGGAATTAGAATTGAATTGCATTCTGACTGCCACAGCTAATATAGCAACCCCTAAAACTGGAGTCAAACACTAGGTCATGCAATGTAGTAATTAGTTATCATAGGTTTATTGAATGCTCAAATGTTCCTTGTGGTGATTGGATATTGTGTTCAAGCTCTTTTCTAAGTACACGGGTGGTCCTGTAGTTTTTAACTCAATAACTGGAGCCCCAAGCTTTCTTCATGAACATGCATACATAGCATCAACCACAATTCTTCTTGTGCACTTGCATTAAGGCACTCTCAAGTGTAAATACAATCTTGCTGGTCAGCTTAAGTGGAATTCTCTTGCTTCATTATTTCTTGCAAGCCTTGGAAGTACAGATTTTACAACAACAATGTTAGGTCCCTGCATGTGTGAATTCCTACAGAAAGAGTACTACAGAAGCAGGGTCTGACCATGTCTCAAAAGATGAAACCTGATGCACTTACCCAAACCATAATTTTACCTCATTAGCTTTGAAGTAGTCAAGAATTTTGTGGTGTAACTTGAGATTGGGAATGCTTTTAGTATTGACTTTTAAAAAGACTGAACTCATTTTCCATCTTTAAATGAATCTCCTCCTTAATAATCAGTCATGATGTAATTATTGTTCTTGTCAAGATATGTTGCCCTGATAAAAGCTCCACTCTTTGTTTCATCAGTTAATTTTTTATTTGCTAAGATGTCCAAGATACTTCATTTCCCAGTGGACAGAATATTTGATCAGGCACATGGTCTCTTCAATGGAAAAGGATAAATCTGTTCTGTTGCCTACCGATGGATTACTGACCAGATGGTGTATGGTTATAAACCCTCCTAAGATTCACCTTAAACTCTGTCTCATCGTGTATAGAACTAACCAGTAGGTGCACATGTGTGCTTTAAAATCAAATGTCTCAGAAGAACCAATAAGTTCAGCAAGGTTTAGTTATGGAATGTATTACACTCATTCAAAATTTCTAAAAAGGACAAAACATATCAAAGGCCAATTACAGCTGTATGTAAACAGCTTCATACTTCAGTCTAAAAAAGAGTTACTTCATCAATAATACCATCTGAAAGAGAGCGTTTGATGGAATTCATGCCAATTTAAGTTGAATTCAATAGCACACAAAGTGGACAGATAGGCAGGAAACTAGCCACCAGGATACACAAAGACCAACTAGCCACCAAAAGGCATGACCAAATGTCACTAGTATCCATACACACAGCTGAAGAGGGACATCGGTTTGAATGGGACATCCTGAGCAAAGACACGCACGGGAATTCCTAGAGGCCTGGCATTCAAACCGAAACTCCATTAACAAACATATTGATTTGGACCCCATTTACCAACGTCTCAGAAAAAAAAAGAACCAGAAGTGATATCACCCACCACAGCAGACCAAGACAGATAAATAGCAAGCAGGGCAGAACACCAGCGCTTCATCGGAGGCTCACTGATGATATCTGCAAGCATTGTGATAAAATGTCTGAGAACAAACCTAAAGCTCAGCGAGCAAACTTACAACTAGACACAGAAATATAGTGTAAACACAAAGAACAATTATTGTTACAATACAGACTCCTACGATTAGAGTGTTACTTGAGAAAAAGTTTGACTTCTCTTGAATCATTTTGTGAAATAATTACCAGCTAAAAGATGATCTTAGTGTAAAGGCATTTATAAAATACATTTCAGTGAGTTGATTGTAGATTTAAAACATTACAAATACCAATCGTAGAACCATAAAAAGGCTGCAAAGAAGAAGAAAAAAAAAATTTAGAAAGATTTTACCACACAGGTTTACACAACATGGTAATACAGAATAAATATAAAATGCACATTTTTATTCCCCAAGGTCTCTACCATTCCTCCACTTGCAGGGTGGGAACAGGGTAATGCCACATCAGGATCAATAATTCCCAAGCACTGGATCTCTGCTGAGGAATTTGAAGAAATTAACTACTTGTATCCTGCAGTGTCACTTCTTTCACAAATGCCAGCATTTGCTCTGTGAATTACACTTCCTCCACCACTTTTTGTTCCTTTAAAGTGCATTACCAAATACTTCTCTACATTGAATTTACATCTGCCAACTGCATGACCATTTTCTAGCCTATGTCAGTTAGTTTTATCTTTTACAAACACTCCTGCTTTCTGCTATAAAATTGGACAATAACCCAGTGTACTGAAGTAGGTAGTTGAGGAGATTGTAGAGGTAATCATTCAGGAATCGCTGAAGGCAGAGAAGATCCCAGAGGACTGGAAAATGGCTAATCTAACACTCTTGTTTATGAAGGCAGGGAGGTAGAAGGTAAGAAATTATAGACCGGTTCAGTTTAACCTTGGTCATTGGTAAGATTTTAAGAGTCCATTATCAAGAGTGAAACTGTGAAGTACTTGGAAGTGCATGTTAAAATAGGGCTCAGTCAGCACAGCTTCATTCAGGGGAGGTCATGCCTGACAAATCTGTCAAATTCTTCATTGAGGTAATTAGCAAGTTAGACAAAGGAGAGCCAATGGACATGATCAGTTTGGATTTCCAGAAGGCCTTTGACAAAGTGCTGCATAGGAGGATATAAACTCTCCTGCACAAAATTTACCTGATACCAGCAATGAGACCAGCAGGTATGATCTTTCCAGACCTTTTATAGCGCACTCCCATAATGGTGGTCAAAATTCCTGCAGTTACTGTTATTAAAAGGAAAAAAGAATATTTAAGCAGCAAGTAATTTGTGCATCAAAAGCTCTACATTAAGTTGCTAATAATTATATCTTGACTATTAGAAATCTTCTTGCCATAACAGGAATCGGCAAGCAGACAGCAACAATCTGGTGGCACCCCTTGTCAGAAACACTGTTTACATATTCACTTCAGAGTGTCAATATTCATGGTTTAGATTAGATTAGATTACGTACAGTGTGGAAACAGGCCCTTCGGCCCAACAAGTCCACACCGACCCGCCGAAGCGTAACCCACCCATACCCCTACATTTACCCCTTTACCTAACACTACGGGCAATTTAGCATGGCCAATTCACCTGACTTGCACATCTTTGGACTGTAGGAGGAAACCGGAGCCCCCGGAGGAAACCCACGCAGACACGGGGAGAACGTGCAAACTCCACACAGTCAGTCGCCTGAGTCGGGAATTGAACCCGGGTCTCTGGCGCTGCGAGGCAGCAGTGCTAACCACTGTGCCACCGTGCCGCCCACACGCCAAATTTAATTCCATAATTTCTGAGTAGCGTAATCTTGTAGAAGTGCAATAAAACCTTCCTCTCAATCCACTGAAAGTAGGAGTGCTGCAATTGTTTTATACATCTTTCACTAAGCAATGTTATTTGATTTATTTTTGCCAGTTTTACATGACTTCACAACATTGTGATGCATTTCCATTCCACAGCCTCAGTGCAAATTAATTGATTAATCTACCTGGAGAACAATGATATATAACTTGATATTCCTGAGAAAGAGAACCCTGTTGAAGATTTTTGACTTGAACTCATCAGGACAGGTGCAAGAATGCTAAATTTGAAAGGGAACGTATCCCTTGTTTTCCTTAGAGCCAAACAAAGAAATAAACTTATTCAATGTGACACAGTGTGAAGAACTGCAATCATTACACTGGGAAGGAAAAAACAACCTGAGACAGTTTAATGGGAATAGACCACATTAACTTGGACAAACTGAATTTTTTGCCCTTCAAAAAGAAATAAAAGTTGATAAACATTAAGCAATTCAATTTTTTATTGGCCAACTTTTTGAAATGAATTGGTTCATTAACAAAACCGAGACAAATTGCTTTACTTGAAGTAAAGCCTCAAAATGTTGATCACTGCAAATTACTTCGCAGGGCTGATAAATCTAATGGGCTCCAAAGTTGCGCCAGCTACTTAACTCTTAAATGTTGCAGAAATAACTGGATTAATGTTGGCTATAATCATGCTATACTCTCAGTAAATCACTGGTCCTAATGGGCACTGCACGAGAAATAAAAATTAAATTTATAATTTTATTTCCCTTAACTTCAGATAAAAAGCTTTTTAAGGGGCAGAAAAGTAGGACAAAAAACAATGTAGAAACAGGCCATTTGGCCCAACAAGTCCACACCAACCCTTGGGTGTGGACTTTGGTGAACAGTATTCCACCCAAACCCTGATGAATGCACCTAACCTACACATCCCTGAACACTATGGGCAATTTAGCATGGCCAATTCACCTAAACTGCACATCTTTGGATTGTGGGTGGAAACCAGAGCCACCTGGAGGAAACCCAAGCAGGCACAGGGAAAATATGCAAACCCCACAGAGTCACCCGAGGCTGGAATCGAACCTGGGTCCCTGGCTCTGAGGCAACAATGCTTAGATCTCACTCACTATTTTTAAAATTTGGTTTTGTGGAAATATAAATGACCATTCTATACTAAGAACACACAGGCAATTAAAACAGCAGAAACCCATTTGCTTTTCTCTGAAAAGTATATAAACATGCAAATTAGATAGAGTAGGCTATTTGGCCCCTCATTTCCTGCTACTGTTCACGAAGAGCATCCTTGATCTGATTGCGGCCCCTTTCCTGAAACCCTTTGATTCTATTGTTAAATAAAAATTTGTTTATCTCTACCTCAGAAATATTCAATAACTCTACCTCTACCACTTTCTGTGGAAGAGAGTTCCACAGAGTAAGGTTATCTGAGAGAAAAAAAATTCCCTTTTTCTCCTTTTTAAATGAGAGGCCTCTTATTATTAAATTGTGACTCTATGATTGCAAATTAAAATGATTAAAAAGAAAAGATTATTTCAAAAGGACAAATGGAAGATGCATGGCCCAGTTGTATCATAATACCCCCAAAAACAGGAATGTACTTGTCTTAATCCCAGTTTGGTGCCAAGGAAGGTGATTTTTACTTCATCCATCTGGGAGAATTCTATTCTAATTCTTAAATATTATGAGGTGGATTCTTGCTTCCTCTATACCATTCATTGTGGAAAATGAGGAATGAGAGACTGTGAGAGTCTGTGCAAGTCAAGTGAAGCCAAGATTTGGCACAATTTCTACTTGGCATGTGAATGGTAGCCCCTCAGACAAGGTATTAGGTGACAGTAGATAGCTGGTGTCAGTTTTGAGTGTTCTCCAACAAAATTCAGGAAAATGGTGGCAATGAGCAATTTTATTGCTTTTAAGTACTCAGCTATTAAACTTCAACTAGGAGAAAGTGAGGAGTGCAGATGCTGGAGACCAAGTCCACACCCAAGGGTCGGTGTGGACTTGTTGGGCCAAATGGCCTGTTTCCACATTAGGGATTCTATCATTACCTCAAAAAGATACAAAGATTATTCTGAATAAGGGCTTATGCCAGAAACGTCGGTTCTCCTGCTTCTCAGATGCTGCCTGGCCTGCTGCGCTTTTCCAGCACCACACCTTTCAACTATTAAACTTCAATTAAAAGTTTGCAGAAAATGAGGGCACTAATTACTATGACTTGTCTTAAGTGAAGTGAAGAGAAATTTTATTATCTAGTACCTTGAGAAAACTATTAAAAAAGGGGACAAACACAGGTAAATATGCTTAAAAGGAAGTGTCTTGTACGGACAGGGAAAGTAAAGTTTATGCAGTTAAATAATCTTTGTATCTTTGAGGTAATGATAGAATCCCTAGTGTGGAAACAGGCCATTTGGCCCAACAAGTCCACACCAACCCTTGGGTGTGGACTTTGGTGAAGAGTATTCCACCCAAACCCTGATGAATGCACCTAACCTACACATCCCTGGACACTATGGGCAATTTAGCATGGCCAATTCAGCTAAACTGCACTTCTTTGGATTGTGGGTGGAAACCAGAGCTAAACTGCACTTCTTTGGATTGTGGGTGGAAACCAGAGCCACCTGGAGGCAACCCAAGCAGGCACAGGGAGAATATGCAAACCCCACAGAGTCACCCGAGACTGGAATCGAACCTGGGTCCCTGGCTCTGAGGCAGCAGTGCAAACCACTGAGCCACCCTAACCCCATTAGATTTTTAACCTTTGTTATTCAATGATTGATTTGTATCATCAACAGTAGAGGAATATGCAATTATCTCTGAACTATTGTTTATCCAATTTTCTTTCTCGTTGCATACTGTATTCCAAGATGATGAGGGAAATAGGCAGCAAGAGATACGGAGAGAAAAAAAAAGAGATGCAACTTTATTTTATTCACTCATGGGATGTGGGAATTGCTGGCTGGCCTAGCATTTATTGTCCATCCCTAGTTTCCCTTGAGAAGGTGGCTGTCCATTTGGTGTAGATATACCCACAATGCCATTAGGGAGGGTGTTCTAGGATTCTGACCCAATGGCGATAGATTTCCAAGTCAGGATGGTGAGTGGTTTGGAAGGGAAATTACACACGGTGGTGCTTCAATGTATCAGCTGCCCCTATCCTTCAAGATGGCAGAGGTCCTGGGTTTGGAAAATGGATTTGGTCTGGACTTGCTGCTCTGTAAGGATACTGGGTAAATTCTTCCAGTGCATCTTGTAGATAGGAGATCCTGCTGTTACTGAGCTTTATTGGTGGAGTAGATACTCTTGGATATGGTGCCAATTACGTGGGCTGCTTTGTCCCAGTGTCAAGCATTTTGAGCATTGTTGGAGCTGCACCCATCCAGGAACTGCACCCATTCTACATCACATTCCTAAAATGCTCTAGATGGTGGATAGGTTTTGGAACACCAAGTGGTGAGTTACCCAGTGCAGCATTCTCAGCCTCTAACCTACTCTTGGAGCCAATGTATTTATATGGCTACTCCAGTTCATTATCTGGTCAATGGTAATCCCCAGGACATTGGTAGTGGAGGAGTCAGTGATGGTAACATCTTTGAATGTCAAGAGGAAATGGTTAGATTGCTCGTCACTTGTGCAGTGCGCATGTCACTCGTAACTTGTCAGCACAAGCCTGGACAGTGTCTAGGTCTTGCTCCATTTGGGCATGGACAGCTTCAATATCTAAGTCATCACAAATGGCACTGAATGCTGTTCACTGATGATTGCACATAACCAGTTCTGACCTTGTGATGGAGAGAAATCAATGACTGGCCCAATATTCAGCTGCTTCATCAAAGACACTTCCCTGAGGAACTCCTGCAGAAATGTCATGAAGCAGAGATGACTGACCTCCACCAGCCATAACCATCTTTTATTATATCAGGATGACTTCAACCAGCAGAGAGCTTTGCCTGGATTCCCACTGGTTCCAGTTTTGCTTCTTGATGCCACATTGCTGTTGCAAGTTAATTTTTCCTTCTTGCTTCTCTGCTTGTCAAACACTGCTGCTGTAATACACATTTGCCCGAGTGTAGCTCCATTAGCTTTCAAACTGGTTAATTGTCAGATGGATCTTTTATCTCTCAATATTCGAACAATCATGTATGAATTACTCAGGATATGCAAATTTCTTTGACACTGGCACAGTTGCCCGGTTTGAATTAATTTAGATAAAAATGGTAATTTCAGGGAAAATGGACTGATTTATTCAACATGGGTCTCATGAAGCTTGCCTGAATCTGTGGCCAGGTGACCACTGCAGTCATTTTGGGTCCATTTTTCTTTCATTCTAAAAACCATTTTAGTCCAAGAAAAGTCTCAGATATAATTAATTATAATTTACACTGACTACTATTGTAACAACCTCCACAAAATTAAGACCATCTAAACAATTGCCTAAAAACAAATGCTGTCACTAAGTCAGTTTTTTTTAGCGATATAATTACATTTTTGTTGCATCTCCTGCTCATGTACTTGAACATAATGTCAATGTTATTGACCTGACTGTTATGGATCCACACTGCACTGGAACTAAAATTTGGAATCAGGAGTGGTGTATCGATTTTTGCTGCCTGTCCCTTGCCCCTCTATTCTGCTCTTAGCTGGGCATCCCACCTGTTCTTGCCTCTCACACTACCATGGAGAATCTGTGCATTTTGGTTACCATAGCACCATTTTAATAATGTTATATTTTGTCTCTCTGGATCGGATTGAAATCAGATCACAAAGCATGCTTTAACAGTATTGTTTTTCAAAAGTAGGGCTTGAATGTTCCTCGTGCAATAGTAATAGAGTCAGCACAGAAACAGACTCTTCAGTCCAACTTGTCCATGCTGACCAGATATCCTAAAGTAATCTGGTACCATTTGCCAGCATTTGCCTCACATCATTCTAAAGCTTTCCTATTCGTACACCCATTAAGATGATTCTTAAATTTGTAATTGTATCAGCCTCCTCCACTTCCTCTGGCAACTCATTCCATACACTGCAAAACATTAAACTTTGCTTTTTTTAAGAATAGAAAACTCAGGAACTCACACAATGAGATCTTAACATTTTGCGGGTCATTTGAAACTTGATAAGCACCGTATCCTGCTAGAGATCCAAAAAGCAGTCCAGACATCAAAGACATTACACTTCCTGGTTTGAAAAAAAAAACAGATTAGTTATTTCACTTTCTTTTCCTCAAAGCCACTGACTCCAAGTATCTTTTGTAGATCAGCAAATGCTGCTCCATAATACTGCATTGTTACATTTATCAGAAATACAGATCTTACTTTGGTGAAACTCAGATTACCCAATGCTCAAACTTACACTGCTAATTTCAGAAACACTGAACACAATCAGAATTAAGGTTATGACAAGACAAAATGGTTCAGTGAGTTAAGCAGAATCTTCAGCCTCTGGCATGTGAATGAGTGTGAAGGCAGCCCAAAAGAGAAAATATTTATTTCTGGTTTTAAAATCTCTGGTTTTAAGTAACAGCACGCCTGAAAAAGTTCAGCTTTTGTCTGGGAGCTGGTGCATCAAAATCAAAGTCACTCTAATACAGCAGTAAATATCAATTGATGATAAATTCTTGAGCTTGTAACAATAGCTGACAATAAGCAATTTCAAGATTCAGACCAATGCTTTTTTCAAGTAGAATAAAGGTGCAAATAGCACACTCGCTCAGTCCAAAGTAACATGGAACAAATTAAAAATACAAAGACTAAAGAAACTGGGACTTTTTATCCTTTAAAAGTTATTGATTGGAAATCAAGGTATTTGAAGATACAAATGGGGTAGATAAAATAACTCCTGAATACTACTTCAAACAGAGAGTCACAACAGAAGAACAAGACATAGTAAAACCAAACCAATCCAGACCATATTTGGACAGAAGAAAATTCTTTGCAACAAGAGGACTCAAGGTATTAAATGCATTTGACTCATTCCCAAGCCGAGGGGTTTATTCTATGAGGCAAGGTTGAACAGATTGGACAAAAAAACTCATTGGATTTTCAAAGAATGAGAAGTAATCTATTGAAACAATTAAAATCTTGAAGGAATTTGATAGCTTGGGTACTGGGAGTGAAACATGATCTCGTGGACACAGTTTAAGAATAAGAGGTCTTTTAAGACAGAGACAAGGATTTGCTTTTCCTCTGAGGTTTATTAGTCTGTGAACTTCTTTCCCCCAGAAGTGGGGGGGGTTATCTCATTAAACTTATTTAATGCTGAGTAAGACAGATAAAGGAGTCAAAAGCTAGGAGGATCGGTCAGGGAATTAGGGTCAAGACTACAACCAGATCAGCCAGGAACTTATTGAATGGTGAAATGAACTCAAAGGATCGAATTGCTCCCAAGTTATAAATGTTTCGATGCATTCGAAGCAAAACCTACAATCCTTCAAAAATCAAGAGATGGTCAGAAAGTAGATATTTTCTCAGGGGAACAGGCTGTTGAACTATGACAAAATGTCCTTGCTTATTTGTACTCACCTTGGGAAGTACCTAACACTATGAATTGTTAACTGCATCCACAAAAGTACATTACCTTTCTGAACATATCCTAGAATGCCACCCACCATCACAATAGCAGCATAGGAATAGCTTATCCAATCGATGGGCATTCTTGATTCTGGCAGGGGAGAGAGAACAAAAAGAAAAATCTTATATTTGATACCAGCTTTTCTCTTCAAAAAAAATACAAACACAAGATTAAGTGCAGTTGAGAACAACAGCTCTCTGTTTTTACATCCTTTTCTATTTAGGGCTCCCCAGGAGGGCAGCTGGGTGGCCTGTTCCCAAGCCTCAGGCAGTGTCATTCACTCAGTCAGTCACTGGAAATGCACAAACATGATCTGGGGTAAGTTTGCTTCTTTGCCTGTGGGAAAGTACCAGGAATGTTTAATATTTCACCTTTCAACGATCTAAGAACACGCTGTGTTGGAAATCAAAAGATGATATCAGACCTTTTTCACCCTGAGGAATGGCATATTCCTGCTACTTCAGTTAGCAATCCAAAAGTAGCGAACTATCCTGATATTGCACTTCTCTGTAAACATAACTAACCAAAACAACACCGAACAAGTTGCTCTGAGCAGAACTGGCATATGTGGTTAGTCATATTCCCAGAGATTAATTGCATGACCTTCTGCTGGCAACAATCTTGCCCAATCAAACAACAAATATTCACAACTTGTATACTTTGATAGTTAATAAAAAGAGACAGAATAAATGAAAATGTAAAACCAACATCTTTTTGCTTGGGTTCCTTGTGACAATATTTAAGGATTAATCTTTAGAACATAAAAACTAGAAGCAGGAGTAGGCAATTCAGTACCTTGAACATGCTTTACAATTTAACACAATCATGCTGATCTCATCTTGACCTCAACTCCACTTTCCTGCTTGCTCCCTATAACCCTTTTACCCATTAAAGTTGAAAATCTATTTGTCTCTTCCTTAAACTTTTTCAATGTCCTGTTCCCCACCACACTCTGGGATAGTGACTTTATGAGAGAAGCAATCATTCCTCCCCTCTGTTTTCAATCTGCCACACCTTGGCCTAAAACTATGGCTGCTTGTTCTATATTGCCCACAAGAGGAAACATCACTTCTCCATTTATTTTGTCAGTCTCTTTTGGCATCACATATACACATCAAATTAGATATCTTATCTTTCTAAATTATTGCGAGTGTGGGCTTAAACTGCTCAATCTCTCCTCATAGGACAAGCTTTTCATCTCTGGAATGAACCTAGGGGGCAGTCTGAACTCCCTCCACTGCCATTGCATTCTTCTTTAAGTAAAGGAACCAAAAACTATATGCTGTACTTAAGATGCAATCTAAACAATGCCTCGCACAATGAAAAAAAAACACTTCAAACAAATGCTAGAGTTGGAATAGCACTTCATAACTTTTTAAACAAACAAAGACCTTTTCCCAAACAATACCTTTCTCAAATCATCATGTCTAGGGATGTTATTACACACCTCTGGAGCTGTATAAACTCAGAGTCTGGTCATGCTAGTTTTACAAAAAGCCAAAAAAAAATCAACTTGTTCAGACCAATTACAATACACAAGGACCAGATGACTGTGATACAAGCCCCATACAATTGTTTTATACCCAATTCCGTGTCATCAACTGTTTGCTCTGTTTGACTTGGAAGGAATTCAAGAAATGCAGGTACGAAAATCATATGTCCAGCTCAGAACATATTACATTAATTAAAAGGGCAAACATGCATTATGTCCCACAGAACTAGGGAACTCAGACTAATTGAAAAACAAACGATTCCATTGTCCTAAAAAGCATTTTGTGGCAGCATAATTGGAGCCCTTTAAAGGGCTGAATTAGTTCATCCTGCCTTCTGCTAGCATCCCCTGCTTTAGTCTATTGGGACACTCCAGCATGAAAGGGCAAGGAGCATTCAGCACAAAATACAAGCACGTCTATATCCCACAACAGTGCAAGCCACGATGGGACACTCAGAAGCACAAGAATCAGGCAGTCTCCTGACTGCTCTCAGATATGTCCCAAACAGTCACAACACAATTAAGCAATACGTAATTAACTATTCTCAGTGTATTGTAACTGGGTAACCTTATGAGAGGAGCAAATTCAGAGAAGATTAACCTGAAAAGTTCTCTTGAGCATCAAAGTCAAACCAAGAACAAAATCAGTGACCACGAGCTCTCTAACCCACAGCCCACCCACCTTTCTTTACACATACCACAGAACTCAAATGCTCATTTTTGAACAAGTGAGGCAACAGTGAGAAAGCATCCCTCTCACTGCCCAGCCTCAGACACTATCTCCAAATCTGCTACAAGGTGTTCAAAATTGTTACAAACGAACTCTGCAACACAATATACAGATACAACGACCTACTATGTCTGAAAACACAACCATTATTAACTAGGTTTATACAGGGGTATCATATTTGGGAGAACTCGTATTTAAATAACGCTGACGAAATAAAAGGCACTTCATGGAGGTTAGGGATAATCACAGTTTCTATCGGGTTTCTGAGGCTGAGTGCCGAAACAAGGTATTTCTGCAAAGAACCACATACAAGCACAGATATTACTAAACGTGAAAGAAGGGAAAACAAAAGGTAATGTGGCATGGAATTGTACTTCTCCCAAAATAAAAGCAATACTACAATTGAAAGGAGGCCGAATCGGTCAGACTTAAAACCAATGCACAGGAAACCGTTTACGGCCTCTGTTGTAACTTTCCTCTGTTTAAAAGCTGGCGAGTTGCAATTGCTAATGGTTAAGCCTCCATTTCCTGTTCAAAAAAAAATGCAGTCTCATCCCGAGCCGGCAATAAATTCCTCAATTCAAATTGTACAGGACTGTATAAACACGCTGCACACAAAAAAGAATCTGTACTGACTGCACAGTATAACTGGGCCAGGAGTGGGAACCCCTCCATTTCTCTCTTGGCTACAAAGGTTTCCTCCAAATACGACAAATGATTGAAACTTGAGAACCTTTGCTTCTCCATGAAGAAGACCAACCTTTGTTTGGACTGACAGCTCTCTGTCTTGCTGCACTGTTAGATCCCAGTCCGCTCCAGCCGCTCTCTGACCGACAGACAGACTTGTATTTATTTTGTTAATTACATAAACATTTCCAAATATCAGCGCATGTTCGACGCCATATTGACAAAAAATGAATGACTTCGAAAGGGATACTTTCGCACCCGCTGTTAATTTATTGTGGTTATGCTTTCATTTAGCTTTTTTTTGGAAACACTGTTTTGTTTTCTCTCGTGTTGAATTTAATTAGTGTTTGAAAATTATACTTCTGCCTTCATTCTGCCCTCACCGTCTGCCACCAGAGGGCAGATACAACACGAAAAGCGAGCAAAAGCTAACATTCTCCAATAAGCAGCAGGTCGGAAGGCAACGAGGTGGGGGCTAAGGGCAGAGGGGACAATGACCTGGGCTGGGATAGTTGAGGGCATGAGCACTGGGATGGGATTAGCGGTTCTGAGGAAGGGTCACTCGACCCGAAACTTAACAGATTTCTCTCCACAGATGCTGCCAGACCTAGAGTCAGAAAGATGGACAGCAAAGAAACAGACCCTTCGGTCCAACTCGTCCGTGACGACCAAATATCGTAAATGAATCTAGTCCCATTTGCTGACACTTGCCCCATATCCTTCTAAACCCTTCCTATTGATATACCCACCCAGATGCCTTTTAAATGTTGTTATTGTACCAGCCTCCACCACTTTCTCTAGCAGCTCATTTTCATACATGCACCACCCTTTGCATGAAAAAAAGTTGCTCATTGGGTCCCTTTTAAATCTTTCCCCTCTCACCCTAAACCTATGCCCTCTAGTTCTAGACTCCCCCAGGGAAAGGACCTTGTCTGTTTATCCTATCCATGCGCCTCCTGATTTTATAAACTTCTATAAGGTCACCCCTCAGCCTCCGACACTCCAAGGATCTTCCAGCAATTTCTGCTTTTGTTGTGTTAGAGTGATGTTGCAACCGGGACCACAATGGAGTGAGTATTGGGCTTGATGATCAGATGGGAATGCGGCTAGAAAAATTCTCCTGAACCCGCTGCAGGAATTCTTGTCCATCTCTGCACTATACACCAATACCCAATCTGTATACAGATAATTTAAATTACTCATGATATATGCTATAATTATAGCATTTCTCTCTAATTTCTTTGCAAACTGTTTTTTCTAGTTGTCTAATAATTAATTACACACATACCACATTAAGCAATGTAATTACGACACTTTTTTTGTTCTTTAGCTCTTGCCAGAGATTGTATTCTTAATCTCACTAAGAAATTCTCTCTCACCAGCAAAAGCTGTCCTTAATCAATATTGCACACCGCCCACTTTCCCATCTTTCCTGAACACAAGGGATGTTATCCAAGAATACTTAATATCTAGCTGAGCCTTTTCTGAGCCATGTCTCTGTTACCACCACAGCATTATAATCCCATCTGGCAATCTGCATTTGCAATTCACCAATCTTATTTCCCACACTATACTCATTCGTATATATGCACTGTCACCCTAATTTAGACATGATGCTCACTCCTATTGAACCATCCTAATACTGTTACGATTCCAGCTGATACCTGACAGGTCAGATCTCTGTATGAGACCTAGCAAGATAGACTATAAGTTTTACTTTTTGTTTCCATTCACCATGAAGGTCACTCATTGAATATATTCACAAAGACCATAAGACAGAGGAGCAGAAATTAGGCCATTCGGCCCATCAAGTCTGCTCTGTCATTTAATCATGGCTGATAGGTTTTCCAACCCCATTTTCCTGCTTTCTCCCTGTTACATTTGATCCCCTTAGTAATCAAGAGCTTACCTATCTCTGTTTTAAATGTACTCAATGACCTGGCCTCCACAGCCTTCTGTGGCAATGAATTCCACAGATGCACCACTCTCTGGCTAAACATGTTCCACCTTATCTCCATTCAAAATTATCTTCCCTTTACTCTAAGGCTGCGCCCTTGGGTTCTTATCCCTTCTGCTAATGGACACATTTTCCCAATGTCTTCTGTGTCTAGGCTATTCAGTACTCTGAAAGTTTCAATCAGATACCCCCCCCCCCATCTTTCTAAACTCCGAGTATAGTCGCAGGGTCCTCAGACATTCCTCATTTGCTAAGTCATTAATTCCTGGGACCATTCTCATGAACCTCCTCTGAACCCACTCCAGGTCCAAACCATCCCTACCAAGGGAAGGGGCCCAGAATTGTTCACAATATTCTAAATGTGGTGTGACCAGAGCTTGGCAAAGCGTCAGAAGTACATCCCTGTTTTATATTTTAGTCCTCTCAAGATGAATGACAACATTACATTTGTCTTCCTAATTATCAACTCAACCTGCAAGTTTACCTTAACAGAAACCTGGACCAGGACTCCCAAGTCCCCTTGCACTTCAGATTTTTGAATTTTCTCCCCATTTCAAAAATAATCCATGTCTCTATTCTTCCTGCCAAAGAGCATGACCTCACACCTTCCCACGTGGTATTTAATCCGACACCTCTTTGCCCATTCTCCTAATCTGTGAGAAAGTGAGGACTGCAGATGCTAGAGATCAAAGTCAAAAAGTGTGATGCTGGAAAAGCACAGCCGGTCTGGCGGCATCCAAGGAGCAGGAGAGTCGACGTTTTGAGCATAAACTCTTTATCAGGAATCACTCTCCTAACCTGTCTAAATCTGCAGCCTCCCTACCTACTCAATATTACCTGCCTGTCCACATATCTTTGTATCATCAGCAAATTTAGCCAGAATGTTCTTAGTTCCTTGGTGTATAAAGTGAAAAGTTGTGGTCCCAAGTAGGGGTGGCATGGTGGCTCAGTGATTAGCACTGCTGCCTCACAGTGCCAGGAACCTGGGTTTGATTCTAGCCTCAGGTGAATGTGGAGTTTGCAAGTTCTCCCTGTGTCTGTGTTGGTTTCCTCTGGGTGCTCCGGTTTCTTCCCACAGTCCATAGGTGTGCAGATTAGGTAAATTGGCCGTGCTAAATTGCCCATAGTGTTCAGGGATGTGTAGGTTAGTTGCATTGGTCAGGGTAAATGTAAAATAACAGGGTAGGGGAATGGGTCTGGGTGGGTTACTCTTCAGAGAGTTGGTGTGGACTTGTTGGGCCGAAGGGTCTGTTACTACACTATAGGGATTCTATATAATTCAACTTCTATATAATTCAACACTGACCCTTGTGGAACACCACTAGTCACCAGCTTCCATCCTGAGAAGGACCTTTTTATCCCCACTCTGTGCCTTCTGCCAGACACCAAATTTTCTATCCATGCAAGTATTTTGCTTCTAACACCATGAGCTGTTATCTTACTCAGGAGCCTCCTGTGCGGCACCTTATCAAAGACCATCCAGAAATCCAGATAGATAAAAAAATCATTTACAAAATACCTTGCAAGAACTGTAACAAACAATACATTGGACAAACAGGCAGAAAACAAGGCACTAACATACATGAACATCAACTAGCCACAAAAAGACATAACCCACTCTCACTACTATCCTTACATACAGATGAGGAAGGACACCACTTTGACTGGGACATCACATCCATCCTAGGACAAGCCAAACAGAGACACGCATGAGAATTCCTAGAAGCATGACATTCCAACTGGAACTCTATCATCAAACATATCAATTGGGACTCCATTTACCACCCTCTTAGAAAAAGAACAGGAAATGACATCACCAACACAAGGAAACTTAAACAGAAATAGAAAGCAAGTCACTAACACCAGTGCGACATCAGAGGCTCACTGATGATGTTACCTAGCATGGTGATGAAACGTTTGAAAACAAACCTTCCATCTCAGCGAGCAAAATTATATCCAGATTTTTTTTTAACGTTCGTTGGCTGTCCTTGGTCTAACCTGCTTGTTACCTACTCAAAGAATTCTACCAGATTTGTCAGACATGACCTCCCCTTGATGAAACCATGCTGACTATTATATCATGCACTACCAAGTATTCAGAAATCTCAGCCTTCACAACAGACTCCAAATCTTACCAACGACTGAGGTCAGGCTAATTGGCCTAACATTTCCCATTTTTTGCCTTACTCCCTTCTTAAACAAGGGGGTTATATTAGCAATTTTCCAGTCATCTGGGACCCTCCCTGATTTCAGTGATTCCTAAAAGATCACTACTAAAGCCTCCACTATATCTTTGGTTATCTCCCTTAGAAGTCTGGGGTGCAACCCATCTGGTCTAGATGATTTATCCACTTTTGGGCCATTCAGTTTTTCGAGCACCTTCTCCTTGGTGATAGCCACTATACTTATCTGCGCTCCCCACCCCCCCCCCACCACACCGCTTACCCCAACCCCAAAGGCTCTCTTGAAATTTTTCGATATTACTTGTGTCTTCCATTTTGAAGACTGACGCAAAGTACTTATTCAGTTCCTCAGCCATTTCTTTGTTCCACATTATTGCTTCTCTAGCATCATTTTCCAGTGGCCCAATGTCCACTTTTTCCTCTCTTTTGCCCTTGATTCATCTAAAGAAACTCTTGCAATCTTTTTTAATATTACTGACTAGCTTACCCTCATATTTAATCTTCTTCATCCTTATTTCTTTCTTCA
The DNA here is from genome assembly GCF_004010195.1 of Chiloscyllium plagiosum. Taxonomy (NCBI): domain Eukaryota; kingdom Metazoa; phylum Chordata; class Chondrichthyes; order Orectolobiformes; family Hemiscylliidae; genus Chiloscyllium; species Chiloscyllium plagiosum. The sequence goes on from NC_057712.1 coordinate 28,618,015, forward strand.
TTCCACTGTCCTTCACCACATTATATGTTTTCTGTTTTTCTTTTATGCTGTCCCTGACTTCCCTGGTCAGCCATGGTTGCCTCATCCTCTTTTTAGAATGCTTTGTTTTCCACAGGATGAATGTTTGCTGTGTCTCCCAAATTATTCCCAGAAATTCCTGCCATTGCTGTTCCACTGTCTTTCCTGCTGGGCTGCTCTCCCAGTGAATTCTGGTCAGTTCCTCCCTCATGCCTCTGTCGTTGCCTTTCTTTAACTGTATTACCATGACATCTGATTCCACCTTCTCCCTCCCAAACTGCTGCCAATGTACTTATAACAAGGAATATATACTTTATTACTCAAATTATTTTAATAGTATATTAGACAAAACAAACACAGCTCAGTGGTTAGTACTACTGCCTCACAGCACCAGGGACTCAAATTTGATTCCACTCTTAAGCGACTGTGTGTGTGGAGTTTGCACCAAGTGCACATTTCCTGCCACAGTCCAAAGATTTTTAAGTTAGGTGGATTGGCTATGTTAAATTGCCCATTGTGTTTTGGAATGTGTAGATTAGGTGCATTAGCCATGGAAATGCAGAGTTACAGGAATACGATCGGGGAATGGGTCTGGGTAGGACGCTGTTTAGAAGGTCAGTGTGGACTCTGTGGGCTGAATGGCCTGTTTCAACACTGTAGGGATTCTACTGGGAAAAAAAAACCATCATTCCAAATAGCAGAAAGCAAGTTTTGATACTTTTATCCCAACAATAACCTTACAGATACTCAAACCTCACAGAAGGGTCACCATTCTCTCAATGCTAAAGCTTCAAGCTCAGCTTGACTGCAGTAATCAGTTTCCTTTATGGAGAGTTCTCTGCATTTATTTGATGCTACTTTTTCCATGAATATCGCTCCCTGAGATGTAAACTGAAGGATATTATTATTACTTATGGTCTGATTGGGATTCTGGATTTTGAGTTAGTAACTGATGAATTTTCCATATCTGAAGTTAATAATTGATTTGTAAGTAATTCTTTAGCTATTGAAAGAATTTGTAACTTTCTTTTAAAATAATTTTTGACACTTAGCTCTAATGGATGTCAAAAGGATGTTTCCTTTTGTGAGATAACCTAGAACTAGGATTTACAGTTTAAAAATAAGGGGTCAGAGATGACAGGGATTTAAGACAGAGACCAGGACTTTTTCTCTCTCTGTGGGTTGAGTCTCTTTGGAATTCCCTTTCTGAAAAGGCAGTAGCTGCAGAATTTTAAAATATTTTTAAGACGGGGTAGAGAGATTCTTGATTACCAAGTGGATGAAAGATTATCAGCGATAAGCAGGAATAAAGAGTTGAGGTTGAATTCAGAACAGCCATGATCCTATTGAATGGAGGAGCAGGCTGGAAGAACTGGGTGGCCTGCTGTTGTTCCATGATCACATGTTGAGTTGGCATCTCTCAATCCAACAGGCTTTTTTTTTCAGTACACCACCTGAGTTGTTCAAATGGCTGTGTTTTGAAATGCTTAGTGGTTCAGTTGCTGTGCACGTATGTTAGAAGAGTTACATTACTGTTAAATGACATAATGGCAGTTGTGTGCAATAAAGATGGTGTCTCCCATGTAATTATGCTACATATTGGTGCTGTTTCAAATTGACACCTAAGCAGTCATCCAGGATAGTTAACCTTCACCCTAATAAATGCTGGTTCAGTCAATGATGCCCACATCCCATCACCGAATAAAAACAATGCCAGTAAATAAGAAGTAGTACACGAACAACGTTAAAAATCACACAACACCAGGTTATAGTCCAACAGGTTTAATTGGAAGCACACTAGCTTTCGGAGTGACGCTCCTTCATCAGGTGGTCACCTGATGAAGGAGCGTCGCTCTGAAAGCTAGTGTGCTTCCAATTAAACCTGTTGGACTATAACCTGGTGTTGTGTGATTTTTAACTCTGTACACTCCAGTCCAACACTGGCATCTCCAAATACACAACCAGTAGGAACACAACCAGTCAAGCTGTAACTGTGTTTTAGACAGAAATATTAGTGCTGGCTTTAACTGTTTCACAGTTGCCTTTCTCATTTCTTAGCATTAGGTTGACAGTGCTTTCTGACTAAGTCACATCCTCCCTACAAATAAAAAAAACTACATAGACAGTGAATCTCACCCTCCTCAACTATAACTTTTTATTAAAATATTTTTGTTGAAAAAAGAATTTGAACTTTTTATAAAATTACTCCAAAATATTATAACAATCTTATGATATAACAACAATAACAATAAACAAACTACTACTCTACTCCAAAAACAGTTTAAAAGAAAATAGACATTTAAAAAAGCCTACCCATACTACAATTCAATAAATAATTTAAACAAAAAAAAACTAAATTAGATCGGATTGAACCAAGGCAAATTAAAATAAATTAAGTTACAACACTCAGCGCAATCCCACCAAAGCTCCCCATCACCGGGAGCATCAGTTGGCATACCCGTATTTGTTCAAAATTCCTCCTCCCGGGGCCCCCGGCCTGCCAGACACAGTCCCCGTGGCTACACAAAGGCCCTGACCAATATAGCCGACAACTCTGTGTCTATATAGTTCAAAAAGGGCCGCCACATCCTATAAAAAAATTCTGTTTTGTGCTGCACCATACTTAAGGAAGTCCAGGGGAATGTGATTCATAACTAACGTTTGCCACAACGAAAGTACTGGGAGATTTTCCGACACACAGCTCATCTGAGTGTTCTTCCGTGCACAATATGAAAGAATATTAAAAAGTTTCTTCCCATGCAATCCAAAGAGGGGAGATTCGGCAAACCCAAGGGGAAGGACACCGGATCTACCTTGATTTCGGTTCCCACAACTCCTACCTAAACACTCGCTATAGTGCCCTGATACCTATGAAGCTTGTGACATGACCACAAGCAATGAGTAAGTGTATCACTATCTGTTTTACATTTAGGACATGTTGGAGATGCTACTGTCTTAAATTTTGCAAGCCGCTCCAGTGCCAAATAAGCCCTGTGGAGTACCTTCAGTTGCATAGCCTGTGTCCTATTACAAATCAAAATCTTCCTTACGCTCTCCCAAATATCCTCCCATGACTCTGACGAGATCTCCACCCCCAGTTCTTGTGTCCAGATCCCACACACTGCTCAATGTCCTTTGAGACACTACCTCTGAGTAAATGGTAGAGGGTCCTGATCGAGACAGTATCTGTAGACTGATATACTCTCCTCTCCACATCAGACTTATAGGAACTAACCAATAATGTGGTCTTTTTTTGTATAAAGTCCCTAATCTGAAAATAACGAAAGAGGTCCCTCCTCGATTGTTCATATTTTTACCTCAGCTACACAAAAGAAATCATGACCTCCCCCTCAAATAACTCTCCCCAAACAGGAGACTCCTCTAGACTCCCAGAGCCTAAAGCCAGAATCCATCGATCCCGGCCGAAATCCTGGCATTCCTACTATGGGAGTAAAAGGGGAATTTTAATGTAAATTGCCCTCGTTTTGATGCATTGTTCTCCATGCTTTAATTGTGTTAAGGACAATCGGATTTCTGCAATGCTCCATAACAGTCCTCATCTTGTCCATAAACAATGAATTAATGAGGCCTCGATGTCCAGCCAAATTGACCTCGGGTCCTGGCAAGCCCAATCAGCCACATAAGATAATAGGGAATTTAATTGATATTTCTTAAAACCTGGAAAGTCCACACCTCAGCATCCCCTGCAGGAGCTGCAATTTATTAAGCCTAATAAGAGGTGTCCTGTGACACCAATTGAAAGAACCAAGCCAACTGTTAAGCTTCCGTAGCACTTGCCTCGGTAGCGTCAAAGGGAGCGTTCGCATGGGATATAATAAACAAGGAAAAACATTCATTTTAACCAGAGTTATTCTACCCAACCAAGATATCAGAAGAGCCTCCCAGCGCTGAAGGTCCTGTCTTCTTTAGCAACTGCACAAAATTAGTTTTGCATAATTGATCAAAGGCTGAAGTAGTAAAAATGCCTAAGTACAGAAAACCTCCCTGTGACCACTGAAAGGGAATCGATTCCATCTCCAAGATTGGGTACTCTGACAAGACCCCCCACAGACATGGCCTCCCTGAAAAAAGAACCAAATAGATTAATCACTTGTATTAAATGGGGCATAGATATTGTTGGGTTAGTTCGAAAAAGAAGACCGTCATCTGCATAACGGGTGATCTTATACCCCTCGATCCCACCTCAGAAGCATTATATTGGGGTCCTTCCAGATAGCCTCTGCCAACAGGTCAATCACTCATGTAAACAGCAGCAGTGAAAGGGGGCACCCTTATTGGCTACGTCTACCAATATTAAAATTGTCAGACCATATGCCATTAGGGTCACTATACAGTACTACCACCCACCTGGTGAAGACCCCTCCAAGACCAAATCGTTTCAGGACATAAAAGAGGTACGGCCACTCCACACGGTCAATGCTTTCTCTGCAACCAGGGAGACTACCAAACCTGGAATTGATTCTTGCTGGCTTACCAGGACCATATTCAGTACTCGACGTTTTGGGCATAAGCCCTTCTTCAGGAATGGCTTATGCCCGAAACGTCGATTCTCCTGTTCCCTGGTGCTGCTTGACCTGCTGCGCTGTTCCAGCAACACATTTTCAGCTCTGATCTCCAGCATCTGCAGATCTCACTTTCTCCTCATATTCAGTACTCTTCTAATGTTTTTAGAGGACCTGCGACCCCTAATAAAACCGTCTGCTCCTCCTTTACGATGGAGGGCAAGACCGTCTCCAGCCTCAATGGCAGCATTTTCGACAAAATTTTGAAATTTATGTTTAATTGCAATATGGGCCTATATGAAATACAATCCTCTGGAACTTTCCATCTCTTGAAAATAAGTAAGACATTAGCTTCTCTCAGAAGAGGATGGGAGGCAGTCCTGACTATACGAATAATTGTACATGTCCCACATTGACCCGGCCAACATGCTTATAAACTCCTTTTAAAACACGCTATGAAATCCATCTGGGCCGGGTGCTTTACCGCCCTGGAGCTGCCTCACCGCCTCCTGTATCTCTTGGATTGTCAGAGGGGCATTCATAAGAGAAGCCTGCTCTGAAGTTACACCTGGGAGGTCCAAGGTCTTAAAAAAGGACTCCAGCTTTGCCAACCCGTCCTCACAGCCCTCTAACTAGTACAACTCAAAATAGAATTTTCTAAAGGTCGCATTAAGCTTTTTGGAATTGCAGGTGACAGTACCAGCACACACTCTACAGGACAGCACTGAATCCAAAAAGGTCAGTGGAGCAAAAAACATGTCAATCCTACTTGGTACTTGTGTGTGTTAGAGAAGAAGGTAAAGTCCCTACAGTCCCTACAGTCAGGATGAAGACATCTCCACACATCCACCAACCCCAACTCCCCTCTCAGGTTCACTGGTTGTCTGGATTGCAGGGACATGCCCGCAAAACCCCTAGGCATCCTATCTATCTCAGGGTTCATAAGACAATTAAAGTCTCCCCGTATAATCATATGACGTGCTCCAAGAGCCATCAACCTGGAAAGTGCATCCGTTAGAAATTTGAGAGGATGTGCCGGGGTACAATATGCATTCACAATCCCGTACTCCTCTCCATATCATAAAGCTTTAAGGATCACAAACCACCCATATTCATCCTTATAATCATCTAACAGCTGAAATGGGAGATTCTTCTGAATGAGTATAGCTACTCCTCTGCTTTTAGAATTAAAGGACAAGAAAAACACCTGACCACATCCTCCCTGCTGTAACTTTAAATGCTCGTTATTGTCGAGACGTGTTTCTTGCAGTAGGGCTACATAGACCCTTTCTTTTCTAAGATTTAAAAGTATCTTCTTTTTCTTAATCTGTGAATGACTCCCCTTAATATTCCAGGTGCACTATTTAAATGAACTATTAGCCATGGCTGTCTGAGACAGCTTGTGACCCCCTGAGAGGAAGAACCCCCACTCATAACATGCCAAGTGAAAACAGTAAAAAAGATTTGTATAAACTAGAAAATACAACTACAAAAACTACCAAAGCAAAACTTCTGACAACTACTTCTACAATGAACCAACACATAAAATAAATAAGAGGAGACTTTTCCCACCCGTACTTTGACCCCAGTCAGTACTGATAAACCCCCCTCCCCAAACCAAGAAAGAGAAAAGAAAGGGGAATAATAGGAAAAAAAGACAATGGGGGGGGGGGGGGGGGGGAAGAAGGGAAAAGAAAGAAAGGGTTCCCCACATATTAAAAGAACAAAACTAGGTAAACAAAGTAAATCACAGAGAAAACAAAGTTACCACTATTGTCCATATCACTCAAATCTGCTGTAAGTATTCTAAAGTGTCCAGGAAGTCCTTTGCCTTTTCTGATGAGTCAAAATTAAACATGGACCCTCCATTGCTGAAACATAGCACTGCCGAATATCTTACAGAATATTCAAGTCTCTCAGGCTCTTCTTTCCCTCATCAAAGGTCTTCCTTTTATGGATCAGAGCCGCAGGAAAGTCCTGGAAAAACATAATTTTTGATCCCTTGTAGATCAGGGCCCGTGGATTCTACCTCAGTGCTCTGGAAGCTTCCAGCATTATTTGCTTATCTCTGTAGTGCTGGAATCGCACTAGGACTGGGCAGGGGTGCAGGTCCGATCCAGGCCTGTGCACTGCGACCTGGTGGGCCTGTTCAGCCCCCACCTGGCCTACCTCGATTTCCAGCCTCAAGAACTGCAGGAGCCATTGCTCTAGAAAGCAGACTAGCTGGCCTTCTTCCTCCCATTCTGGCAGCCTGATCAGATGGATGTCCTTCCGATGGCCTCGATTTTTGAGGTCGTCGACTTACTCCACTAAGGCCCGTACCTGCCTTTCCAGGGCCTGAACCCAACCTGCCGAGGATTCTGCTACAGTTTCCGAAGCCGTGGTCCATTGCTCTGCCTCCACCATCCGCTGCCCGAAACCCTGGATCCCCTGCTCATGCTTTTGCAGCACGGCAGAGATTAGTTCCAGCCTGATCCGGGTCTCTGCCATCACTGAATCAATCTTCTTTCGGAGTTTCACGAACTCCGAGGCCAGTCTCTGCTGCACAGGTAGATCCACAGGAACATTTGTGGAGGCCGATGCTGCAGCTGTGGGCATGTCCATTGCTGCAGGGGAGTGCTCTGCTTGTTGCGATCCTCACAGCCCTTTTCCTTTGGTCATCTTCCCTGATCACCAAAACTAATGCACAGCAATTCTGAGGACATAAGACTGCCAATTTCTGCCACAATAGCTAAAAAAGGGAGGGTAAATGCACTACCTTGCCTGGGTTATGGTGCAGAGCTCAGCAGGGCTGACCTATTGAATGACCGCCATCTTGGACCTCCTCAAATATACTTTGATAAATACCAAATCTGTAGCTGAATCAGCTCTGATTAAGTCAGCATTATGAACATCCCATGGAGAGCACTAGAAATGAGCTTATTTAAGTATGTATCTTTGTGAGTGGCATCATCCATACATGAACAGACACACCCTGGTATTGTGGTGACACTAGCACCTTTGGTGCAGGTAACAGCAGGGCACCTATCCTTGATGGCCACTTTAGCATTGGCATCACACAATGTGAACCTGAATTAGGTTCAGAGTAAGAAAGTCAGTGCAGACATTCCACCTTTCTGTACCAATTTAAGATGTGGCTTTGAACTTAATTCTTTCTGTTATTTTAAACAATGATCATTGAATTAGGAAATATGCAAAAAATGGACATTTAAATTGGCAAAAAGACACCAGCTTTGATGACGTTTAATTATCTAGCTCACTTAGTTATCAAGATACTTATTCAAGAAAGCATTGAATGCATTCTGGAGTTTTTCCATTCTGAACCTCAAAGTGTCAGCCTTGGCTCGGTCAGTAGTACTCTTGCCTCTGAAAAGATGTTAATGTTCAAGCTGTATATTGTATCATAGACGATAAACAGAGGATATGATTCCAGGGATTGTAGCATACACTGACTCCCTCTGTCCCTTCTAATTGTTTAACTACCTTCATCTTTTTATTTTCTTAAGACACTCAAACATTGTCTTCTCACTTAGCTTCTTCCCACCATTCAAATCAGTCCTTGCTGATATTTTGACATTTACTGCCCTGGTTACAGCACATCCTCTGTTGTTGTGAGCCACTCACATTAGTAATAATGACTGTGATCACGTTCCTGCATTTTCTTTAGTCTAATCCTGGTTTCTTCTTTTCACGTTGTTACATAGAAATGAAGAAAATAGTAACTGGAATAGGCCATTTAGCCCTTTGAACCTGCTCTGTCATTCAATGTTGTGGAGGTGCCAGTGTTGGACTGGGGTAAAGTCAAAAATCTCACAACACCAGGTTATGGTCCAACAGGTTTATTTGAAAACGCAAGCTTCCGGAGCTCTTGCTCCTTCCTCAGGCAGCTTGTGAGAGAGAATACATCGGACACAGAATTTATACTAAAAGATCAAACGGTCATACAACTTATGCAAACGTATTGAACAAACCTAAATGGCTATTAAGTATTGTGATTCATGGCTGATCGTCCTACTCATTACCCTGCTTGCACTTGTGCCCAATAATCTTTGATTGTAATCAAAGAACTATATGTATCTCATAGAGTCATAGAGATGTACAGCATGGAAACAGACCCTTCAGTCCAACCCGTCCATGCCGACCTGATACCCAATGCAATCTAGTCCCACCTGCCAGCACCCGGCCCATATCCCGCCAAACCCTTCCTATTCATATACCCATCCAAATGCCTCTTAAATGTTGCAATTGAACCAGCCTCCACCACATCCTCTGGCAGCTCATTCCATACACATACAACCCTCTGTATGAAAATGTTGCCCCTTAGGTCTCTTTTATATCTTTCCCCTCTCACCCTAAACATATGCCCTCTAGTTCTGGACTCCCCAACCCCAGGGAAAAGACTTTGTCTATTTATCCTATCCATGCCCCTCATAATTTTGTAAACCTCTATAAGGTCACCCCTCAGCCTCCGACGCTCCAGGGAAAACAGTCCCAGCCTGTTCAGCCTCTCCTATAGCCTTCGATCCTCCAACCCTGGCAACATCCTTGTAAATCTTTTCTGAAC
>NC_057712.1:28627755-28629203 GCF_004010195.1 Chiloscyllium plagiosum
ACCGGTCTATAGTTCCCTGGCTTGTCTTTACCACCCTTCTTAAACAGTGGCACCACGTTTGCCAAACTCCAGTCTTCCAGCACCTCACCTGTGACTATCAATGATACAAATATCTCAGCAAGAGACCCAGCAATCACTTCTCTAGTGTCCCACAGAGTTCTCGGGTACACCTGATCAGATCCTGGGGATTTATCCACCTTTAACCGTTTCAAGACATCCAGCACTTCCTCCTCTGTAATCTGGATATTTTGCAAGATGTCACCATTTATTTCCCTATAGTATATATCTTCCATATTCTTTTCCACAGTAAATACGGATTCAAAATAGTCATTTAGTATCTCCCCCATTTTCTGTGGCTCCACACAAAGGCCGCCTTGCTGATCTTTGAGGGGCCCTATTCTCTCCCTAGTTACCCTTTTGTCCTTAATATATTTGTAAAAACCCTTTGGATTCTCCTTAATTCTATTTGCCAAAGCTATCTCATGTCCCCGTTTTGCCCTCCTGATTTCCCTCTTAAGTATACTCCTCTAAGGATTCACTCGATCTATCTTATCTACATCTGACATATGTTTCCTTCTTTTTCTTAGCCAAACCCTCAATTTCTTTAGTCATCCAGCGTTCCCTATACCTACCTGCCTTCCCTTTCACCCTGACAGGAATATACTTTCTCTGGATTCTTGTTATCTCATTTCTGAAGGCTTCCCATTTTTCAGCCGTCCATTTACCTGCAAACATCTGCCTCCAATCAGCTTTCGAAAGTTCTTGCCTAATACCGTCAAAATTGGCCTTTCTCCAATTTAGAACTTCAACTTTTAGATCTGGTCTATCCTTTTCCATCACTATTTTAAAACAAATAGAATTATGGTCGCTGGCCCCAAAGTGCTCCCTCACTGACACCTCAGTCACTTGCCCTGCCTGATTTCTCAAGTGTAGGTCAAGTTTTGCACTTGCTCTAGTAGGTACACCCACATACTGAATCAGAAAATTGTTTTGTACACACTTAAGAAATTCCTCTCCATCTAAACCTTTAACACTATGGCAGTCCCAGCCCTACCATAACTACCCTATTCTTCTTACAGATAGCTGAGATCCCTTACAAGTTTTGTTTCTCAATTTCCCTCTGACTATTGGGGGGTCTATAATACAATCCCAATAAGGTGATCATCCCTTTCTTATTTCTCAGTTCCACCCAAATAACTTCCCTGGATGTATTTCCGGGAATATCCTCCCTCAACACAGCTGTAATGCTATCCCTGATCAAAAATGCCATTCCCACTCCTCTTTCGCCTCCCTTTCTATCCTTCCTGTAGCATTTGTATCCTGGAACATTAAGCTGCCAGTCCTGCCCATCCCTGAGCCATGTTTCCCTAATTGCTATGATATCCCAGTCCCATGTTCCTAACCATGCCCTGAGTTCATCTGCCTTCCCTGTTAGGCCCCTTGCATTG
>NC_057712.1:28630124-28675703 GCF_004010195.1 Chiloscyllium plagiosum
ACATATCACTGCAAAGGCCATTTTTGCTCCTTCACAATCTACAGACCCAGAAAATAACACCGTCTTATTCCTCTACAACACTGCCCCAGGTTAAATTAATAGCTATGGCTTGTATTTTAAGTTTAATCAAGAGACTTCTCTCCAAAAACATATAATCAAGAAAGAATCCACTATACTCACTACTGCAGCCTTTCTCTTGGACAGACTTAAAACAACAATTAACTTATCTGATTCTGTGCTGTGAACTTCGCCCAACAGTTCCTCCAAGATTAGTTGTGAATTTCACTGTTTGTTAATTTTCCTAGATGCACTCCGATGTCCAGCGATACACAAATTCAAACAGCAAAGGCGGTAACTGTGCAGGTTCTCGGTCTCTCTCTCTCTCCTGCATTGTCCTCACCATATGCTTCCTTTGTCTGCTCTTCTTTTTAAACTGCTGTTGTTTTGACTTTTTCTTTCTCCTTCTTAAAAACATTCAATATTTTGGCCTTAACCATTTTCTGTTGCAGAGAATTCCATAGGGTCACCACTGTCTTCCTTCTTCTGTTTTACCCTGTCTAGTCCTGTAAGAATTTTATACATTATGAGATACTCCCATATTCTTCTATGCAATTGGCCTTCTCTATTGTCCACTGCAGTCTCTCTTCTATGGTTTTCTTCCTGTCAATCCCCACACCAGCTCAATATCACAGCTACAGCATATGGCAGAAGCCTCAGCAACAGACACACTGTATGTGCATCTAACAAATGGCCATATCCCAGAGTCAAAGGGAAGTAGTCGTCAGTCTAGATCAGTGGCGTTATGGCCACACAAGAATTCCTGTTCTGTTAGTCGAGGATTTTGTTCAATTTCAACCTGGGGTGTGGACATGATCAATTGGCCACTAGGGGCAGTCACAGTCAGGATCCTTTCCTCATAAAAGGACAAGGAAGGGGTTCGTTAGGGCCAACTGCCTGCCCCTCTTCCGCAGTTATGTCAGAGCCCGGGCGTCCCTGGAGCACAGTGTCCAACAATACCCTTGAGATTTCCAGGGAAAGGTGGACACTGCAGGGAGTGGAATGGATTATTTCCCCCTCCAACTCTATTTTGATTTAATCCCTGCCCTCCCCTTTACTGTTTGATCACATAGCATTGCCCTTAAGAATGGCACTACTTGTCACTGGCCACTCGAGTGTACCCTTTCTTCTTGATGGTGGTACATAAGTAAAGATTTACACATTTGTTGTTTCTCACTAAAAAAAATTTTAAAAACTAAAATGACAAGGAATCAAATGTCAGGCACCCCAATAGTCAACTTGGCTCCCTCTCTCTGCTCTGCTTTCTCCTGGAATGAGACAAAGGGAGTGTTTGAGTTTGATAAAAATGGCTGGCACTGCTGCTAGTGCTAGTGCAGGCAGGTGAAAAGTGGTGAAGTGTTCTAAGTGAGAAGGCAGTGCAATTTCCACACAGGGTTAGTAATCCCAAGGGGAATTAAATGAATATAGGAAGATGTTGCATGCAGCAGTGGAAGTGCCAGAGCATGAGCTTTGGTTGGAGGTGGATACAATAGCAGAAATAGAGTATGTGAGGTAGCTGAGAATATGGTGCCACTTATCCATGCAGAGTCATTGACCTTCCTGCAGCAGTGGTGTGCGTTTGTCCAGATGGCCGAGACTGCACTAATCTGGATAGGTACCTCAGCCCAACCTAGCTGAGTCTTGTGTCGTAGCCTCCTCTGTCAGTCTTGGGGAAAGATGACTGTCCTCCTCTACACCACCCAACATATCTACCAGCACCTCCTCGTTGATTATAAGCTTACTTCCAAGGTTGCCTACCTTGAAGAAGTTCTCCTCCTCCCAAGGATCTCAGTGAATCTTTCGCTCACTGCAGCCCCCCGATAATCTCCTCAGCCCTGAAGCTCTTCAGACACGTCCTGAAGCAGGCTCGCTACCACAGCCACATCTCTTTCCTCAACATCAGCCTATGGAACCAACTGATCCTGCAGGGACTCTGGACTACATTCAGACCAATACAATTTGGACCTGAACAGGACAACCAGTACCTACAACAAATCCAAAGCCTCCAGAAATGGTTCTCCTTCCAGATCCTCCGCTCCACACTCGCAGCCATGTGCCACCACCTACTCTCCCTGCAGTCAGCCCTGCCACAGCTCAAGGCCACACTCTCCCAGATCTGCAAAGGACTTCTGCTGTTCTTCATCCCGAGAAGGATCCACACACTGAACAAATATTTTTGGGATATCAAAGACCATAAGTACAACAAACTTTCATGTACCTACTTCAATACTTGGGATTCCGGCCATTCCAGAAGCTTTTCCTGGCCTCTGGAACTGCTCAGGCACCATTAGCCATGGGCCATCCTAACCAGCACCACTGTGGCAAATGATAATGTCACTTCCGTCCCTGCCGCCCCACAGTCTGCAGCCACTGCCAACCATGTAACCTCAGCAATCACTGCTAACTGCCTCCGAGACCACTGCAAGAATCACCGCTGCTGTGACCCCCGCAAAATCCACTGCTACTGGAAGTGATGCCAAGTCTACCCTGCATGTCACTTCTGCACCCCCCCCCCCCACCCCATTTGCCGCTGCCACAGCGACTTCTTCCCCAAGTGACGTTACTCGGAACACCGATGACGACATCACCAATGTCACGCCTCATGTCACATCCGCCCCCCGCCGACATCACTCACCGGAAGTCAGCCAACGATATAGTTTCCGTCGCATGTTACGTCACTTCCATCCCCACAGATACCACCGAAGTCCCCACTTCCATCCCGCATGTCTCCCCCATGGCCAGTGTCACTTCTCTCAGTGACATCAGTCACGATCCTATAACCACACCCACTCCCAGTGTAAATTGCAAACAACTGTAGCCCCAGCATAGATACTTATAGAACACCTCTTCCCAGCTTCTGTCACTAACGCTTTACTCCCATTTGCTGCACTCTATCCTGAAATCAACTCATAATCCATCCTGCCATTTGTTCCCTGATTCCACCTTGTTGTATTTAATAATCTACAGTGGGGAACATTGTGAAAGCCTTTTGAAAATCCAGATAAATTTCAATCACTTCATTGCCATTTTCTACTCTTTTGTTTCCTCAAATATTTCATTTTGAAACCCTTACTATTCAGTACTATGCATTTAGTCTCTGAATATTCTACTATTCGCTCCATTGACAGGGATTCCATTATTTCCCCTGCCACCTATCGAGTCAAAGTCATACAGAGCGGAAATACACCCTTCAACCCAATTTGTCCATGCCGACCAGGTTTCCTAAACCGAACTTGTCCCGTTTGCCTGTATTCGGCCCATATCCCTCTAAATCTTTCCTATTCACGTACCTGTCCAAATGTCTTTTAAATATAATCATATTCACCTCTACCACTTCCTCTGGCAGCTCATTCCATACATGCACCATCCTCTGCGTGAAAAAGTTGCCCCTCAGTTCCCTTTTAAATCTTTCCCTTCTCATGTTAAACGTGCCCCCTAGTTTTAGACTCCCTTACACTGAGGAAAAGACCTTGGCTATTCACCTTGTGTATGCCCCTTGTGATTTTATAAATCTCTGTAAGGTCATCCCCTCAGCACTCCAGGGAAAATTATCCCAGCTTATCCAGTCTCTCATGATAACCCAAACCTTCATTTTGGTAAGATCCTTTTAAATATTTTTTGCACTTTTTCCAGTCGAATAACATTCCTCCTATAACAGGGCAACCAGAGCTATTTGGAGTTCTCCAAATGTGGCCTTAGCAATGTCTTGTACAACTGTAACATGTTACCCCAACTCCTATACTCAATGCTCTGACCAACGAAGGCAAGTCTGCCAAATGCCTTCTTCACAACCCTGTCTACCTGTGACACTATTTTCATGTTTGTTATCACCAACTGTTTTTGGCTTAAACTAGCAGATATCTTCTTCAGGAGAAGCCAACTTAGTCAGTAAGTGACAATTAGGAAGGCAAAGCTCTGACATTAAATTATTGAAGAATATATACCAATAAAATATTTTACACCACAAAAAAGGGCTGTGATGGGAATACAATAATTAAGGAACCGGCAGGATAGATTACAAAGAGTAATGACATTGTAATGTTTGAATTATTAAATCACTTTTGGTACTTACCCAGGGAGACAGAAGAAATAGACATGACATTAAATGACAATATCAGTAATTAGGTGGTTTAAGATAAAAAAAACTTTAACTCAAATATAAATCCAGTGTTTCTCTTTGCACAGATGTTGCCTCGCCTGCTGTCGACTTCCAGAAATTTGTTTCTATTTAATTTTCTGGCATAGATAGGTTCAGTTGTTTTGAAGAATATTGAAATCCTGTTCAAAATGCAGAGTACTGTAATTAATCTACACTTTGTGGTGTAAATTTGTTTCATAGCACAAGACTTTATTACGAGGAAAGATTTCAAGAAACATTTGATTTTTTAGTCACCAAAAGAAGTGACTGAACAGAAGTGATTGAACAGCCAGGTTGATTGGGTTATTTAGGTGGCAGAAAGGACACACCTTTATCAGTCATAGCATAAATTATAATAACTAGGTGGTTATGCTGGAGCTGTACAAAACTCTGGGAAGGCCACAACTGTGTGGAGTTCTGGTCACTGCACTATAGGAAGGATGTGATTGCACTAGGTGGAGTGCACAGGAGATTCACCAGCATGTTGCCTGGGATGGAGCAGTTTAACTATGAAGAAAATCTGGTTGTTTTTAAGAGTAAATAAGGCTGAGGGGAGACTTTATTGAGATGTGCAAGACTGAGGGGCACAGACAGTGTGGATAGAAAGCATGTTACCCTTAGTTGCAGGGCTGACAAATGGGGGGATAATTTTATGGAGAATAGCAGGAGGTTAAGAGGGGATTTAAGGGAAAAACATGTTTTCACCCAGAGGTTAGTAGGAATCTGAAATGTACTGCCTGGGAGGATAGTTGAGTCAGAAAACAACACAACCTTTTAGAGGGGCTTTGAGAATTCAAAATGTCTTAACATTCAAGGCTATGGACCAAGTGGGACAAGTGTAGATTTACAGTGGTTTTTGTCAGAGCAAATTCTGAGTTAAAGGACCTCTTCTACACTGCATTATTCTATAGTTTATTGGAAGTCTTTTCCCTGGGGTCAGGGAGTCCAGAACTAGAGGGCATAGGTTTAGGATGAGAGGGGAAAGATATAAGAGAAACCTAAGGGGCAACTTTTTCACACAGAGGGTGGTACGTGTAAGGAATGAACTGCCAGTGGAAGTGGTGGAGGCTGGTACAATTGTAACATTTAAGAGGCATTTGGATGGGTAGGAAGGGTTTGGAGGGATATGGGCCAGGTGCTGGCAGGTGGGACTAGATTAGGTTGGGATAACTGGTCGGCATGGACGGGATGGACCGAAGGATCTGTTTACATGCTGTACATCTCTATGACTGCACAAGATAACATTAAATGGTTGACTAATGAAGCAGAAACCATAATTAGAAAAAAATTACAACAGTAGAGCCAGTGAATACAAGTTACATAGAATTATGCAGAACAGCAGTATAAAAGCAAGCCATCTGGCTCAACCACGCATGTTGGCATTTATGAGCTTCCTATCTTTTTTTGATCTAATTCTATCAGCAAGCCATCGATTCTTTTCTCCCTCGTATGCTCATCTTGACATCCCTTACAATACATGGTCAAACAAATAAAAGATAAATTAAGTACTTAAGTCAGGAGGTTCTGCACCCAATTGGTAATCAAATAAATGAAAGGAAAATCCTGACAATCATTTATGAAGCAAATGGATGTCATGATGGGGAAACTAGGCAAATGAAGTAAAACATGCATAATTTATTTTCTTATTGATTGGTGATCCCTGGTCATCAACAGTATAGTGCTGTAAGCGTAAACATTTCCCATTAACATAACTATTTCAACGCATTTATTAGTTCAAAAATTGCTCACTGTTGTTTGACTTTAATCTGTTGTGCAAATATTCTAGTATAGCCAGTGGTTGCAACACAGATTAACTATTATAACATTGCCTTTTGGGGCCCAGGAACAAAGGTGAATCCAGTTTGAAGTATCACTCCATTAACTCAACAAATTATATTTGTTCACGTTAGGGCCTGACCAAAAACAAAAAAGTCTCAAATGCTCTTCATTCTTGTGTACAAATCTAGTACTGGATTCCATCACTATGATGTGTAATTTTCAGATTCCCTCATACACTTGGAAGTACAGATAAATTTGTTGGAGCCTCAGAATTCACACAATCTAACCCATTATCTGCATGAGTCCATTAGCATTGCTGAATCAGTTCTCTTGGTCACCTACTCTTTATTACACAATGTAACTGAACTTTTGTGAAAACTACAAAGTTGAATAGTTTGAGTAGTAATTGTTTTCAATGCTGTTTCAGCCCCCAGTAGCAGGGTCCATTTGGCTGAAGAAAAATCAAACCAAATTTGAAATGTTAACTTTGTTTCTTTTTCCAAAGATGGCTGTCAGACCTGTTCAATCTTTCCAGCTTGTTTGTTTCTGGATCCAGTTATTTTCATACTTTCAGGGAACTACATAATTTTGCAACAGGTTATCATCACATTTTAACAGGCACGCTTATCTGTACAATCCATTCACGGAACTTCAACATGTAAAACTGTTTGGTGATAGTATGTAAGACAAGAGCAAAATTCAAGGTAGTGTTCATATCTACAGTAAAATCTTACAATATGGGGTCCTCCTTTCACACCTTTCCTTCGTTGCTTGACATACCTATCCATTTGGATGATACAGAAATAGTTTTTTTGACTTGACAGCTAGATGGCAACGTTTTTCTACATTTAAATATATGCACATTACATTTAAGAATTTAAAAATCTACTGCCTGACTGCATATCTGTAAACAGATAATGAAGCAAAATTAAATCTTTGAGATTCCAGAGGGTAAGTAATTTGCAACAGAAGCTTTGTTATAATTTCAGATATTTAAATTATAAATAGAAGCAGACCGGGCAATTTGAACATTTATTCATTCTAGACAGAGCAAAGAACAAAAACAGATAAGCCAATATATTTTAGTCATTGAAAATTTATTTAAGCAACATGTGTACACAAATTATAAGGCTTAAAAATGCTGTAAAAGAAAACATTAGAACCAATATGCATGCAAGTTGATGGTATATGATAAACGTTGTAAACATACTGTCTATTAAAACAAATGTGCTTTTAAAAATTGAACATCAGAATAAACCAACCTGCATTAAAGATGATTTTTGTTTTAATTACTTAAGAAACTATGATTAATCACACTGGCATTGCACCATTTGAATTATCCTGAAAATGTGTAAAAACATTGATAATACTTTCCATTAGCTCACTGTTGTGCTCTTGGGGAAAGAAATTCAGGATATGTAATCATGCCAGTGATAACACCTAAAAATTATTATAAATATTTTACTTCATCTGAATTGTGTTTGAGGTAAGTAAAATTAAGAGCGGGTTTAACTATTCAGCATTCATAAGCACTATTCCAATAGCAGGTGCACCCAAATTGTACACTTAAGAATTATAAACTTTGAGCAAGATTAAAAACTTTGGATTTGTACACTTGAATTGAGTGGGTTTTACTGTACATACTGCACGTAAGAAAACAAAACAGTTTGAGAAATCACAGGGGAAATTTTATTCTAGCTCTCTTGATCCACTAGAGGGAATACCAGCTTTTCCACAAGCAAATCCAGTTGCAAGTTACAATTGTGATGCATTTCTATTATGCCTGTATTAAGACTGTCATCAATACAAGTCTTGAGAATGAACCAGTCAGTTACAGGCAAAAGGCACATGCTGTCTGTAAATACAGTAAACGGCACATCAAGGCATCACACAGTTAAGAAAACAGTTCACAATCACGAAGCAACTCAATTACTAAATGAGCAAGCAGTATATTCTTAATCATTTATCCACACAAAAGTCAACATGTACTGTAACCCACTTCGTATTCCAGTGCTTCATCTTCGTGGTTTTGGATGTTAGATGATGGTATTCAAAGTGATATATAAATACAATTAATGACAGTTTCAGTCCAACAACTTGACGATTTATGTACATTTAGTACATATGCACACCAGCTGAAATGCTGCAGTAATTATGTTTTTTAAAAAAAAATCACCATCAGTTCACAAAACTAAGCATCAGCAACTAAATTTAAGCATTTTACCCATCTTTCATAACTATACTTTTAATTGCATTGTTTTTCCCCGCATAGATAAACTATGCCTCACAGCAATTTCATTGGACTGGAACGGTTCTTGAAAATATGATTGTTAAGGATACTACACTGAGCTAGAGCAGTACAAAGAATTATGAACCACTGATTTAACTCTTTCAGTATTTGAAACATCAAAGCTATACGCTCGCTCTAAAAATATCTTTAAATTCAGACTGAAATGCAATGAAATCTTCTGAAAACAATTAGGAGGTGTTTCATTTAACAGACTTTATGTAAACAAGTGTGGTAATAAATCAGTTCATGCCCCCCCCAAAACTATATAGCCTGTAGCTATATGTAGCATCAAATCAAGCACGTTTCCAGTTCTCAATAGAATTTAATCCCACACCATTTGAATTCTTTAAACAGCCTACAATAATTTGTTCTTTAACTGCACAGAAACACATCAGGGCTCTAAAACTACACTGAGCAGGTAAACTATTGCCACTAAATCACAGCCATACTGAACAGATACGTTACTGGAATATGTTCATTTCAGTCATTAAGGCAAATGTTTTTCATTAGAGTATAAAATTTCTTCAATTGCAATTTTGAAATCCCATTTTACAGGTAACTTCCAAAAAATGTTATACAAGCAATTACATTAGGATTATTCTAAATAATTAGAACTTGCATCAAAGGATGGAAATTTAGGGTCTAATGTTAACCCATAACCAGCCGACTAATGTTCCATAAATCCATGTCTTCATATAAATTTTCCTTCCAGATTCTGTCAGCAACATGGGAACTGTCAGACCACCAAGGAACATCAGGGATGGAAGAGTCCTCATAAGGCTCAACTGTGATTTGTGGCCTTCTCCAGGAAATTTGTATCGTTTCTGCTCATCTTTTGACTCATAAAATTCTGTTAACAACCTGTCAAGAGGATTGGAAAAAAAGGAACCTTCAGGTCATGTAAAAACGCAGGTGATTAGAAATTAGCTTAAGAGGTCTTGCAGCCCTACCTCAATTCTTAGTGAAATTTCCAGCTAAAAGTTAGAAGTTGGAATTCAGAAATATATCAAGTGAAAGGTTTAAGCTCTATTCCCATTGTGAACTGGAGTGGATAAGTCAGTCATTGAGATTAGTCCCGAGAGCAAAGTCAACTTATCAGAGAGTTAGAATCTGGGTCACTGTTCAGTTATTAATTTTCTTCATTTTTCCTGTACAGCAGAACTCTAGCAAAATTAATTTCAAATAGTAAATGATGACAAAATTAAAACTTATTGGCTACCTATCTACATTGGTATAATTGCACCATCATGTTTCACTGAATGCCTTCAACTTCAATTATGCTCAAAATTAAGTAATACAGGGGAGTCCCCAATTTACAAACACTTCTACTTAAATGAATGTGATCTCACACAGGTGTATTATTTTAAAGACCTAAAATACAAATATTTCCTTAATTTATGAATTGTTGCTTTATATTGTCCTGCCTGGTGTTTCAACTTGTGTACAAATTGACTTGAGAATGGACTCCAGAATGGAACCGATTCGCAACCCGGGAACTGCCTTTATATTGCCAGTCTATTATTGTAAGGAGGTTTTTGACAGTTCAATGCACAGACGATGTTGCCTGCTGTAAGGGAAACTAGGGTTCAATGCCTCTTCAGTGTCAAATGTGCAAATCTCCTTTTGGGGAGTTGGAATACAATAAAATAGCTCTCTTTGAGTTCTGTAAATTGTTAAAGACTGGTAAGGATGGTGTAATATTTAATGGGAAACATCTAAAATGGAGTCCAACAGAAGCAATCAAGTTACTGAGGAACTTAAAACAAAATGGTAAAATATCTTAAAGCCATATCAATTAAAAAATGAAAAGTGGTCATGGAAGTAAGGCCATTGAAGAATAGACAGAATAACACAACTGTCAACAATAAAGGCGCGGTGGAAATTGTAAATAATTAGTTTGCTTTATTACTTATTAGAGAGCTAGCACAGGTAGGAATAATATTAAATGATGAGATGAGCAGTGAGAGGTTAAAACAAATTAGTGGATCCTCTGAATAAACTAAATAAAATTGAAGAGGATAATGCCAGTGGTCAAGGTGGATTGATCCATATATTTTAGAATAAACTACAGAATAGATAACAGAGGTATTATTACACATATTTAAAAAAACCTTTGTTTGACTAACTTTATTGGATTTGTTGAGGTAACAGAAAATAGATAATGGTAATGTAGTAGATGTAATTTATTTGGACTGTCTTCACAAAGTGCCTCATCATATGCTCTTTAAAGTGATCAACTAATGTGAAGTCATGTGGGAACTGGTGTTTCAAAAGGAGCAGTGCTGTTCAAAACTTACATTCACAATTTGGAATCAAACACAACTTCAGAATATGCAAATGACACATTCCGGTCTAGGTTGGCATGGATTAGGATAGTCAATCCCATGGAAGGCTGCAACAAGGACATGAATAAACTTGCAGAATGGGGAAATCACATTCAACGTAGTGAAAACGTGCACATTGGTGGGAAGAATAGGGAACTCACATTACTTAGAAAAGGCAAGTCAAGGTGGGGTGAGGAAACAAAGAAATTTCAGAACAGAAGCACATCAATCTCAAAATTGAGGTTAGGATGAACATAAAAATATAAACCAAGCATGAAGATTTATTTCTGGAGGGACAAAATTAAAAACTATGCAAATTATGGTAAAACTGCATTAAAATATTTATCAGAGTTTATTTCTGGTTACCAGATTATAAAAGGCTACAGAGACATTAGAAGGCTAATATGACACAGTGGCAGGATCCCCATCTTTAAGCCAAACGCCTAGATTTAAATCTCACCTGCTCCAGAGATGTGTCTTACATATGAACAGGTTGATCAAAAATGTATAGAATTGCAATTGTTCATCTGTTCCAAAGATGTATCATAGCATGTCTGAATAGGTTATTCAAAATAATTTTACAGTATAGTTATACTAGACAGGGAATATTTAGAAGGATAGTGATCAGAAAGGTTTGGATACACCTTATGAGTCCTTTTTCTCTTGTTAACAATGATGGTTGAGCAGTGACCTAATAGATGACTGTCAAATATGCTGTGTTTTAGAACTCAATGCCCCACACAGACTTTTTTCAACATCCTGTATTTCATTAGTCTGCTTTTTATTCAGATTTCCATTATTTGCCATAATTATCAAACATTGTATTGAATTTCTTAAATGTATAAAAAGCTTATTATTGCATACTCTCATCATCTGAGACTTATCATACAATTGCAATCTCAGTTTCTAAACACAAAGTGAGGATAATAGTATTTGACCTCCTCCCCAAACCCACCCCCCTTGAACGAGAAGGTCTGGGTTCAAGCCTCACCTACTCCAGATGTGCGTCATAACAAGTAATTTAGTCAGAACAGCTAATTTAAAAATATCTAAAATCATACAGCATAGGAGACCACCATTCAGTTAGACGTGTTCTTGCCGACTTTCTGAGGGGGGAATTCGGGTAGTTCCACTCCCTAATCTTTTCTCCATAACCTGGCAGACAATTATCCAGCTTCCTTTTGAAAGCCATGCTCGACTCTGCTTCCACCATACTCAAAGGTCCTAACCATTTAGTACAATTTTTCTTCCATTCATGTTGCTTTTGGTTCCTTTAGTCATTCATCTGAAACCTCTGTCCTCTGGTTCTTGGTTTTTCTGTCATTGGGAATAGTTGTCTTCTATTTACTTTGTCAGGGGTCCTCATTATTTTGCGCATCTCTATCAAACCCCCTCTTAACCTTGTTTAAAGAGAGCTTAGTTTTTCTAATCAATCCACATAATTGAAGATCTTCATTCTTGGAAGTATTTTGCAAAAGTTTTCAGTGGCATGTTATGCCTTTAAATCCTTTCTAAAATGTGGTGCCCATAATTGGAGACAATATTCCATGATACCAAGAAAAGTTAATTCAATGCAAAAACACAATCATGGAAAAAAGACAAGGTATTTAACCCCCCCACCCATTATGAACAAAGGAGGATACAGAAAATTGAATTAATATTTGTCTACAAACAAGATGATGCCTTCAAAAAAAAAGTGGTACAACATCTTCCACCATGACTGTATTTCACTGTGATAGTTAAAATAGATTTTCAACACTTTAATCTCAATTCGTTAGTAAAAAGTTATTACGTTATCTGGTCTATGCCCTTGAACATTTTTTTCTTTCTTTGCTCCCTTTCTCCCATGGACTGGTGACGCATACTTTGTGCGCGCAGCAGCCACAGGTGGACATGGCGACGGTTGACAGCAGAGATAACATCTGGGGGATCTCGTGGGTGGACAGTGCTTGGATTCTGATATTAAATCCAGGAAATGTGCTTGACTACTTCTCTCAAAGAAGCAACCCCTTTTATGACCGAACTTGCAATAACAAGATGGTCAAAATGCAATGTCTCAGCTTGGAAAATTTGCACAACATGACTGGCTTGGAATACATTCTACTACATGCTTAGAAGCCCATACTATATATTATTTGTAAGCAGCATAGATATTCTCCAAGTCAAGTTACTCCTTTGGCTGACTATTATATCATTGCTGGAGTAGTGTATTAAGCACCTGATTTGGGATCAGTAATAAACTCACTGCCCTCTGCCTGTCTTAGCTTTGTCATTTGGAGAAAGTTGAATTCATTTCATTCACTAGCGACATTTAGCATATTCACTACCAAAGGATTTTAAAATCTCAAAATATTTGATGAAAGCCAAAATAATTTTGGTGGAGAAGTAAATTATCTGTGGATTTGCTAAGTAATAATTAAATGAACTAGAACGACTTAAAAAAAATGTTGTTACTGACTTGTCCTTGATTTCAAAGCGTTCGTGTAACCATCTCTTCAGGAAAATAGCTTCCTCTGGAACTTCTTTCACATCCACACGCTCAAAGAAAATGTGTATCCTCGGACACTCTCTGCATAAGAATTCTGTGAATCCAAGAAACAATTAACTGTAAATAGAAAATAAGTGCATAAACACAGCTATTTATGCCAGCTGCATAAAATATAATTTTGCAAAATAATCTTGGCCAAGATTAGCAGTTCAAATGGTTGAGAAAGTACGTGAAAGGAATATTTTTTGTTAATTTCTAACTTGATATTTTACAGGTGATTTCTTATTGGAGCTCATTCTTCACATATGTTCCAAAGAATAAAACAAAAGGAAAATGAGACAAAGCAATCTCCACTATTTTCATCAGTTTGAATTATGATGGACAAATCAAGAATATTTCAAATCCAAACAGATTGAAAGAAATAAGAAAAGAATGTGTTCATCAATTGCATTAGGTATGTATTGTGTATTATTACTTGACACAAGAACCAGGAACAGACGAGACATATGGGGGTGAAGGGTCTCTGTCATACACTTCTAGATCTGAAACAAATACAAAACACAAGACATAAAAGCAGAAATAGACCAGCCAGTGAATCTGCTCCATCATTCAGTGAGATCATGGCTAAAACTCCACTTTCCTGTCATGTCCCCAAAACCCTCTAGACCTCATAATGTAAAAACTATACCTAACAATACAATACCTATTCAGAAACTCCACTCTTTGCAATGGCGTTAAATACTATAACCTTAAAAATGCAGGTAGTTATAACGCCATAGTTAGTTTCCCATGCGATCTTGCTTTATAAGAAAATCATGCAATCCCAACACCATTTAAACTAATAGGGCTAGAATCGTGTTATAACCAATACAGGTAAGGAAAGTTTGTGTTCTACAAATATCAGTCTAAATTCCACAACTGTGTTATAGCTGATTTGTATTGTAGAAACACATGTACACTGAATGAAAATACTGCAGAAACTTATTTCATTTCAGTTCAATGAAATCTCCTTGCTTTTCACAGGTTTATTCCATTTTGAATCACAGATAGAATCATAGAATTATATAGTACAGGAAAGACCTTTCGGCCCATCAAGTCTGTACTGCCAAAGCTACACTCGACCTCCCATCCAGCACTAGGCCAATAGCCTCAAATGGTGTGACATTTCAAGTGCTCATTTAGTACTTTTTAAAGGCTGAGAAGTTACCCGCCTCAACTTCTCTCCTCAGCAGTACATTCTAGACTCCTACCACCCTATGGGCAAAACAATTTTGCTTCAAATCCCCTATAAACCTTCTGACATTCAACTTGAAATTATGTCCTTTCTTACTGACCCTTTGACTAAGAGTAAAACTATGTTACCATGACTTAAGGTTTGACTCAAACAATATATTTTTACATATAGTTGGGACAGTCCAGTTATATTTGGTCAAAACACACGTCTATGGAAATTTATTCACAACATTAAGCCTCTACCCAGTCTGATGGCATACAAAGAAATAATGAATAGGTACATAAGTGGCACTAGCAACATTCAACATGATTAGGAAAGGCAATGCATTGAAATGGACAACAGAAGTTAGTTGCCTATCCATGTAATCTGGAACTCTCATATTATGCTTGTGCCACATGACTGTATTTATTATAACTGCCATCTTTAAGTATTAATCTGAAAAACGTCCAGACAGTTAAGGGTACACAGGAAACCAAAGTAATTTATCATTTCTGTTAACAGAATGTAACATAATATAGTGAGAAATTGAGGGGCAAAATCTGCCTGGATGAGTGCAGCTCCAACAGTCAAGCAGCTCACACTAAAGACAAGGCAGCCCACTTGACTGCCACCATCTGAACATTCACTCCTTCCATCACTTATGCTCAGCAACAGCAGTGTGTAGTACGATCAATAGGATACAGTGCAGAAATTCTCGAAGACTCTTTAGACAGTACCTTCCAAATCCACAATTATTGTCATCCAGATGGGCATGGGCAACAGATACAATGGAACATCACTCCCTCCAAGTCGCACCAAATTGGACTTCGAAATATATTGCCATTCTTTTAGTATTGCAGGGTCAAAGTCCTGGATCGCTTCTGATGGCATTGTGGGCTTACCTACACCAAATGAACTTAGTGGCTACAGAAAGTAGCTCACCACCACTGACTGAAGGGCAACTTGGGATAGGCAATAAAAGTTGGCACAGCCAATACCCACATCCCACAAATGAATTTCAAAAAAAGAAATATGCAGGCAACATGTCAAGCTTCAAGGATTCATGAACTAAACTGACATACATTTGATTACAGCTGACAGGACTGGCTACATCCCCTGACCACTTCGTGGCTGTAATGATAAGGATTTGCTAAGAAATATTAGCAACTCTCTGTAAGAATTTATACAGAATTAGGATCCTTTGTGATTGCAAGAACTCTGTCAGCAACACAATTACTTAGCCATTAAATAGATCTCCCTGAAAGCTGTACACCAAACACTCCAGAAGCCATAGTTCTGAACAAGTGGAGGGAAATTATTGCCAGTGAATTAGCCAAACTTTATTCCTAAATTTTCACAAAACCAAATTCTACCTTTTTCAAGATATTATTGTCCGTCAATGCAAGCTGGCTGCCTATGTTACAATGGTGACTGAACTTCAAAAATACTTCACTGGCAGCAAGTACTTTGAGATAGCCTGTTCGTCAAAGGCAGGATATAAATTCAAGGCTTTAACATCTTTAACTCTTAATTTCCTTTCTTCCAAGGAAAATGATCAAAACATTTCCAATCTCATCTTATTAAGAAACTTCTCTTATCCCTGGTTACTTCCTGAGAACATCCTCTGTACCTTAAGGTGGTTACACCTTTCCTGAAGTGAGGTACCCAGAATTGCGCATGATAGTTCAGCTTTGGCCGAATGAGTGATTAGCAAAATTCTAACATGAATTCCTTGTCTTTACACTCTTTATATCTATTCATAAAACCAAGCAATCTACATGCTTTTAAAATTCCTTATCAACTTGTTGTGTCACATTTAAGAGTGTGTGTATGTTTGGACACCAACGTCACTTTGCTAATCTACATTTTCCAAAGTCACACTCTACATAACATGCTACCCTGGTGCTCTATTTAGTGACGGTCTTTATTCTTTGGTCAGGAGAATAGGATGGTGTTGTTGTTAAGTGTCTGGGAGACAGGAGAACCTAAGCCCCTCAGTTAACATTGATACCATTAGAGTGCAAATATTTCTCGAGTAAATTATTCAGAGGAAGTTTATGGTTTATAGGTAAAGATTTTGGAATTGATCATTCTCAGCAATTCTTTTTTTCTACTTCATTTTTAAAACACAATACAACTTTCAATGAATTTTGTCCAAGTTGGGTTGGTGCGGAGAGTGCACCAAATGATGAGCGCAACAAAGAGCAGCCATAAAATATTCCAAAAGGGATATTGTAAACAAAACACAATTATGCAGGAGAGGCTGAAGCATCATTTCTGTGAACAGGCTGAAGATCAGATATATTTTCGCACCTAGTTGGAAAAACAAACTGACAAAAATGAACAAATTACTTAAAAATTGGATTCCTCAAGAATAATAGTGTAGTTCCATTTTTAAAAAAAATTGCTTTGAAGGATAATAGGACTCTTGTGGGAGAAATAATCAGGATGTTCTCAAGTCTGATGGCTGGTCTTTGTGGACTTTAGTTAGCTGGTGATCAGGATATATAATTTACCTCAGTCCTTGAGCATCATGTTGTCCCCCAAATTCCAGCCCCCCTTTCCCGGAACTTGAACATCTCTAATCAAGTTCCCCTTCCTGCTGTAACAAAAAAATGCAACTGTGACCTTGGAACAATAGTCTAATTCTTCTTGATCATTTGCAGCCATGATTTGGTTTACTGTAATTTCTCCAACATCTCTCATGGTTGAGCTGAGCAGGACTTTCCTATTCAGAAACATCCTAAAGAATCTCCTATTGAAGCTTTTTTGCTCTTGCACTACTACTTCCTTTGCCCCTTCTTTTCCATCTCATTTACATGCTGCCCTAAAGCAAGATGACTCAGTACATGCACTGCATTTTTATGTTCATGATACTCAGTTTTAATCACAGCTATTGTTCTTCCGTTACCCTAGTTCCAGCTTGAACTGGGTGACTCACAACCGAGCATCTTATTTGTTTCTGAGCTCAGATTTAGGGCTTGTAACCTCTCCTGAAAACCTGTACACTTGCTTCTCTGTAATACTTTTCATCTTGATTTCTGTCACAGCACATTTATTGCTGAGATCCCTATCCATACATCTGTTACTTGCAGATCAACTACTAGAACACTTGCCTAGCCTGCCTCTCATCTTCCACCCTCCATAACCGAAAATCATGTAAAACCCTGTTGTCTGCATTCTAACTTACATCACTTTCCATTCACCCTCTGGCTTGTGGCTCATAAATGACTCAATTTTTAAAAATTCTCATGTTTGATTCATTTTGAAACTTTACTCAGACTCAACTGTGCAACCTCTGACAGTCTTACAATCCTTTGAGAATTCTGCATTCCTTCAACTCTGGCCATTGTTGGATCCCTGACATCCTTTCCTGCATCATGAGTGGCTGTGTCTTCAGTTATTTAGGTTCTAAGCATCTTCACTGCTCTTTTCTTCTTTCAGACATTCTTTAAAATATAATTCCATAACCTGTCCCAATGCTATCTTCTTTCGCTTCATTAGCTTTTGTCCTGTTATGCTTCTGTAAATCTTTGAAATACGTTAATGCTATGATATAACTGCAATTTGTTTTTAATATCTCTCCGAAAGAAGATGGCAGGAGAGGTGGTGGTGATTTGTGGCAGAATAAACTGTCTGCAACTCTAATATTCGCTGGTTACCTTTACCACAAAGCCAATGAGTTATCTGTTAAAAATAGAACTAGTCTCAGCTATAGTGTTGATGATGAGATAGCATGCTGATAACCACTGCTTAGGAAATCCTTTATAGGCTGCCACTAGACCAATAACATGCTGGAAAAATTGTCAGAGTCACGCTGAACTAAGGAACTGAGGTAATGGGGAGGATGGGAGAAAACAGGGAGCTGAGATTAGACAAATTGCAACTACATTAAAAACTTTATAATTTCTTCTGAATTGAGAGTGGACCAGAAATCAAATGCAGCTGAAACCCCATATTGCAAGTCATATAATGGAACTGCATTAGCTGGCAACATTTGCAGCTTTCTAGTGCACTCTCTCCTATGTATTTTGCTTAATTCTAAACAATGTCACAATCTACTGATTACAGCACATATTTTTTCAAAATGATCGCAAGGATTATTTATACTATTGTTGGTAGATTGGACAAAATCTGAAATGTAATGTTAACAAATGAATAACTATGATCTTGAAAGCACAGTACAAATTAGAGCCAATTTTTTCTGCTCTATGTGAGTTGAAACAGCTGTGTTTTATCAGAGATGTCACAAGGGAACACTGGCAATCCCAAGAACACTTAATTTCACATCAGTTGAACTTCCTCAATAGCTTTCTAAAACTAACTTCACTACAAAATAACTAATCCCTCAGCATTTGAGAGGGATTGCAGTTAAGCAGCAGATGCATTTCACCATGTGAATTAAATAAATCCCAATTCTTACACTTTTGTTGCTTCAAAAGTTAATATACAAAATTGAAAAGATAATTTAAAAAACACACACATCCAAGGGTCTATTTTTTAAATGCTACCAAACATTATAAGGGGAATATTAATTAAAGTGATCAGCAGTGAGATATTAGATATTAAGAGAAGCTTAAAAAAAATTTTGTTCATGGATTGGAGAAAGTTAGGAGTTGTCCAGATCAAGATTGCGTGGGAATAAGGTTAAATAGCAGTAGACTATTTCCACTGCTCAATAAGTAAACAGAGAAGGCCTGCATCAAAGATAATTACAAAAATAAAGGGAAACTTTAAAAATACTCTTCGCACAAAAGATGTGCAATTCTCTGCAAGAAATTTGTGTTGAAGCATGCTACAAGTTTATTAGTAGCTTAATTAAATGGTTGCTGGGAAAGGCAATTGATGAGTGGATTAGGACCAGAAAAGTGGCACAGACTCAAAATGTCCTTTTTCTAGATTGCAACATTCTAGAATTTTACAGCTCAAGTTTGAGAAATGAAGATCTCCTTACCAAAGTCTTTACTTATTTCACAATTAGACAGTAAGGTCATGACACCTAAGATGTCCCATTCTAGGGAAGCTATAAATCAATTTTATTATTAATTCATGGGATGCTGGAACCTCCAACTACGCAAATATTTATTGTCTGTATAAGTTGCCCTTCAAGATATGATGGTTCAAGGCCATTTTGTGGCAGCATGGTGGCTTAGTGATTAGCACTGCTGCCTCAACAGTGCCAGGGACCTGGGTTCAGTTCCAGCCTCAGGCGACTGTGTGGAGTTTGCACATTCTCCCCTTGTCTGCATGGGTTTTCTATGGATGGTGCGGTTTCCTCCCACAGTTTAAAGATGTGCAGGTTAGGTGGATTGGCCATGTTAAGTTGCCCATTGTGTCGAGGGATATGTAGGTTAGGCAGATTATCCATGGAAAATGCAGGGTTACCAGGATAGGGTATGGGTTTGAGTGTAGGAGGGATGCTCTTCAGAGAGTTGATGTGGACTTGTCGGGCCGATTGGCCTGTTTCCACACTGTAGAGATTTTATGATTCTATGAACCACTGCAGTTATTTGGTGTTTTGACCCACAGTACAATTTTGGAAGGAGTTTCAAAATATTGACTCAGTGACACTGAAGAAACAGTGATGTATTCCCAAATCAGGATGAAGAGTAGCTAGGAAGGAAACTTGCATATGGTGATGCTCCCATACATCTGCTGCCCTTGTCCTTCTAGAGGGTAGTGGTCATAGGTTCCTACAGTGTGGAAACAAGTCCACACCAAAGCTCCATAGAGCATCCCCACACAGAGTCACCTCCCCCCACACTGCCCCACCACACCCAATGTCCCTGCATTTCCCATGGCTTAGCTTACCTACCTAACTTATACCTCCCTGAACAGTATGGGCAACTTGGCATGACCAATCCTCGGAAGGAGCCTTGGGGAACTTCATAGATATCCGGTAAAGTTATCTTTTTTTTTAAGTAGGTGAGCCTCAGAAAATTATATTAACTCTCAGTTTCTATTTTCCATATTGTTCTCTTTTTCCAAACTCTATTCAAATCCAAGAAAAATAAATTACCAAATAATTTGGTAATGCAATGGGACATCCAACCGGCACCTCCAGTCCTATATCTAATACAACTGATTTAATAGCAGACATAAACTGATTAAAGCTATTATTCCTCACTGAAATAGCATTGTTTTATGATAGAATACCACTATTTCAGAGCCTAACATTAATGGCATACTCCGACATTTTTATTTCACATTTGTGTATCTTGCTTTCCGGAGTAGCATTGCTTTCCTTTTCTTTTGTGATTCTGTTCTTTATGATCAATCTGGTCTAACATTTCGACCAAGAATGGTGTCTACTCACAATACCTCCTCCAGTCAATTAACTAGAAGTGCAGTGTCTACTGCCATGTGAATAGATTCACTGTCACACTTTGAAAATAATTCTTAATAATCATGCTTGGCACTCTCTTTTCTTCTCTTCCCTTTGGCGGGGTAAATGTATCTCACCCAAATCACTACCTTGTATGTATGAATCTGGACACTGACCACTAATAATCTTTTTGAATATAAAAGTTAATACAGCTAAATATATATTATCCCAAACTGTATATTATGCCAACTCAAATAGTATATTTGCCTGGTTGAAGCAAATGTCAATGGGAGTAGGAACCACACCAGACTTGCACTTTCCAAGTTCTACAACTGCGAGGGGAGTTGCAGCTATTCAACTGTAGCATTGTTTGAAAATCAGCTCATGTTACAGAATGAGTGATAAAGTCATACAGTCCATGCCGACCATGTTCCCAAACTAAACCAGTCCCACCTGCCTATGCTTGGCCTATATCCCTCCAAATCTTTCCTGTTCATGAACTTACCCAAAATGTACCTGCATCCACCACTTTCTCTGGCAGTTCATTCCATACATGTACCACTCTGTTTCAAAACGTTGCCCCTCGTATTCTTTTTAACTCCTTCTCCTCTCTCCTTGAAAATATGCTCCCTTGCTTTGATCTCCCCCAACTCCAGGGAAAATCTATGCCCCTCATAATTTTATAAACCTCACTAAGTGAAAAATGTCCCAGTCTTTCCACTCTATTTTTGTATCTCAAAAACACCATTCCCAACAACATCCTTGCAAATCTTTACTGAACCCTTTCTTGTTTAATAATATCCTTCCTACAACAGGGTGATGAGAACTGCACACAGTACTCCACAAGAGGCCAAACCAATGGACTATACAACCTCATCATGACCTCCTAACTCCTCCGGTCAAATGTCTGAGCAATGAATGCAAGCATGCTAAACACATTCTTAACCACTCTGTCTACCTGTGATGCAAATTTCAAAGGATTATGTATCTAAACCTCTAGATCTCTCTGTTCCACAACATTATCCCGGGCCCAACCATTAATTGTGCAAGTCCTGTGGTTAAGAATGTGCTTAGCATGCTGACATTCATTGCTCAGACCTTTGAGTGGAGGAGTTAGGAGGTCATGTTGAAGTTGTATAGTCCATTGGTTAGGCCTCTTCTGAAGTACTGTGTGCAGTTCTCATTACCCTTTTATAGGAAGGATATTATTAAACTGGAAAGGGTGGAATCTATTTGGATTATCTTTAACCATATCTGCAAAGCTATCTTATATTCCCTCTTTGCCTTCCTGATTCCTTAAGTATGCCCTGTCCCACACTATGCTCAAGAGATTCAGTTGGTCCCAGTTGTCTATATCTAATATGATTCTTTTTAATTCTTGACTAGAACTTCAATATCTTTATTCATCCATTGTTTCCTAATCTTACCAGCCTTGCCTTTCACTCTAACACAAACATAATATTCCTGAAGTCATGTTTTGAAGGCTTTCCATTCGTCAGTCGTCCCTCTACCTGTGAAGAGTCCACTCCAATCAACTTTTGAAAGCTTGTTTTAAATCTTTAAAATCTGCCTTTCTCCAATTAAGAATTTTAATTTTTATGGAAGATTTATCCTTTTCCATGACTATTTTAAAATGAATAGCATTATGATCACTAATCCCAAAGTAAAAACTGAAACAACTGCAGATGCTGTAAATGAGAAACTGAAATTATTGAAAAAGCTCAGTTGGTCCAGCACTAATCCCAAAGTGTTCCCCTACTAACAGGTTAGTCACTTGCCCTGTCTTATTTACCAAGAGAATCAAATTTGGGGGCTTTGGGATTTGCATGGTTTCACACTTAATATATCTGGTAACGCTTTTACGTAATAGCCATTAGGGACCACTATGAAACATTTCACTTAATGTTATAGTTATTTAAACAGATGCATTATCTCCACGCAATGAAATTGCACATAATTAATTCTGCAGTTCAGGATCTACAACAAACTACTGTGCTAAAGCAGCACTAGGAAATAGCTGTCACTTACCAATGAAATATTTCCATTTTGCGTACATATTCTAAAAACATACTGATAACTGCGACAGTTCTTTCGTTATGTTGAAATTTAAGCAATTGTCTGAAAGCTATTGGATTAAGACAGAAACAAAAAACATTGAAAATGTCATTATCCAGATGTTCTCAGGACAAAGTTGGCAAAGCCAGGACATTATTCAGTTGCTCAGCACTTGGTTTCTTTATATTGGAAGAAAATGAGTTCCCCCGACATGCCACTTCAACTTACTTTTCCCAGGCTATAAAAATTTGTGAAATAAAACTGGCAACATTCAAAATGATCAGTTGTTGGATTAAGGCCAGCATTAAACTAAATAACAGTGAATAATATTTGCCAAGGAATACTTAGCTGGGTTAGCACAGGATTTTGCATCCATCAGACGCACCCAATGTCTCTCACTGAATTCACATCACAAATGCATTGAACAAGATGACATGTGACTGATGAATTCACTTTCAAAGACAATAAGAATATAGACATGAAGTACAAATTGCGGAAGCTGTTCAATCCAACTCGTGTCTCCTTTCGGAGAATGTATTTTGCCCCTCAACCAAGAAACAGGCCGTAAAATAAACCCAGAATTTTGTCTTGAATTATCACACCTAGAAAACAGTTCCAGATTTTAATCACTCTGGGTAAAGTTTCAAGATATTTTCACAGTGCACATCTATTGTCACCCATAGTACAGTCTGTCTTTTAAATGGTCATAAAACATTTACATATAGGGCATTCTGCTTTAATGTGCATTTCGTCAACACAAATTCACTGTAATGCAATTGACGAATTGGGCATGTTGTTTTTACATCATGAACGTTTAAAATGTGTTGACTGTAACCTGATTACAGCGCAACACTTTAAGCATTGTTTCTAAAGTGCGGTTTTTCTATAAACGCAGCCATCATGTTATAGAAGAACTGATTGTATTGCCTTTAACATTGTAAAATATTTCAAATGAGAATACTCAAGAGCTCACAAGAGATGAGAGTTTCAACATCAGATAAGTTCAACCAAGATGGAAGCAATATTAAGGTTATATACAGGTGGAAGTCGGCATTGTATTAATACTGTGGTTTTGTGGTCAGAAACGCATTTTGGAGTCAAGCTCAACAGCAAGGCTGCAAATATCTTGCACACCTTAAGGTATTTGGCAGAAACCTGTGACAATGGTTTCGGACTTCCCAATGTTTAGGTGTACCAAATTTCTGCTCGGTGGCGACAATGGTCAAACTGTATGAGAAATTAGAGGTGTGGAGAAATCCAATGAAACGACGCTGAGATTGAGTAAAGCGTCATTAATGTAAATAAGTAACCTGTTGTATTTTTGGATGCTATTACTGAGGGTCGCATGTACATCAGAAACACAAAAAGGGAAACTTCAGAGCTAAAAATGCAAGGATGGTAAGATGATTCTCTGACTATGAGCACACAAAGGATGAAAGCATGCTGAGATAGTTCAACCCAATTCACTCAGAGTCACTGAACAAGAATGGCCTGGCCAGCTGTATGGGCAGTTATAGATAAGTTAAGAAGGGGGTGCAGTGATATTTCGTTGCAGCCACAAATCCACAATGACAATGTTATTCACCTCAACCAATGTGATTAATTGCCATTTCAGTACTCTGGCCAAGCTTGACATCCAATTAATTGGGAATCAAACTTGGAATTGGGGCATAAGGACTAACATGGATTTGGGAAATGACAACACATTTAAGTACTTGGTAGTCTGCAGATACAGATTTCATGACAAACTGTGGAAAAGTAAAGTGCTGCTGGTTTACTTTGAAATGCTTTCTTATATTTGCAGTCTATTCGGCATTATAAACTTCAATGAAGTCTCCCTTCATTAAGCTCCTTTCAAGAGTAAATTTAGGGGAGAAGAAATAGGAAATGGAGTAGGCTGTCAGCCCCTCAAGCCTGCTCCACCATTCAATCGGGTCATGGCTGAAAAAATGTTCCTCATGTACACGTCGTTGCTCTTTCCCCATAACCCTGTATTCTCTTACTGATCAAGAAACTATCTCAGCCTTAATTATATACAAAGACTCTGCCACCACTGCTCTTTGTGGCAAGAAGTTCCCAAGGCTCTCAAACCTTCTGAGAGAAGAAATTCCTCTTCACTGCAGTCTTAAGTGGGAGCCCCTTTATTCTGAGACTACAGGCCTTGACTCTCCCATAAGGGTCCTATGTTTCGATGCAATCACCTCTAATCTGAACTTTGTTGCTTAAATCAGTCTTTAGACCTCTCTCTGCACTGCTTGAAGGGTGAATGCTTCTTCGTGTCTCCATGATCAGAACTGATTGCTGTAATCAACTCCACTTGAACCACAGAATTACATGCTTCCATTGTTAGGTTCTTTTATTCCTGAGGTTCTTACACACTTGATGCAACTGCAACACACCGACTTCTGTGAACAAGCAACCAAATTTAATATAGTACAGTACAGGCTTTCTGGAGGAACCTTTAACACATCTCGCAGAGCTTACAGGGTCGTGGCAAAGGCTCTCTCTGAACAAAGGCAACAGTCTTTCCTTTATACAAAACTCTTAACATCACAGTTAGTCCTGCCCACAAGACAACCCTCAGCCATCCCCTCATAGTCACATGCCACTCAAGATACAATGCAGTGACCACCCCACCTCCAGAAACAATGAAATGCAAATCATCCCTTAAAGGTCAAATCTGTTGCAAATAGTTGTTTGTAACTATAGGAGAGTAGTCAAATTCCAACTGTAATCATCCCTGAATGGCAAGGAAATGGCCACGCAAACAACCCACATTCCACCTATAAGACAAAGACACACCACCTTACACCGGGGATTCGATTTCTTGCAGGTCAGTACAGCAAATTAACTCTTGAATGTCTCACCAGCACAATGGCATCAGACTTGCAAACCAGTGCTTCAGCTCCGAATTTTGCATGCCTCTTCAGGTGTGGTAAGTCCACTACACATCTCGATCTTATGGTTATTTACTAACTGCTTCTGCATTATTCATACAAAGTTTTTTGGTAGCACCAATCAGCAACAGCTCACCTCAAAAGTTAGAAGTTACAGGTTCAACCTTTCCTTCAAAAGTCAAGATCTTGTTGTAGGTCGACACTTTAGTACAATACAGGATTGTTCTGCTCTATTTTCATTAAGGTAGTAAAGGCATTAAACCAAGACTCAATTTGCTCTCAGATGTATTTAAAAGGTCCCAGAGAACTCTTTCCAAAAAAAAAGTTCTCCTGATGTGGAACCAAAACTCAATAGCACAGAAACACATTGCTTTAAGTTACTTGTTGTCTAGGGGGTCTTGTTTGTCTACAAAGTGACAGTAATTAGCTTGTTGTGAAAAGCTTTCGGAGGTGCCCTGAGGAGCTTAAAATACTTTAATCATGAAACTTTGCTTGCTCAATCTTGCAACAAGCAACATTGTACTGAATAGCATCGAGTTTTACAAGCTATAATGTTCATAACAGCAAATTTTGTCCACATCCTTGTGACATTCCTTATCTGCTTTAGAAAGTTCAATTATCCCGGTAAACCATTAAATCCAGCCGACTTCCAACCAGCAAGGCTGAACCCCAGAACTCCATTTAAGAACTACCAGTGAACAGCCTGAACTGAGGCTTTTGACATCACTTCCTCTCCATCACCAAGGCCACCTCCATAAAACCAACTACTGCCTGCCCAGCTCAGCCCAGCTACTCAAATTCTCAACCATGCCTTTGTCATCTCCATTTCTGATTATTCCTAGAGTGGCCTCACATACACATATTTCATAACATTAGCTCAACCAAAACTCTTACCTGTATCCTACACTGCTTGAATTCCAGCTTGCACCTCAATGATTTAGATTAGAGTGGTGCTGGAAAAGCACAGCAGTTCAGGCAGTATCCGAGGAGCAGTAAAATCGACGTTTCAGGCAAAAGCCCTCCATCAGGAATAAGGGCTTTTGCCCGAAACGTTGATTTTACTGCTACTCGGATGCTGCCTGAACTGCTATGCTTTTCCAGCACCACTCTAATCTAGACTCTGGTTTCCAGCATCTGCAGTCATTGTTTTTACCTAGTTGTTTTTACCTCAATGATTTAGTTGGGCTACCAGTTTTCCTGCAGCTTACCACATATACTTGCATATAGATCAATCTCATGTATAAGTCAACCCCTTATTTTGGCCAAACAATCTTTTATGTTCGATATATCGCGTGTATAAGCTGAAACTAGTTCTTCACAGTTACAGATCAACATTTATGAGTCACTGTGACTGCATGTTGTGCTCCACTCCGGCTTTCCAGTCTGCTGGCCATACCAATCCATTCTGGATCTTCCAGTCCACCTACTGTCACGCTCTGCTCTAGGTTTTCAGAATTACTGTAATGGTACAACTGTACATGGCAACCGCTGTATCCGCAGAATTGGTTTCTGTTTACCGTGAGCCAACGTATTGGGAACGTTCCAGAACCAGGGGGTTGCCGGGAAGGTAAATTTCCCATTTTATCTATTTTGTAGATTAATATTCATCCCCTCGAAAACAACACCATGTGTATAAGTCAACCCTCTAATTTCAGATTTAGAAACAGACTTCAAATTTCAACCTGTACATTAGTATATCTGGTAATGTAAAACTGTCACCCCAGTGTTTAAAAATTTCCATGATTTCACTCCTTATCTCTCAAGTTCATCCAGTGCCACAATGGTACAAAATTGTGACAGCTACTAAATCATAATTGAGGGAGTTTAGTTTAATTTATGTTATGGTCCGTGCTTGCGCAGTTGACTTGTGATTCTTCTGAAACACCTTTCCCTTAAAAAGAAATACTGACACTAAAATAATGAGAAATAAAGTTTCAAGAATGTGAAGTGAGGAATATTATGTGGGTCATGAAATCTATTCTTGATGAGAGTACAGCCTAATTCCTCAAGTCATACATCTAGATCAATTTTCAAAATACTATTATTTTGTTGGTACAGCAGGCTGCACAAATAGATAAAATAAGAAAATCCAATAGAAAATAAATAAATGTATGATATGTTACACAAATTGGAAACTGCCACTACCAAATCCGGATGGATGTGATATAAGACAACCAACTTGGAGGCACATTCTCCTTTTCTGTTCCATGTTATTTGTAAAGTAAGACGATATAATTACCATGATCAAACTAATGAACATTCTGACGATTACACTGTCACAGCTATTTAATTAGATGTTTATGGTAGCTAACTAACTTCAGCATCCTGTCTGTAAATACTGTATCCAGTTTAATACTCAAAGAAAGCAAAATACTGTAAATGCTGCATCTGTGAAATAAGAAACTCAGCAGGTCTGGCAGCATCTGTGGAGACACAAATAGAGACAACATTTCAAGTCTAGTATAACTCTTCTTTGGAACTGAAAGGAGTTGGAATTTTGTTTCATATATGCTCCTGACAGGGAGAGGTGGTGAAAGTGGAACAGATGGTAAGGTTATTGTGAGAGAAGGAGCGGAAAAATCAAGGCTATTGATGCCAAGGTGGTAGCTCTTGATAAAGAGATCAAATGCAGGTAAATGGCCAGAAGGGGAAGCACTGGAGAGAGGTGACACAGTCCATGGAGCGGGGGAAAGGATTCTTGTCCAAAGAGATGGACACAGAGGTAAATGTGACTGAAAAAACCATGTCATGCTTGAAATTAATCAACTTGAGGGCATTAAGGTATAAAACTAAGTCAGGATATGGTTTGACAAATAATTGCTAAGTACCTGCCTTCAGACAGAGTACTCAAGAAGAAAGATTGTTTGTATGGATATGTACACAACCGTGCATGCAGGCAGGGAACTCTGTAGCGAATTCTTCCGTTTAAGAACTAGTGCAGTTTACAGAGCTAAACTTGCTAGAAATTATCACTGGCAAGGCTGAAGTCACCCAGCATCACCAATGTCACCACAAGTCATGGATTCTGATTTCATAAAACGCGTTGGCCATGCCTTTATCTAAATCTTGATGATATTTAAATTTAACATGCTACTAGGCTGTAACATAATTTACAAGATTTAAGATTTTTCATAGCTATAATGTCACCTACTTCTGTCATGGAACTGATTGCTAAGAACATTATAGATATCTTCACCATAGTACTCCAGTTCTCCAAAGTTCTCTTTACTATTTTTCAGCTCAAGGTCAAATGTGAATCGGTCTGCCTTATTATGATCCCAGCTGATGGCACCATTGGACAAGTCATGTCCAAAAACGAAACCTGTCTTGATTAGATTAAATTTTGTAATTGGTTAGTCAGCAAAATATATTAGATTAGATTACTTACAGTGTGGAAACAGGCCCTTCGGCCCAACAAGTCCACACCTACCCGCCGAAGCGCAACCCCTACATTTACCCCTTCACCTAACATTATGGGCAATTTAGTGTGGCCAATCCACCTAACCTGCACATTTTTGGGTTATGGGAGGAAACCGGAGCACCCGGGGAGTCACAGGGAGAATGTGCAAACTCCACACACAGAGTCGCCTGAGGCAGAAATTGAACCAGGTCTCTGGCGCTGTGAGGCAGCAGTGCTAACCACTGTGCCACCATGCCACCCATATTCATCCAAGGCTGCACAAAACTATGTTGCAAAAAAATTAAACAAATCAAGCTTGGTTATTTATAAATAAACAATTAAGATCATAACAGAAACAAAGTTTCAACCGGTTTCCTAAACTGTCCTTTTACAGATGTTCAATCCCACTCCTGAATTCCAATTCTTGAATTTCTTACTTAACTGACTCTTTTCAATTCTCTCCATCAGTGGGTGAGTTTTAAGATTTCCATATCTGCTTGCAAGAACCTTGTTCAATTTTGATGGTCTAAATTTCTTTTCAGTTCCGAAAACCTAGAAACTCCAAAAACTAGAACTCTTCTGCCACAAAGAAACTCTTCTCTTAAACCTCTCAACTGATTCTCCTGCAAAAAGGAAGCTGTTCTCCCTTCTGAACTGAACTTTGGATTTTTCTGAAATGAAGTCAAAAACTAAACAAATAACTTCTGAGCTGCTGTAAACTTAGCAGTATAACCATTCCATTCATTAACACCATGTATTCCACTAGACACTTGTCTGGATCATATCCCCTCTTGGAAATGACCTTTTTAAGTCATTGTTCCTTGTGATTTTTCTGATCTCATTAAAACAAAAATACATTCAAAATAATTAACTTTTAAAA
This sequence comes from Chiloscyllium plagiosum, assembly GCF_004010195.1. NCBI lineage: Eukaryota > Metazoa > Chordata > Chondrichthyes > Orectolobiformes > Hemiscylliidae > Chiloscyllium > Chiloscyllium plagiosum. The sequence continues at coordinate 28,659,971 of NC_057712.1, forward strand.
AGTTTAAATTCCAAAGATTATAACGTATTGTAAACATTTATCACGGCCTGCATTCCATCCTTAAATTGCATTATGTTGTGAAACTTGAAAGAGTTCAGAAAAGATTTACAAGGATATTGCCAGGGTGGAGGATGAGAGCTAAAGAGAGAGAGACTGAATAGACTGGAGCTGTTTTCCCTGGAGCATCAGAGACTGAGAGGTGACCTTACAGAGGTTTATAAAATCATGAGGGGCATGGATAGGGTAAATAGACAATGTCTTTTCCCTGGGGTGGGGGAGTCCAGAACTCGAGGGCATGAGTTTAGAATTATAGGGGAAAAATTTAAAAGGGACCCAAAGGGCAATTTTTTCTCACAGAGGGTGGTGCATGTATGGAATGAGCTGCCAGAGGAAGTTGAAGAGGCTGGTACAATTACAACACTTGAAAGGCATCCGGATGGGTATATGAATAGAAGGGTTTAGTGGATATGGGCCAAGTCCTGGCAAATAGAACTAGATTAGGTCAGGATATCTGGTTGGTATGGATGGGTTGGACTGAAGGGTCTGTTTCCATGCTACACATCTCAATGACTCTAAACTGAAATAAATCTGGGCTAAGAAGGATGAAGGATAGAGGGAGGTCACTGTGTTGCCAAATATGTCAAATTTTCAGATGATGCATTAAACTGAAGCTCCATCTGCTGCTCAGACAAATGCAAAAGATCCAATTGCATTATTCAAAGTAGTAAAGTGGCTGCTTATTGCCCAGTTTTCTTTAATTAACTATCACTGTCACAACTAGGTCATCCTGTTTTCATTAATTTATCAAAAGAAAAATGAAGCAGACCAGACAGCATTTGCAGAAAAAAAAAGTTTAAAGTTGATGTCCTAACATCTAGATACTGTTCTGATAAAAAGCTGTTCCCCTACAATGTTCATTGGTTTGATGTTTTTGAATTCTTCCGTTTAATAATTGGCTGCACCACCAATTATAACATTACCAAAACAAATTAATTGGTTGTAAGGTGTTTTCCAATGTTCTAAGGACACAAGAAATATAAAGAAGTGTGTTTCTGGTTCAGCTATTTTTGCATAGTGTAAATTTAACTGAGTACCAACTATAATGCTCAGTAGTTAAGCTCCACTCAGGAAACATTGCACTTTGATCAATAAATGAAGGAAGTTTCTTTCTTCACACAAATGGGACTTTTCCCTCAAAAAAATGGCCAACTGATTTGGCATTTGTTACTTTCTGTATCACAAAAGGTCCGATCACATAAAAGTTTAAGTAGTAGCCTACATGTCTGGGATAATCTTTTCCAAGGATAAGTTATCCACAGATTTCCCTCTTGTGAAGGATAGGTAAAGACCAGTTTCATTCCATAGACAAGAAAGAACTGCCAGCGCAGGGCCCACGTAACTTAATACACAGTTGTTCTGACTATATTATCCCCTCAATAAGAGCTCCTCTGCCTTAAATCCAAGGCATGTAATTGAAACCCTAAATGAAATTTCAAATGAACTTGCTTTTATTCTTACAAGCATAATGGCACCAGATAGAAAGATATTGTGAAACAGACTTGAAAATATGTGCTGAAATGCACAGAAAATCAGCTTTCAAAATAAACATTAGTTCACCAGTATGTTACTTTATTCACACATATAATAAATAAAAATAAATTAACCTGACAATCAAAACTTTATAATGATACTCAATTAATCCACAGGTCAGGTCACTTTTCAAAAAGGGTGAGCAAAAAATACAATAACCAGTTTTTAAAAAAAAAAACAAGCTGGGGGTTTGAAAACATCCGTGTTATCCAGTCAAGTCCTAAAGTGCTGCCTTTTGTTTTACACCTTAAATCATAGCCTGCAGCTATCTGACTTAGTATCCTACATTTCAGAGCTGGAAATGTGTTGCTGGAAAAGCGCAGGTCAGGCAGCATCCAGGGAACAGGAGAATCGACGTTTCGGGCATAAGCCCTTCTTCAGGACTTATCCTACATTTCACTCTAGTGAGCCTGGGTATTGCTCATGCAGCTTATGTCTTCACCATCCTATCACGTAGTGTGGGCCATTATCATTATATTGGTCCATTTTTCTTCTCAGTTAAGAATCTTCAGAAAATAAGCACGGTTTGGAAAGACAGCAATTCTTTCTAGTTGAGATAGCATAAAACAAACGATACATACAACTACACAAGATTCTTTCAATCGCACATTAGAGGGTTCTATAAAATACCAACATTGCTGAATGCTAAGTTTCAACATGTTTCAATGCACTATTGAAAGGTTTTCCCATGAACAAGAATGAACTCATTAAATAAAACATTAGGTTTTAATTAAATCAAATCAAGTCTAAACTAGCTCTCGTACAACTTGTGTTGATTGATTAAAATCTGTTCACCCATGAGAAAGGGTTTCTATGGAGATTAGCAAAAGTAACCACAGTACATTCTATTCTCACAAACCCTTCGGCGCTTCAACTACATATCATGTTTGAAACTTCTGACTTCAGATCTTGATTGGCAATGAAATAGATTAATGTAGCAGCAGATTTTAAATTCTGCAGCTCACATCTGGTAGTCAATAATAGTGATACTCAGCACCCTCATTAAAAGTATTTAAAGCTATCTACAAAACTTGTTGATTTTATCAATCTAGCATCAACAAAACTAATGACTACATTTTTCTTTTCAAAAACAAAACAATGTCAGCATCTTATGTTGCAATTAATGTAGATAGCTTGGCACAGACCTGATGGGCCTCTTCTGCGCTGTTTGACTCTGATGGATATACAGGGCAGCAAATTGAATAGGTTGATGGATGAGAAAACTTCACAATTACTTCTTCAGTCATCAGCAAGTGCGCACAGTGAGAAACAGATTCTGGTACAACTGCCACATGTGAACTTGTCAGGTTTCACTGCTTTTGACATTGGCTTCTGTTGCCAAGCCGCTGTACACACCAATAGTCACAATGGCATTTATGAACTATGTTACCATTTTCTTCCACCTTCAGTTTGGTGTCGCTCTGATGGATAAAAATGTCTGGAATCTTGATATTTTGCTTGCAAGCATTCTTGAAGCAGAGCTTTGCATAGAGTTTTGGTCACTTGGGTACCAGTTACCTCATCATTTGACACAGTCTTCCAGCCGGTGAGTATGCCTGAGCCAATGAAATTGTCTCTGTTTGAGAAGTGACAAAATATTTGCAAAGCTTGCCTTGGTGAGAACAGCTTTAACTGCAATTTTGCCCTTCCACAAGATGCCCATAACGTGCTACCAACAGTGAGCTTCATTTCTTGATAATTAGAAATATTTCTTATTTCACAGTTACATTGGTGAGTTTTGAGAAGATTTGTAGTTCATATACTAAAACAGCAGCTAGTGAACTTAAAAGAACCTATCAGACAACAAGCAAAACAAATGTCATTTACAAAATACCTTGCAAGAACTGTAACAAAGACTACATTGGACAGACAGAAAACTAGCCACCAGGATAAATGAACGTCAACGAGCCACAAAACGTCATGACCCACTATCACTAGAATCCTTACATAGATGACACCACTTTGACAGGGACAACACATCCATCCTGGATCAAGCCCAACAGAGACTCGCATGCGAATTCAGAGAAGCATGGCATTCCAAATGGAACATTATCAACAAACACATTGATGTGGACCCCATCTACCACCCACTGAGAAAAAGAACAGGAAATGACATCATCAACCCAAGGAAACCTAAACACAGAAATACAAAGGAGAACATTACACTAGTGCTTCACTGGAGGCTCTCTGATGATGTTACCTACTTTGGTGACAAAACGTCTGAAGAGCAAACTTACATGCAGACATTCACAGCTATATATCAAGGAGTTGAAACACAGGTTTCAACCAATATTTTGGCCCTAAGAGTCAGGCTGCTGTTATTCCATGCCTGTTTAATGAGTCTGCTAAAGATGGAAAGTCACGTTACCTGTGAGTAGAGTCATAGAGAGGACTTGCACCCTAAACCTATGCCCTCTAGTTCTGGACTCTAGACCTTGTCTATTTATCCTATCCATGCCCCACATGATTTTATAAACCTCTATAAGATCACCCCTCAGCCTCCAACGCTCCAGGGAAAACATCCCTAGCCTTTGCAATACCTCTCCCTATAGCCTCAAACCCTCCAATCCCGACAATATCCTTCTAAATCTTTTCTGAACCCTTTCAAGTTTCACAACATCCTTCCGATAGGAAGGCGACCAGAATTGCACACAATATTCTGAAAGTGGCCCAATTAATGTCCTGTACAGCTGCAACATATATCAAATTCTGACACAAGAGAGAGGTTACTTCTCACCACTATCCCAAAGTAGCAGAATATGGCATTGAGAAATGAATTTTGGCCATACTACTCAGGGAGTCACAAATATAACCATACACAGTAAATGAACACAGAGATTACACCACACTAAGAGTTAAGCCTTTGGGCTTTACTCTAATATTATTCTCTCATGCTGGTTTTCCTACCTCACAACAGTTTCACTGCTCCTGAAGCCCTTAGGACATTCCCTGTCTCCACAAGTACTCAATCCCCACAAAGCCCATGCGGACCTGGTGGCACCAATATACCGGACATGAATGAACACTCGGCAAAAGTTAAGGACTGCAGGTGCTGGAGATTAGAGTCAAATGTGCAGTGTCGGAAAAGTACAGCAGGTCAGGGAGCATCGAAAGTGCAGGAGAAATGACGTTTCAGGCAAAAGCCCTTCATCAGGAATAAAGCTGTCAGCCAAAGAGGGTGGAGAGATAAATGGGAGGGGGGGTGAAGCTGGGGGAAGGTAGTTGAGAATGTGAGAGGTAGATGGAGGCGGGGGTAATGGTGATAGGTCGGAGAGGAGGGTGGAGCGGATATGTGGGAAGGAAGATGGACGGGTGGGACAGGTCATGAGGGCGGTGCCAAGTTGGAAGGCTGGAACTGGGATAAGGTGGGGGAGGGAAAATGAGGAAACTGGTGAATCCCACATTGATGTCGTGGGGTTAGAAGGTCCCGAGGCGGAAGATGAGATGTTCTTCCTCCAGACGTCGGGTGGTTAGGGAGTTGCAATGGAGGCAGCCCAGGACCTACATGTGCTTGGAAGAGAGAGAGGGGGAGTTGAAGTGTTTAGCCCCAGGGTGTTGGGGTTGGGGTTGGCGCGGGTATCCTGGTGATATTCTCTGAAGCGCTCTGTGAGTAGGCGTCCTGTCTCCCCAATGTAGAGGAGACTGCATCGGGAGCAACGGATACAATAAATGACATATGGAAGTCCACGTAAAACTCTGATGGATGTGGAAGGCTCTTTGGGGCCTTGGACAAAGGTAAGGGGGGAGGTGTGGGCGCAGGTCTTGCATTTCCTGCGGTGGCAGGGGAAGGTGCCGAGTGGGGTGGGTGGATTGGTTGGGGGCGCAGGGGAGGGGGGTGCGTAGACCTGACAAGGTAGTCGCGGAGGAAATGGTCTTTACAGAAAACAGATAGGGATGAGGAGAGAAATATATCTTCGGTGGTGAGGTCAGTTTATAAGTGGCGGAGGATGATGCAATGTATATGGAGTTTGGCGAGGTAGAAGGTGATGAACGGGGGATCTGTCCTTGTTGCAGTTGGAGGGGTGGGGTTCAAGGGCAGACGTGCAGGAAGTAGATGAAATGCACTGGTGGGCATTATTGACCACGTGGGAGGTGAAATTGCGGTCTTTAAAGGAGGAGGCTATGTTGTGTGGTGGAATTTGCCCTCCTGGGAGCAGAAGCGACGGAGGATTGGGAATAAGGGATAGCGTTTTTACAGGAGGCAGGGTGGGAAATGGTGTAGTCCAGGTAGCTGTGGGGGTCAGTGGGTTTGTAGAAGATGTCAGTGTTGAGTTGGTCACTGTTGATGGAGGTGGAGAGATCCAGGAAAGGGAGTGAAGTGTCTGAGATGATTCAGGTGAACTTAAGGTCAAGGTGGAATATGTTGGTGAAGTTGATGAACTGTTCAACCTCCTCGTGGGAGGACAAGGTGGCGCCGATAGTCATTAATGTAGCTGAGGAAGAGGTGGGGAATGGTGCTGGTGTAACTGTGGAAGATGGACTATTCCACCTTACCCTATCAAGAACTCTACCCTTGGGACCTATTGAAGCCAGGATACTAGCCATTAGCACCAGTTTCTGCAGATTAGCTAAACCTCCTGTGACAATTGTTAACTGACAGATACTGCCGGACAAGTAACTGTTTTCTATTAACTGCAATTGAAACTGCATTGTCTTGTAATTAACGGTGCACTGCTGTAACTCTATAAAACTGACCGTACCTACTGCTCAGGGAGGAGAATCCTTGATTTAACTGTGCAAAGTGTCCGTTTTGTATGAGTCCAGTCAATTTCTCTTCCCACAACATTGTGAGAAATAAATCAGTGTTCATTAATTTCACAAGATCCGTGTGTAGCCTCTATTTGTAATTGGACAATTCTTCGTCAGTTGGTTGCACAAAAACATTAGTTTTCAACCCCAGTCCTAACTCTTCAATCAGAATGAATCTGGTTGAATGAGAGTTATACCAAAACTCCAAATGCTACATCTCACTGGAATCAGCACTCGCACTGACAATGAGAGATGTTAAGTTTTTCAGGCAATATTAGAAATCTCCTGATAAACATTCTTTTCATACTTTGTAATCAAATATTTGAACTTTTAGCAAGTGAGAAGGTGCTACCTCCTAAAGAACAACAGGATGTTTTGAGATTGTCTCTCATTATGAAATTGTGTCTGCAATTCAGGAAGAATGGATAATCAAGCAAAGCACGCAGTTCAAAAATTGCTTTCACATAAGCTGTTAATAAAACAACAGCCAAATACCTTTATCAAATAAAGCCTTAAATCATCAAACCATTAAAGAAAGGAAGTCTCGATACATATAATCAGTAGATGTAGGAGTCACGACATTTCTTCTTTCCCACATTAAGAGCATAGTAAATAGATTAGTGTCTTTTGGCCACTATATTCTTAATCTTCAAACATTAATTTGACAAATCTTTATGAAAATATACTAATTTTCAATAGTGTTGTAAATGTAGCACCCACCGTAGTAACAAATCAAGAAAGCCTCCGATTTAATCCCAGGTCAGTAATTAAGTTGGAGCAGGGACATGAGTAAGGCACTAAAGTTGTCCTCAGCATGACAGATATAGGCAAAGAAATGTCAGGATTCCTGATCATCATCCACTCACTGATTAGTTGCAGACAACTAGCAAGGACAGCTGTGACATTTTGCTTCCTAATTCCATTTTATCTCACATAAGAAAGTAGTCACTTGGATGAGCTGTTCAAAAATGATTATTGCCTCCAGAAACATGTCCTGGCACAATTTTGGATCCTCAGTAGATGACAGAAAGGAGAAATGTAAGGGACTAGGTGTTATAGCAGGTTAGGCAATAGATTTTCTGCAACAAATTCAAAACCAGTAGATGTTAGCCAAGTAAATCTATCCTTTCAGAGCTGAGCTTTTGAATTTAGGAAATCTCAATCAGTTTGAAGTGACAATAAGTGATAATCTCAGCCAAAGGGGCAGTTGCAGGAGAAATTAACAAATTGCACAAATGTTAAAGAAATCGCAATTTGGAGATTGATGTAATTTAATGGCTAATTATGCTGTGCTTGGGGTTGCTTGATATTGAAGCTGGATAATTAATTAAGGGGAGAAAATACAGAAGTTCCCAAGCAGTGACATCCTTTAGAATTTAAAACAGATGGAGGAAATGCATAGCTTTTGAAAAATAAGTTGCTGGCATTAATGTGACCCTTGAGCAGGAATGATCAGAATCACCTCAATGGAAAAAGGCAGACTTCTACAGTTGCTCTGAGGAGTTAATAACTAAAGAGGCAAACTGGTAAATATTTTTGGTGAAATATGGGAACAAACAGCAAAATAGAAAACATATCCTGACCTCAGTTTGTCAAACAAATGATACTCAGTAACTAAGTTATACAAATGGCAGAGATCATAAATTTTGAGATGTGCAGGAATAAATGAATTATGCTAGACTTTCTTACCAAGCAATGAAGTCATAAGGTATCAGTATTTCAATATTCTTTCCTCAAATTACATTTCACTAGATTTATGGTGCAGACCAATAAGTGATAATTACTATTGGTTACCATACTTGAGAGCTGCACTATTGCTGGCACTCAAACAAAACACAAGTTCTTTTGCTGCAGTATTTTATTTCTTTATTTTTAAATGCTTTCCCATGATATGTTGACCCAAAGGGTAATCATATTTTCTCAAAATGGTCAATGACTTTACTTACTGAAGAGACATAATCTGAAACTCCAATTTTAAATTTGACTTTTAAAAATAGTAATAGATAATTAAAACCAGCTCTGCATGTCAAGGTCAACAATATTGTGTAGATACAAATGTAAAAGCTAATGCATCACCCAAACATTCTTTCAAATGTTCTTTCATTTTTCAGAAGCCTGTCGATCATTATTCTCAAACACGCATGTTACAAATGTTATGCAGCTTGAACACTAAGTATGTGTGTCAAATAATAAGCCTTCCTGAATAGACATCTGCAGAAATTAGATTTAAAAGAATTAAATGTTAAAGTTGTACTTCAGATACATTTGAAATCAGTGTAACATGCTCATGCATTAATTTGTGATATTAGATACTATGAGTTTAGTAATTTCAATGCAAAGTGGAAACACAGTCAAAAGGTATTTCCTACAGCAGTACTATTACTTTTTTTAAGACCAACTGTCAAGAACTCCAGTGAAGTTATCAAATCATGAACAGTCCTCTCTGCTATTCACCAGGACCATGAATGATCTAAATTCGTCCCTAACGCACTTTGCCAACAAAATTTGATTTATATGGAATTTAAATTTTGATTTAAAATTGCTAATTGGGTTACAATTTTTATTTTAAAATGTGTTCCATATTTCCACTGCACCATTTATGAAAAAAAATTTCACAAATTCTCTCCTGAAGGGCATGGCTTTATTTTAAGGTTGTACCACTTGTCTTATGTTTTCTCACCATTGAAATAAAGCTTCTTTCCACTGTTGAAACAAATTCCTTCCAAAATTAGAAGAAACCTCCCTTAGATTGCTAATTTGTCTTCAATTCAAATCTCGGAAATCGAAATTTCACCACATACCTCGTGGAAATCTATATTAACTGTATCTATACACATGCTTATCTACAACTCTGGTTACTTTCCTAAAAAAACATCACTTAAAGCACTCAGTTAAATCTATAATTGATGGTAAAGTGACTACGTTCCTCATCATAGATGTCAGACTAATAGTCGTATGGTTTCCTGGCTTTGCTCTGCATCTCCGTCATATGCACCTCTCTCTTAATTGAGTTACGTTTGCAAGTTTTCGATTAAACAGGGATGATTCCCAAATATGGATAAACTACTTGCAATTTCCTTACCTATTTTCTTTTGAACCACTGAGTAGAAACCATCTAACTCAACAGGAATTTGGAAATTTTTAGTGCTATAATATTTTTTCTTGCTTACTTTTAAATTTAGAGAGATCTGGTCCTTTGCTTATTATTCCTTTCATTGCAAAATCATGTATATTACCTTCTTCCCACAGCATGGAGCTAGAAACAAAGTAATCATTCAACAAATCTTCCACTTGCGTATAATAGGTATTTTTTTCAAATTATTTTCAACCATTCTTTTTCTTTTTATATGAAACAGTGAACCCTTGTGCTAATTTTGACCTCTTTTCAGTATAGTTTCTTGTAGCATTTAATATATCTTATTGTCCAATTGCTGTAATTTGTAGCTCTTCTGTTTCCATGCTTTTTTTTTGCATTATTTGGAGCTCATGCTTCATTTTATGTTACCTTTCACCTCTTTTGTGACCCATGTTTGTCTGGTTTGCTGTGTGAAGCTCTTATCCTCTCGAGGCCCATTCTGGTTCGGTGTTAAGTTTAAAAGAAAAAGTTTTGAAGACCACCCATTGTTCAGATTTTGATCCTTAAACAATGAGCCTGTGTCACATTTCATTAAAGTAACCCTGATCAAAATCATCAGTAATTTTGTTACATTACTCCTTTTCAGTAGAATTCAACCATTTTATGATGCGGTAAATAAGAAACAAAAAAAAAATTTTTAACAAGCAAGACAGCCTCACTGTTCGCTATTCTTTCCAATATAACCTGCACTTTTTTTAGATCCAGAACTATCTGGAAAGAAATCAAGAAACTCTTGAGCACTGTGAGAGCAGCTACTCTGTACGTCCCAAATGAAATCCCCATCTCATTAAAACTCAGTCTTTCCTACAAACTAGCAAATTTTAGAATGAATAAACTGTCTATTCACTGACTTTATCAAAAAGCTTCTGATTAGCTCTAAGCATGGCCTGGAACAGGTGGTTCAGAAAAGCAAAACACCAGCACCCGTGAGAAAGAGGGTCCTGAGCTCACTTTCACAAACTGTGGAATTTTTGTCCTGGTCAATAGTTAGAACAAGCAGTCCGGATTGACGTAGACAGGATGAGAGTCACAGCCCTTGACATCAATGCCGCATTCGATTGAGTGTGGCATCAAGGAGCCTGAGCAATACTGGAATCAATGGAAATGGGGTGGGGGAGGGAGGATGCTCCACTGGTTGGAGTCATACCTGGCACAAATGAAGAGGGTTGTAGTTTTGGAGGTCAGTCATGTCAGCTCCGAGACATCGCTGCACTACTCTGATGGTAGCCATTTATGGCCAATCACCTTTAACTGCTTCATCAATGACCTTCTCTCCACCATTAGATCAAAAGTGGAGATGCTCACTGATGACTATACAATGTTCAGTACCACTTGCAACTGCTCAGATACTGAAGCAGTCTATGTTCAAATGCAATATGATGTGGACACTATCCATCAGACCAGCATATTAAGCTGGGGGGGTTACAGTGGTAGTTTAGCACACTGGCCGCTACATCGCTGAAGCCAGGCGCCAACTCGAAGACACCTCCTCCTACTGCCCCCTCAACCATGACCTCCCCTCCCACCACCAAAACATCATCTCCCAGACTGTAAACAACTTCATCACCTTAGGGGATCTCTCACCCACAGCTTCCAACCTCATAATTCGGGAAGCCCGCCCCAATTCACGAACCTTATTGCCCTAGCCAATGCATTGTCTCAGTCTGCTCCTGCCCCACCGAACTCATCTCCACGTCCCTTTATACTGTCCTATCCTCTGATCCAGGAACTCCCCACATACGTTCGGGACACCACCCACGCCCTCCACCTCCTCAAAGACTTTGTTTCCCTGGTCCCCAATGCCTCATCTTCACCACGGATATCCAGTCACTCCATTCGTCATGATGAGGGCCTCCAAGTTCTCAGTTTCTTCCTCTCCTCTACATTGGAGATACAGGATGCCTACTCACAGAGCGCTTCAGGGAACATCTCGGGACACCTGCACCAACCAACCCCACTGCCCTGCAGCTGAACACTTCAACTCCCACTCCACCAAGGACATGCAGGTCCTGGGTCTCCTCCATCATGACTCCCTAACTACCTGGCACCTGGAGGAAGAATGCGTGATCTTCCGCCTTAGGACCCTCCAACCACATGGCATTAATGTGGATTTCACCAGTTTCCTCATTTTCCTCACAATCAATATATTGAGGGTGACCACTGACTACAAACTCAACTGGACTCATCACATAAACTCAGAGCTACAAAAGCATGGTCAGAGACTAGAAATATTGTGAGTAACTCATCTCCTGACTTCCTAAAGCCTGTCCCACCATCTACAAGGCACAAGGCAGAAGTGCGATGGAACATTCCCCACTTGCCTGGATGGGTGCAGCTCCAAAAGCACTCAAGGAGCTTAACACCATTCAGGACGAAGCAGCCAACTTGATCGACACCACATCCACCATGCTGAATTCATAAGACACACTGCTGAAATTTACCAAAAATCCTTACCATCCAAACCCACGACCACTCCATCTCAAAAGGACAAGGACAGGAGATACATGGACACACCACACCTGCAAGTTCCCTTTCAAGCTACTCACCCTCTTGACTTGGGAATATATCACCATTCCTTCTCTTTACTGGGTTAAAATCCTGGAATTCCCTACCTAAAAGGATTGTGGGTCTACCTACAGCATATGGATTACAGGGGTTCAAGAAGGCAGTATACCACCACCTTGAAAAGGGCAATTACGAACAGGCAAGAAGTGCTGTCCAGCCAGTGATGCCCACCACCCATGAGTGAATTAAAATAAAATCTACAGTACGCTCTGGTCATTCACCTCTGCTGCTCTGTCTGAAAGATATTTGGGTGAATTGCTTGTGACAAGAATGGTGTTTCTATTTAAAATGTCACAGTTTTATCTCTTGGAAAGGCATGGTACTAAATATTTTATAATTAAATTATGGAAGAATGAAAGTGTGAAATGAGTTCTGACAAAACATCTCTCAGCTCACCTTTAGTCTCTGCAATAATTTCCCTGAAGGGAATGAAAGATCACTGTGATAATGTAAAAATTGGGGTATAAGATATGTTTATGCATTATTGATATTTATATTCTTTTCAGCAGCACTGTCAGCAGCAGGATTACCAGGACTTATCATACAAGGAAATCCTATTGCATTTTATGGAAGAATTGACACTCACTTGGACATAAAGCTTGCATTTTTGACAAAAATCTGGAGAATTTTATTTTGTCAAAATAAATGCCAGAACTAAATTTCTAACTTTTGTCTTAGACCTGTTATAGACCAGGCCCGACCCCTTAAAACAGTTTTAAGTAGCCCAGGCCGTAAATTTGCTATTTGTTTTAGCTAAGTATATAGTGGATACGCCTGAATTAGCTGATTTGACTGTCAAGTGTTAAACAAACATGATTTATTTACAATATTATGGAATGAAACACAAAGAACAGAAAATAGAATACCGGATAATTTATCCTATCCAAAACCCGACAGACTATCCTGATTTAATGATGCTGTTCCAAAGATACTCGCAACAGTCCCAATAAACACATCCCTTAGCACAAAGAGTAATAATGAAACAAACCAGGCTTACAGGTTACCTAGTCAGAAGGACAGAAGGAGGGAGAGAATCAGCAGCCTTTCTTAGCAGACACTGCTGCTGAACTGAATCAAAAACTCTAATCTAAATGAAGGCTAGCTACACAGCTAGCTGGCCACACCCCTTTGATTATAACAGGTTTTTTTTTAAGACATGAAAGGCTTAGGCCAAAGGCATTATATGTTAGGAATAAACAAAAAGGGCCCCAATAAACCTTTCAAACCCAGTCTAGTTGGAGCCTGGCCAATTACCCCCTCTCTGGGAAAAAAACTCAAGGGCATGGTAACCTTGTAAAAGGCCAACATTGTGACAGATCATAAGATCATAAGACCATAAGACAAAGGGGCAGAAATTAGGCCATTCACCCCATCGAGCCTGCTCCACCATTCAATCATGGTTGATAAGTTTCTCTGACTTTCTCTTTGTGACCCTTGATTCCCTTGACAATCAAGAATCTATCTATCTCCGTCTTAAATATACTCAATGACCTGGTCTCCACAGCCTTTTCTGGTAGTGAATTCCACAGATTTGCCACTCTCTGGCTGAAGAAATGTCTCCTTATCCCATTCTAAAAGGTCTTTTCTTTACTCTTCGGCTCTATCCTCGGACCTAGTTTCTCCTGTCAACGGAAACATTTTCCCAACATCCACTCTGTACAAGCCATTCTATACATTGCGATTAGATTTCCCCATATCCTTCTAAACTCTGTCAAGCATAGACCCAGAGTCCTCAAATGTTCCTCATATGTTAAGTTTTTCATTCCTGGCAAATTCCATGATTTTACCAATGGGACAAATCAGAGGCAGAACCTACTCTGAATTTAGATTGTTGAGCATTCAATCTCCTGTTGGTACGTAGCATTCTGATCTAATAGCTGAAATAACATTGTATGCAATGATAGAAAATATGCCCATTTAACAATGCATCTGTTTCAAATGTTTGATTGAATCGGGACACACACCCTTGTACTGTCTAGGTAAATGAAATAAATTTCTGGGACTTGCAACAATGGAAAGTGCATTGCTTCATATATTGCAGAATAAATACAAAATAGACCAATTCAGTGAACTACAGTTTATGAATTATGAACATGATGGATAAAAATAGGGTGGACTTATATAATGAGGATCAATAGACCTTCTCAAATCAAATCACCCCATTGGTCAAGAAAACTTGATATTATCTAAATGTTTAATATTCTGCAAGGAGTCCACTTTGTTAGTGAAACACAGCATAGCATTTACTTAGTTGTGGGAGGGTGACAGAGATAGAGGAGAGAGGCCAATCCCAAGAGAAGCTGGAAAAAATCAGACAAATGGGTGGAGAGACAATTGGGGAGAAATAGAGCTGGTCTGTATAAGGAGTCAATCCTTGAGAAATCAATACCCTTCAGGTTATGGAATATCTGATCCAATATTCACAAGTAGCATTCTTCTTCTGAGAGCTTTGACCTGTTAATCATCAGATTAAGAGGATGCTCCCCTGATTTTCAACCAGCAAGCAATGTCTTTGCTACACTTCTACAGATAGGTGATCTCATGCCCATATTAAAGGTTCCAAGAGGTGACATAAACCCACACCAGAATGGAAATGATTAGACCATTCCTCCTTCAATCATACCTGCAGTCTGCAATGCTCCAAGTAATCAGGTTTGATTTTATGCATACAAACTTCTGTCTCTTAATACATTATGCTCTTGGCTCAAGAGTTTAATGGTTTTTGCCCTGCCCTAACATTAGCTGAAAAAGTGGAATAAATTTGAACATTAAAATATCATTCCTGGAATTTTGGATTTAGTCAAAACGGGCACCTGACAAATAGATATCTCACCTCTTCTCACTTCTGACAGTACAAAACCCAGCAGTTTTGGATGCTATGTTACTAAGCTGATATCAATGAGGCAGACAAGGTTTAAGGATGGAGAGTGCACAATTTATCTCAAGTTGAGAATAGATCAAGCTGCTACAGCATAGCTCACACAGGTTGAACCAAAGTTGATTTTAGACTTCAATGATTGGTTGGGAGTAGCTCACGCTGAGATGAGCAAGAATCCAGTGCATTACTGTTACACCATTCAAAGTTTGTGCGAAGATTTGTAGCTCGGGTGCTCGTTGTTGTGGTTCTGTTCGCCGAGCTGGAAGTTTTTGTTGCAAACGTTTCGTCCCCTGGCTAGGCGACATCATCAGTGCTTGGGAGCCTCCTGCGAAGTGCTTCTTTGATGTTTCCTCCGGTGTTTATAGTGGTCTGTCCCTGCCGCTTCTGGTTGTCAGTTTCAGCTGTCCGCTGTAGTGGTTGGTATATTGGGTCCAGGTCGATGTGTTTGTTGATGGAGTTTGTGGATGAATGCCATGCCTCTAGGAATTCCCTGGCTGTTCTCTGTCTGGCTTGCCCTATGATAGTAGTGTTGTCCCAGTCGAATTCATGTTGCTTGTTGCCCGACACCACAACTATCATAGGGCAAGCCAGACAGAGAACAGCCAGGGAATTCCTAGAGGCATGGCATTCATCCACAAACTCCATCAACAAACACATCGACCTGGACCCAATATACCAACCACTACAGCGGACAGCTGAAACTGACAACAGGAAGCGGCAGGGACAGACCACTATAAACACCGGAGAAAACATCAAAGAAGTGCTTCGCAGGAGGCTCCCAAGCACTGATGATGTCGCCTAGCCAAGGGACGAAA